>NC_081180.1:126313076-126913076 GCF_029867415.1 Vicia villosa | reverse complement strand
ATTCTCTGTGTATTTCTTTGTGTTGGGTTTGTTTGTATAGTTACTCGAATCTTATGTATATTTACCGATTATAATGTTATGTTTAACTTGCTTTACAAATCTGTGTTGATATTATCCTGGATTTTTGCTCTATGCTGGGGATTTAGGGTGCTTTAGAGATAAACTTCTTGAATCCTTATCTAGGATGATAATCTGTTGGTTCTGAACTCTAGAGATAGATTTAGTGCTAGCATTCACCGTTTGTATCTGTACGTAATGCTTTCGTGTTTGAGCGGCGCGCGAGAGATCGCCGACGCGAGAATAAGGATGTTCTCGCGACTTCGCGTTAGAGATAACCTTAGTTGTGAGATGATATCGTTTGTGCTCCAGAGATGGACGCTTATGTGAGAGATACGTGATGACATAGATGAGTATCGTAGGTTGATTATAACGGGTTGGTAAGTGTATGTTTGTGAAGAGTGGATATATTTACATTCCTGATAAGTTATTTCTCTTCTAAGAATGTGTTTATTCTTTTCCTGTCTATATCTTTGTTTACTTTTTTCTCATTCAAACCCAAGCTCGAAACCGTAAAAACTATTGAATGGCATCTCTCCATCTCTGTGGACGATAATTCCCGGATCAATATTTCCAAATCTTTCTTTTGTTGCTTGCCCTATACTGCATTCAACAAAATGGCGCCGTTGCCGGGGATGGTTGTGATTGCATCGCAATAGTTTCCGTGGTTTTGAGCTTTGTATATAACGTATATATTGTATATGTTTACTTGTATATTTCCACTTGTACATGTTTACTTGTTTATGTTCACCAATTTAGCTTACTTGTTCATAATTACATATAATTATACTTTTGTTGGTGAATGTTGGTGAAACATGTTGATCTCGGATTAGCTCTTTACTTACAAATCTTCACTTTTCAACTCGTGCATCCAACATTCCCCAACTTTCTCTTTGTGTATGTTAATAGTTATATGTGTTTCATGTTTGTGCATATGTGTTGGTTTGTGTACATAATTGTATACTTGTGTTTTCTTTCATGTTCGTATAATTGTTGTATATATTTGTACTCGTAATGTTTGTTGAGTGCTTTGGTTAGGACACTTTCTTTAGGCTTGTGCGGTGAGATGTCACCATGGCATGATTGGAGGAAGCTACTTTCCAAACACCAAAACAATAAAGGCGTCGAGCTAACGACGTAAAACAAGCGCTTGTTGGGAGGCACCCCAACGGTTGTAAATTTTGTTTATTTTTATGTTTAAGAGGAATTTAGGTGAAGTGGAAGAAAATGGGAACAGCTATTTCTGTTCTGATTTTTCTGGTTTTTTCTGTCATCCGCTAAGCGAGCCTAGCTCCGCTAAGCGATGACAGCAAAATTCTGTTTTCTTGCTTTGTACCAGTGGGGTTCCCATTCCACTTGGTTCACTCCTTTTTCCCACTTTCACCAAGGCTATTTAGTAGTAGATACTAGTGTTATTTTTCTAATTCTTTTATTGGTTGTTTGTACTTGAATTTTGTTCGGTAACTCGAAGATTTTTGAGGTGATTTTCCAAAGCTAGAGTGTTTCAACTTGCGGATGTATGGTAGGATATTGTTTTTGAAGTTGTATCATTCAAGATACTCATTTATCGCTTTCTATAGCATAACATGTTTAGGAAACTTTTCATTTGTACAATTACCATACCATTCATTCTTTTGCATTACTTGCTTATTGATTGAATCACTTTAGTTCCCAAACCATAAATGTGAGGAAGCTTTCCATTGTTTACATATGCTGGAGGCCACAATCTTTGTTTTAACTGGATTTTATTATGCTTAATCTTTTGTTTATGTTGATTTTATGAAAGCATGAAAAGGATCAAGGCATTTTGTTTCATTTTGAGCACAACTACCAAAACCAAATAGTCAATTCACCTTGTGAGTGTGTGATCATTTGTTAACCCTTTTGAGCCTTTTTGTCAATGTCCATGTTGTTTTTGCTAAATGCTTATCTATGAGTGTTTAGTTCTCATTTTTGCATGGATGATTGATTCTTTGTTTTCTTGAACCCTCAACCATGATTTTTGGTATGAATTTTTACCTTGCCTTAGAAAGTAGGGAGTATTCATATGATGGTGTGGTTGAATTCAAGTTGGGGAGAGAAATGGTTGTGTACTTATTTGGTTGTTGCTATGAGGTTGAAAAGAAAGAAAAAAAAAAGAAGTAAAAAAGTGAAAAGAAAAGAAAAAAAAAAAGAGAAAAAAAGTTTTGAAAAACAAAAAGAAAAGAGAAGCTAATAATTGTGCTAATAAGTATTGTGATTGGTTTGAGAAACTTGTGGTTATGGAAGAAGTTTAATCGAGGTTTTGTTGTTTGAATCTTTGGTGGATTGATCACTCCCTTAGGTTTAGGCAAGTTTTTGTTTCGATTAGCCTTAGGACTTATCCATTGTTTGTTAACCAAGCCACATTACAACCTTGAAAAGTCCTTGTGATTCTTGCTTTTGTAATTTCAATGTGATTTTTAGATGAATGCATAATTTAATCTTTTGTTTGCAAGATTGTTGGATGAGTGTTAAAAGTCCTTCACCTTTGTGTGTTCTTCATCCATTGATGAATTTTTGCTAGGTGTGATTCATGATGTGAGCATGTATTGTGTTAGAATGTTTTGCATGATTTTTGTGCTTATGATTCATTTCGTTTACATGTTGTCGTTGTAGGATAGTGGTAAGTATTTACTTTGTTTATACGTTTTTGTATTAAGCCATACATTTGTTTTTGGTTTTCAAAACTTGTTGATTCACAATTCTTTGGTTTATTACTTTTGATTCTTTGATTTATTTGACATTGTTTGAGGACAAATAAAGTTTTAAGTTGGGGAGAGTTTGATAAGTGCCAAAATGTTGTTATTTTGAGTATATAATTGTGGCACTTATCGATTCTATTCATTCCGTTTTTGTAATAAAATCCCCACTTTTGTGTATATATTCACATTATTTAGTTTTCATATGTTTTATATACCGTTTAATAGTTTTTCCTTTGTTTTTATAGGTATTCATGCTTATTGGAGCCTCGAGGAATAAAGTGTCGAAGGCACGGCTCCGATTGCGCGATTTTGGATCAAATAAGCAAGTGTTATGCAGAGAGCGCCGCTGAGCGGCGTGTAAGCGCGCTTTCCAGGGGCGAACCAAATTTTTCTGGCCGCTAAGCGGTGACTCTGGCCGCTAAGCGGAGGTCTGTTTACTGTTCTTGATATTTTTGTAATACGTGTAGTCCGCTAAGCGAGATTTGGCCGCTAAACGGCCATAGCAGAAATTATGTTTATATTCTTTCATTTGAACCATTTTAGGGTTATGGTTTTGGGAAAGTTTTGGTTCCAACTCCATCATTTTTATTCTTAGATCAAGATTAGCTTAGAAAACAACACCGGGTCATGCACTTGGAAGATCGGAGGTGGATTTCTCATCAACCGGAGCTGACAACCCGCGAGATGTTTGGTTTATCTCTTCTATTCTCTGTGTATTTCTTTGTGTTGGGTTTGTTTGTATAGTTACTCGAATCTTATGTATATTTACCGATTATAATGTTATGTTTAACTTGCTTTACAAATCTGTGTTGATATTATCCTGGATTTTTGCTCTATGCTGGGGATTTAGGGTGCTTTAGAGATAAACTTCTTGAATCCTTATCTAGGATGATAATCTGTTGGTTCTGAACTCTAGAGATAGATTTAGAGCTAGCATTCACCGTTTGTATTTGTACGTAATGCTTTCGTGTTTGAGCGGCGCGCGAGAGATCGCCGACGCGAGAATACGGATGTTCTCGCGACTTCGCGTTAGAGATAACCTTAGTTGTGAGATGATCTCGTTTGTGCTCCAGAGATGGACGCTTATGTGAGAGATACGTGATGACATAGATGAGTATCGTAGGTTGATTATAACGGGTTGGTAAGTGTATGTTTGTGAAGAGTGGATATATTTACATTCCTGATAAGTTATTTCTCTTCTAAGAATGTGTTTATTCTTTTCCTGTCTATATCTTTGTTTACTTTTTTCTCATTCAAACCCAAGCTCGAAACCGTAGAAACTATTGAATGGCATCTCTCCATCTCTGTGGACGATAATTCCCGGATCAATATTTCCAAATCTTTCTTTTGTTGCTTGCCCTATACTGCATTCAACAGCTTCTTAGCGTGATACCATGAGAACTTCAGTGCTTCTGCTTCTGATCTTAAGTCCTTCTAATGCTTCCATAGACCATGTTCTGATTCTGCTTGGCCATCTTCTGATGTCTTGCCAGACCATGTTATGGTGTTGCATGCTGAACCTTCTGAGTCAGTGTTTCTTGCGCTGATTTTGTGCATACTCTTTATATAATTCCTGAAATGGAAATTGCATAGTATTAGAGTACCACATTATCTCATACAAAATTCATATACATTGTTATCATCAAAACTAAGAATATTGATCAGAACAAATCTTGTTCTAACAATCTCCCCCTTTTTGATGATGACAAAAACATATATAAATGATATGAATTTGCAATCAGAATATCAGACGGCTAAAGACAATTACACAGTTATAGCATAAGCATATAAACATGGTGTGTGAATATGTCTCCCCCTGAGATTAACAATCTCCCCCTGAGATAAATAATCTCCCCTGAAATAAATACTGGAAGAAATTTATAAATAAAGGACTTCCCTGAGTATTTTCCATTTCAGTTGAGACGATCACATATGCTTAGATCTTCAGAACATTCATAGCTTCTGCTTCTTGCTTCCATAGGACAGCTTCAGAGCTTGAATTTCTTCTTGAATCATTGCATGCTAGATTGTATCAGAACATTGTTGAATATACCAGAGCATCATCAGAGCATCTCTACATCCTGAAATGTTACAAAACAAACTACACGACAAAAGTCAGAGCATGAATGAATCAGAACATAAAATATGTATCGGAACATAAATAATAATGTTTCAGAGCATATTTAGAACAAAAACATGCATCAGAACATTTAAGGGATAAGAATGAGTTAGGGCATATTCTATCATCAGAATATCATAACATTCTTCCTTCTTGCTTCTGATCTTGAAGCTTCACAGCACTCAGCTTGCTTCAATTTCCATGAGCTTGTTTCTATACAGAATTGCTTTTCCCCATGTCTTTGCTTCTCATGTTGAGCTTTTAAGAATATCTTCACTTCCTACAAAACACTCAAAGACATAGAACTTGCACGTTCTGTTAGAAATGTGGAGACTTTCTCCCAGCAACTGATAAAATAAATCAGATCATTTATCACAGTTTTCTCCCCCTTTTTGTCATAACATCAAAAACACAAAAGATTCTGATGAAAAACAAAACAATATGAGAGAAAAGAAGATAATTTTCATTGATAGCAAAAGAGAATTATCAGAAGGTACAAGGAAGATACATAGAAGACAGATGCAAGAAACAAAGAAACAACTAAGACACAAAGAACTAAGACGACCCTAGCTTAGACATAATCTTGGCCAGCATGTCATGAATCCCAGCGTTGCTCTCATTCTGCCTCTCCATGAAAGAGCGAAACTCAGCATTGGTGTCTTCTTGCTTGTCCATACGAGAAGCTAGCTCAGCTTGGTTCTTCTGAATAACCTCTAGAGTCTTCACCAGAAGAGAGGTATCAACAGAAGAAGCTTCACAACTTCTGTTCAGAGGGACAACAATCTCAACAGCAGCTTCCATTGTCAGATCATCGTCATGATTTTCCTCAACAGGAATAGTCTCAGCAGGATGATCTTCAGTATCAGCTTCTTCCATATAAGCATCTTCTTCATACTCAGGAGCAGGAAGATCAGAATCTCCATTCTCAAGAGCTTGAAGAGTGGCAGCTAGATTCCTTGGAGCAGAAGGACCTTCAACTTCTGGAGGATTAACAACTTCTGGAATGACCAAATTGGGGTCATCCTCAGAAGGATTTTCCCTCAGAAACTCAAACAATGACTTGAAGTCTCTAGTCAGAACTGGATACTTAGGTCTCCAGACCACAATTTACTTGCAAGGATTATCCAGCAATTCATCAACAAACATCTTCTCCTCAAGAACTCTCCTGTTTCTGATGGGATGATAGTATACACCATCATCAGCTTCTAGTCGATAGCCAGCATAACCAGATGCAGCAGCCACTAGTCTCTTCTGGACTTTCATTGCTTCAACCTGAAAATCCTGCCGAAAGCTTCTCCAAAGGTTTCTAGTAGAAACATCATCAAGATCATTGAGGAAGGCGTCTCGCAAGAGATCCAGCCTAGAGACAAATTCATGCTTGAACAACTCCAGGAAGATATGAGGTTCAGGTTCAGGAGGGTTGAAGGTGAATTTGTAGTCAGGGTAAAGGAGGCAATATGGGTTGGATTTTCTGGGAGGTAAGGGATGGGATAGAGAAGGTGGAACTGCTGTGGTTGAAGAAGACGGAATATCTGTGGAGATGGTTGATGAGGATGGTATACCAGTGGGTGTGGGAGGATAGACATTTAGTGGAGTGGGGTTCAAAACAGGTGAAGAAAGAGATGGTTGAGGAGGATTTGGAATGGTGAAGGTGTTGTGAGGTTCAGAAGGAGGAGGTTGGATAGAAGATTGAGGTTCAGAAGGAGGTGGTTGGTATACTTGCCTGGGAAAATTTGTAGTACTTTTAGTACGGATAGATTCCCTGATGCGCTGATCTTGATATTCTTGGGAGTTTACTTTGACAGGATCAAAGGTGACCCTTTGCTTCTTGGCTTTCTTGGCTTCTTCTTTTTGAGCCTTTCTCTTCAGCCTTGCTTCTTGCTTCTTCTGGTCCTTCTTCTGAAGGTCAGCTAGAGAAGGAAGCACTCTTCCACGAATCCACGCAGGATCAATAGAAGATTGAGCTCTTACAGACGCTTCCAGATAGTGCTTAACAGCCTTTTTAAGTTTTGCTTGGAACAAGGTAGCAAAGCCTTCAACCGGAATTCTTCTGGTCAGAATATCTGTGGGGATTACAGGAACAGAAGTAATCTCCCTGATAAGTTCCAGCCTTCGCAGATCAAAACCATTAATAATGTGCCCTTGAATAACTCCAAAGAACTCGAACGTTCCAATAGTCCTTAGGGAATCCATCAAATCACTTTCTATCAGAATATCTGAAATCATTCTGGCGAAAGGAATGGCAGTTTTTGGAAGGTGAGGATACTTCTCACGTTCTTCGTCTCTTGACTCTTCAATAGACGTCTTCAAATTTTGAAAGAGAATGTTGGAGATGTTAAGTTCAATTCTTCTTCCAATGCAGAAGAGAGTATATTTATGATCAGGACTGATGTACGATGAGGAGGATGATCTTCTTCTATGATGGAGAGATCCCAGAATAATCTCAGCCCAAACTTGGTAGAACGGCCTCAACACACCAGTTTTATGGGATTCAGTACCAGTAGCATTTGATATTTGTCTATCAACCAGTGGCCAACAAACTCTGCCATGAAGAGGACCAGTACATCCTTCTTCATCTTCCAGGTTGTACAGCTTCCTTATTAACTTCTCAGTTATCACAACTTCATGCCCTAACACGAAGGAGATGATAGCAGTTGGGGTAACCGTTGCATGAGCCCAGAAATCTTTCACAAGAGCCGGATAAATTGGTCCAACCAATCTACAAAGGTAGTTTGACCAGCCTTGAGCCATTGTCTTTGCTTCGGGTTTGAAACCATATATCTTCAGATTTTCAAAATCCACTAAAGATTCACATAGAACTTCCATTTCTGAAGCAGGAATGGAACAGGTCTTCAATGGAGCAAAACCACGCTTGCTAAAAACCAGTTGAGTGGAAGACATTTCTGCTTGGTTTGAAGAGTTTGATGAAGGATTCATGGTGAAATGCAAAGATGCAGACACAGACTAGGGTTTATGCGTTGAATGCAAAAAGAGAGGGACAAATGAGGAGATAGAGTGAAAAAGATGAAATGAAAATGAAGAGGAGTATATAAAAGGTTGGGTAAAAGAAAATAGTAAATGCAATATGGTTTAAACGAAATGATTACAGAAAAACATGACATCAATTTGCATTTAATGAGATATGACGTTAGGAGAGATAAAGTGACAAACTGAAATGATTTACACAGTTACCTAGGGAGGCGTCTCCTCAACTGCACGCATGCTTGTCCAAAAATAGTGAACACATGTTCATTTTCTGGAAAAACTGGTGACAGCTGTTTTACTTTAAAAGAGATTCTGAATCAACTTAGATAATGAAACGTTAGTAATAACAGAATCAGAACTTCTAATTGATCATAATCAGAACTTCTTATAAAAACATAATCCCAACACATTTCAGAACTTAGCCATACGTAAGACCTTCTTATCTTCTCATTCTGGACATAAGTCCATACTGATATTCTTCAGAATGAACTTAAACCTATCTTCAGCAAGGGGTTTTGTAAAGATATCAGCCCATTGATGGTCTGTATCCACAAAGTTTAAAGAGAGAACACCCTTCTGAACATAGTCCCTAATGAAATGATGTTTAATCTCAATATGTTTAGCTTTGGAATGTAAGATATGATTTTTAGATAAACATATGGCAGAAGTATTATCACAGAAGATAGGAATGTTACTCTCATATATTTGATAATCTTCTAGCTGACTCTTCATCCAGAGCATTTGTGTGCTACAACCAGCAGCAGCAACATATTCTGCTTCTGTTGTTGAGAGGGCAATGGTAGCTTGCTTCTTGCTGTACCAGGAGATCAGGTGACTTCCTAGAAATTGAAAACTTCCAGAAGTACTCTTCCTTTCAATTCTGTCTCCAGCATAGTCAGCATCACAAAATCCTACTAAGTTGTATTCTTTAGATCTTCTGTAGACTAAACCAACATTAGTAGTACCTTTCAGATACCTCAAAATTCTCTTAACAGCAGCTAAGTGAGATTCTCTAGGATCTGATTGGAATCTAGCGCACAAACAAACACTGAATAGAATATCAGGTCTAGAAGCAGTTAAATATAGAAGAGATCCAATCATACCTCTGTACAACTTCTGATCTACCTTCTTACTTACCTCATCCTTACCTAGAACACACGTTGGATGCATAGGAGTTTTGGCTTCTTTACTTTCAGAAAGATTAAACTTCTTCAGAAGTTCTTTCACATACTTCGTTTGATGAACATATGTTCCATCAGAAGTTTGATTGATTTGAATTCCAAGAAAATACTTGAGTTCTCCCATCATACTCATTTCAAATTCAGCCTGCATAGACTTAGCAAACTCCTGGCCACTGGTGCAAAGGTTTCTGTATAGTCAATACCTTCTTGCTGACTATAACCCTGAGCCACCAGTCTGGCTTTGTTTCTTACCACTTCTCCCTTCTCACTGAGCTTGTTTCTGAAAACCCACTTTGTACCAATGATGTTGAATCCTTTTGGTCTAGGAGCAAGATCCCATACATCATTCCTTGTAAACTGATTAAGTTCTTCTTACATGGCAATTATCCAGTCTGGATCTTCTAGAGCTTGATCAACAGAAGTTGGCTCGATCAAAGAAACAAGACCTAATTGACATTCTGCATTGTTATTAAGGAATGCTCTTGTTCTGATAGGGTCATCTTTCTTTCCAAGAATCACATCATCTGAGTGAGCTGAGGTCAGTCTAGAAGATCTTCTGACTGTTGGCTCTTCAGAAATTCTGAGATTCTCTAAAGATGCAGCAACTTGATCTTCTGATTCTTTGCTTCTGAGATTTTCAGCTTCTGAAACTTTGCTTCTTGGTTCTACAGCTTCTGATATATCAATATCTATATCTGCAAAATTCTCAACCTGCTTTGGCTTTTCAAGACCAAGCTTATCATCAAATTTGATATTGATTGATTCTTCTACAATCAATGTTTCAGTGTTGTATACTCTGTAGCCTTTAGAGCGTTCAGAATATCCAAGAAAGAAACATTTTTGTGCCTTAGAATCAAACTTACCAAGATGATCTTTAGTATTCAGAATGAAACAGATGCATCCAAAAGGATGAAAATATGAAATGTTGGGCTTTCTGTTCTTCCACAATTCATAAGGAGTCTTATTTAGAATAGGTCTTATGGAGATTCTATTCTGAATATAACATGCAGTGTTTATTGCTTCTGCCCAGAAGTGCTTAGCCATATTGGTTTCATTGATCATGGTTCTGGCCATTTCTTGTAGAGTCCTATTCTTTCGCTCTACAACTCCATTTTGCTGTGGAGTTCTAGGGCAAGAGAAATCATGGGCAATACCATTTTCTTTGAAGAACTCCTCAAAGAATCTGTTCTCAAATTCACCACCATGATCACTTCTGACCTTTATGATTTTGCACTCCTTCTCAGATTGAATCTGAGTGCAGAATTCAAAGAACACTGAATTAGACTCATCCTTGTGTTTTAAGAACTTTACCCATGTCCAGCGGCTATAATCATCTACGATGACTAATCCATATTTCTTCCCTCTGACAGATGCTGTTTTGACTGGTCCAAACAGATCAATGTGTATAAGTTCTAACGGCCTTGAGGAAGAGACAACATTCTTAGATTTGAAAGCAGGTTTGGAGAACTTTCCCTTCTGACATGCTTCACAAAGAGCATCTGATTTGTATTTCAGATTTGGGATTCCTCTGACCAGATTTAGTTTGTTAATCTGAGAAATCTTTCTCAAACTAGCATGTCCTAATCTTCTGTGCCAGACCCATTGCTCTTTAGAAACATACATAAGTCAAGTCACCTTCTACTTCTCAAGATCTGAAAGATCAATCTTATAAATGTTGTTCTTTCTCTTGCCTGTAAATAGGATTGAGCCATCCTTCTGACTTACAGCCTTGCAACACTTTTGATTGAAGATAATGTCATAACCATTGTCACTTAATTGACTTATGGACAATAAATTATGCGCGAATCCTTCTACAAGAAGTACATTAGTTATGGAAGGAGAGTTACCAATACTTATGGTTCCAGAGCAAATAATCTTGCCCTTCTGATCTCCTCCAAACTTGACTTCTCCACCAGATTTAAGCACCAGGGCTTGGAACATAGACCTTCTTCCCGTCATGTGTCGCGAGCACCCAGAGTCCAGGTACCATGACATTTTGTGCTTTGTCTTCTTTGCTGCTAAGGATATCTGCAACAGAAATCATCTTCTCCTTAGGTACCCACAGTTTCTTGGGTCCTTTCTTGTTAGTTTTCCTCAAGTTCTGATTGAACTTGGGTTTAGCATGATAAGTAACAGGAGGAACAACATGATATTCTTTAGGTTTGGCAGCCTGATATTTTTTTGGTTGTGTCACATGCTTCTTGGTGTGTGTAGTGTTAAAGCTTTTGGCATGTGAAGTGAGCCTAATATCATGTGAGTGGCCATATTTGAACTGATCATACAATGGCTTGTATGTGATTTTCAAATCATCTACAGGTTCAAATTTACGTGGGATATCACCCTCATAGCCAACGCCAATCCTTTTGTTTCCAGAGACACCATATATCATTGAAGCAAGATGACTTCTGCCAATACTTCTAGATAGAAACTTTTTGAAGCTCGAGTCATATTCTTTCAGAATATGATTGAGACTAGGAATGGATTTTTCTGATTCAGAAGGAGACCCAATATCTTTGGATAAATTTAAAACTTTTTCCTTCAGTTCAGAATTTTCCACTTCCAGCTTCTTAGTTTCAAATTCAAATAGCTTTTTCAGCTTTTTGTATTTGATACTAAGATGAGCCTTGAATTCCAGAAGTTCAATTAAACTGGAAACTAACTCTTCTCTAGATAGTTCAGAAAATACCTCTTCAGAATCTGATTCTAATGTAGATTCTGATCCGTCATCCACTGTGGCCATCAGTGCAAGGTTTGCCTACTCACCTTCAGAGTCTGATTCTGATTCTGATTCCGAATCATCCCATGTTGCCATATGACCTTTCTTTTTATGAAACTTTTTCTTGGGATTCTCCTTCTGAAGTTTTGGACATTCATTCTTAAAGTGTCCAGGCTCATTGCATTCATAGCAGATGACCTTCTTCTTGTCAGATCTTCTGCCTCCAGAAGATTCTCCTCTTTCAGGCTTCTTTGAACTTCTGAAGCTCTTGAACTTCCTTTGCTTGCTCTTCCAGAGATGGTTTACCCTTCTGGAGATCATGGACAGTTCATCTTCTTCTTCTGATTCTGATTCTTCAGAATCTACTTCTTCATCCTGAAAAGCGTTAGTGCATTTTTTATAATTAGATTTTAACGCAATAGACTTACCTTTCTTCTGAGGTTCATTAGCATCCAGCTCAATTTCATGACTCCTCAGAGCACTGATCAATTCTTCAAGAGAGACTTCATTCAGATTCTTGGCAATTTTGAAAGCAGTCACCATAGGACCCCATCTTCTTGGCAAGCTTCTGATGATCTTCTTGACATGATCAGCCCTTGTGTATCCCTTGTCAAGAACTCTCAATCCAGCAGTTAGCGTTTGAAATCTTGAGAACATCTTCTCAATATTCTCATCATCCTCCATCTTGAAGGCTTCATATTTCTAGATCAAGGCAAGAGCTTTAGTCTCCTTGACTTGGGTATTTCCTTCATGGGTCATTTTCAATGACTCATATATGTCATAGACAGTTTCCCTGTTAGATATCTTCTCATATTCAGCATGAGAGATAGCATTCAGCAAAACAGTCCTACACTTATGATGATTTTTGAATTGCTTCTTTTGATCATCATTCATTTCTTGTCTTGTAAGCTTTACACCAGTAGCTTTCACTGGATGTTTGTAACCATCCATCAGCAGATCCCATAAGTCACCATCTAGACGAAGGAAGTAACTTTCAAGTTTATCTTTCCAGTATTCAAAGTTTTCACCATCAAATACTGGTGGTCCAGTATAACCATTGTTACCATTTCCATTGTATTGCTCAGCAGATCCAGATGTAGATGTATTTGTTGGATCTTCACCAGCCATCTTGACTTAAGCGTTTTTCTCTTCCTGAATCTTTTCTAAACACGGTTAAATGCTTGCACCTTAGAACCGGCGCTCTGATGCCAATTGAAGGATAGAAAAACACTTAGAAAGGGGGGTTTTGTTAGAACAAGATTTCTTCTGATCAATATTCTTAGTTTTGATGATAACAATGTATATGAATTTTGTATGAGATAATGTGGTACTCTAATACTATGCAATTTCCATTTCAGGAATTATATAAAGAGTATGCACAAAATCAGCGCAAGAAGCACTGACTCAGAAGGTTCAGTATGCAACATCAGAACATGGTCTGGCAAGACATCAGAAGATGGTCAAGCAGATTTAGAACATGGTCTATGGAAGCATCAGATGGACTTGAGATCAGAAGCAGAAGCACTGAAGTTCTCATGGTATCACGCTAAGAAGCACTTCAAGGTCAGAAGACAAGAAGATGCTCTGCACCAAGCTGTTTGACTCTGATGATATTCAAATGTTGTTTACACAAACATCAGATCAGAAGCAAGTACAAGATGGCAGGCTACGCTGACTGACAAAAGGAACGTTAGTAGCTATTAAAGGCAACGTCACTAGACACAGTGAAAGCGAGGCTCGAGGTAGTTGACAAAAGACTAAAACATTAAATGCAATGTTGTACGCATTACGCAAAGCATTAAATGCTCCCAACGGTCATCTTCTCAAATGCCTATAAATAGATGTTTTGATGAGAAGCTGAACACAACACTTGCGCAAATATACAGAAACGTTGTCAAATTCAAAAAGCTCTCAAACTTCATCTTCAACTTCACTACATTTCTGTTGTAATATATTAGTGAGATTAAGCTTAAACTTAAGAGAAAATAACAGTTGTGATAATAGCTTTATAATAAGCATTGTAACTCTTAAACGAATTTGTTTATATTAAGTTGTAAGAACTAGAGTGATCAGGTTGTTGATCAGTATACTCTAGAAAGTCTTAGAGGGTATCTAAGCAATTTGTTCCTAGAGTGATCAGGCTGTGATCAGTATACTCTAGAAGACTTAGAAGTTGTCTAAGTGGAAAACCATTGTAATCTTGTGTGATTAGTGGATTAAATCCTCAGGTGAGGTAAATCACTCCAAGGGGGTGGACTGGAGTAGTTTAGTTAACAACGAACCAGGATAAAAATCATTGTGCAAATTGTTTTTATCTTACAAGTTTTAAAAGATACACTTATTCAAACCCCCCCTTTCTAAGTGTTTTTCTATCCTTCAGGTGCAAAGGTTTCGGTATAGTCAATACCTTTTTGCTGACTATATCCCTGAGAAACCAGTCTGGCTTTGTTTCTGATGACTTCACCTTTCTCACTCAGCTTATTTCTGAAAACCCATTTTGTTCCAATGATATTGAATCATTTAAGTCTTCGAACTAAATCCCAAACATCATTCCTTGTAAACTAATTTAACTCATCTTGCATAGCAATTATATAGTCAGCATCTTCCAGAGCTTGATCAACAAAAGTTGGCTCAATCAAAGACACTAAACCAAATTGACATTCTGCATTGTTCTTTAGGAATGCTCTTGTTCTGATGGGATCATCTTTCTTTCCAATTATAACATCTTTTGGATGAGCAGAGTTGAGTCTAGAAGATCTTCTGAGTATTGGCTCTTTAGGTATTCTAAGATTCTCTAAAGACGCTGTAACTTGATCTTCTGCATCATCCTTTCCTTTGGGTTCTTCATGATCTGAGTTAGAGATATCTATATCTGCAAAATTCTCAAACTGCTTTGGCTTTTCAATGCCAAGCTTATCATCAAATCTGATATTGATTGATTCCTCTACTATCAGAGTTTCTGTATTGTATACTTTGTAGCCTTTTGAGCGTTCAAAATATCGAAGAAGGAAACACTTCTGAGCTTTGGAATCAAACTTGTTCAGATGATCTTTAGTATTCAGAATATAACAGACACGTCCAAATGGATGGAAATATGAAATGTAGGGCTTTCTGTTCTTCCACAATTCATAAGGAGTCTTATTTAGAATAGGTCTTATGAAGATTCTATTCTGAATGTAACAAGTTGTGTTAATTGCTTCTGCCCAGAAATGCTTAGCCATATTAGTCTCATTGATCATGGTTCTGGCCATTTCTTGTAGAGTCCAATTCTTTCGTTCTACAACTCCATTTTGCTATGGAGTTCTAGGACAAGAGAAATCATGGGCAATACCATTTTCTTTGAAATAAATTTCAAAGAATCTGTTCTCAAATTCACCACCATGGTCACTTCTGACTTTTATGATTTTACATTCCTTTTCAGATTGGATCTGATTACAGAAATCAAAGAACACAGAGTGTGACTCATCCTTGTGTTTTAAGAACTTTACCCAAGTCCATCTGCTATAGTCGTCTACAATGACCAATCCATATTTCTTGCCTTTGATTGATGCTGTTTTGACTGAGCCAAAAAGATCAATGTGCAGAAGTTCTAAAGGCCTAGAGGAAGAGACAACATTTTTAGATTTAAACGCAGGTTTTGAAAACTTCCCTTTCTAACATGCTTCACAAAGAGCATCTGATTTATATTTCAGATTAGGGAGTCCTCTGAACAGATTGAGTTTGTTAATCTGAGAGATCTTTCTCAAACTAGCATGACCCAATCTTCTGTGACAGACCCACTGCTCTTCGTTAACAGACAGAAGGCAAGTAACCTGTTGGTTCTTAAGATCTGAAATATCAATCTTATAAATGTTGTTCTTTCTCTTTCCTATAAATAGGATTGAGCCATCCTTTTGACTAATAGCTTTACAAGACTTTTGATTAAAGATTATGTCATAACCATTGTCACTTAATTGACTTATGGACAATAAGTTATGAGCTAATCCATCTACTAAAAAGACATTAGTTATAGAGGGAGAATTACCAATACATATGGTTCCTGAGACAATGATTTTTCCCTTCTGATTCCCTCCAAACTTTACTTCTCCAGCAGATTTAAGTTCCAGACTTTGGAACATAGACCTTATTCCCGTCATGTGACGTGAGCACCCAGAGTCCAGGTACTATGACATGTTTTTCTTTTGAGCTATGAAGGAGATCTGCAAGAGGAATTATCTTATCCTTAGGTACCCACATTCTTTTGGGTCCTTTGGGGTTAGTCCTTCTAAATTTCTGATTGAACTGAGATTTCACATAAGATTTACCAGAATGTGTAACGCCCGTAAATGTGTTTTTCTGATTAATTGTGATGTTTGCTACATTTTCCCTAATTTTACCGTTTTTGAGTCGAGTAAGTCGGTAAATATTAATTATGTTAATATTTTACTTATTACTTTCCATGTGTGTAATTATTATGTTTTGGGTGTTAATTGGTTAGAATTAATGTTTAGTAACATTTGGGCCAAAATTAGAATTTATGAAAGTTGAGTGGGGGATAATGAGAAGTAGAGAAATAGAAAGAGATATAGAGAGAAAAAGAGATATTTTGAGATATTGTGGGAAAGAAAGAAAGAGAGCTTGTGAAGAGAAAAAACAAAGAGAAGAAGAGAAGTGTAGGAATCCAAACCAAGCTAGAGCCAAGAATCTAACCAAGGTAAGGGGGATGAATCTAGTTTATCTTGATTGTATGGTTCTTATAGTTTTGTGTGTTTTGTTCTTGTTCTTGCTCTTTTCTAAGCTTGATCAACAATGGTAAATTGGGTGTTTTGTGAGTTTTGAAGTTATAAACTTGATTTTATGGTGTGTATGTGTACTATGATGATAGATATTCCCATGGATCATGTTTGTTCTTCATTTCTCCATGTTTTCTTGCTCATGAAGAAATTGTTAGGTTATTGACACTTAGTGAGTGAGCCATGGATCATTGATTGATAGAGTGAATATATGGCTTGTATGGGTTGTGTAGGATGTGTAGGGAAGCTTATTTGAGGTTTTGAGAGGATTGGATGGCGTTTTGCAGGTCTGTAGCAGAACTGATTTTTCTAGGTTTACGCAGGTCCGCTGAGCGGAGGTCCTTTTGCAGAGAAATCTCTGTGAAGGTCCGCTGAGCGGAGGTTCTGTAATTTTTGTTTGATGATTCCCTGTCTGGGTCCGCTGAGCGGAGCTCAAGCGGACTGTGCGAAATTTTGTTTTCCAAACTTCGTTTTGTTGTATCTTTTGAACCGTAGGTCGTTTCTACGCGCCGTTTGAAGTATTATGAGAACCCTTGAGTATGCTTTATGATAAGGAGGGGTGTGTTGGTGGTTGAATGAATTTTTCATAAATGTATTATTGTGAAATGATATTTGCTAATCAAGTATGGGTTGACGGTATATATGTGCTGTGTGAATATGAATGCCTGAGTGGCAATTTTGATGATGTATCCGTGTGGAATAATATAACCGGTGTGATGTAGATATGTGACCGAGTTATATTGTTGTTGTTGTTGTTATGTAATTGAGTCGTTTGTATGCACAGCATGACATTTCATTACGTTAATGGCGGAATGCTATTAACAGGTGGCCTGAATTGGCAATTATTACCAGTGGGAGTTTGTGCTCGGTAAAAAGGTGTATTTGCCCGAGTGGCAAGAGGTCATCAGTAGGGGCTAGATGCTCGATGACGGTTAGTCGTAGCTTACTGCTCGACAAAGGTGTATTTTCCTGAGGGAAAGAAGTCCCAGCATAATGCTCGGCAAGGTGTATTTGTCATAATGACAAGGAGGAGTTTTACTCCGGATTTGGTACCACATGCATACGCATAGTCGAGTCTCATTCATCATCGTCAGTCTTTATAATTTATGTTATCATTCATGTACCGCATTACTTATATATTGACTGTGGTTGACTTATTGGATTATCTTGTTATATGATTCTTAATGATATTTGTGGGCATTACTATATTGATCATGCTTTCATTATGAATTATATTCTCACTCTTCTGCCTTAATGTTACCTACTCGTGGGTAATGTGCAGGTGATCCGCAAGTGTAGGTGCTCTCTTTGTAGTCGTCCGTTTTGGTGTCGTCCGCTCGTGATACGTAACACCTAGGGGGGATCGAACACTTATTTTGTAGATAATGCTTATAGGATCCTTTTGATGTATATTTGATCCTTTAGATGCATTTGTATTATGTATTTTGGATACCTTCTCATGCGATGTATTTTGGAAGAATGTTGTGGATATTTTGTTTATCCATGCATATATATAAGTATGAATACATTCAGGTGTTTATGTGTATCCGTCCTCTTTGATTAATTGTGTTACGCATCTTTTGCGAGTATGTCATGTTTGGTTACGTGGTTACTTAAGTGTAACGCCCTAATTGTTTTTATGAATTTAATTTTTATACTCTGATATTGGTACCTATATGCCTGGGTAGAATTGGGGTGTTACATTAGTGGTATCAGAGCGGGTCGGTCTTGTCCGACCAAGTGTCGTGTCGTTTGGTCTAACAATTCTTATGTTATTTTTTGGGCTTACTTCTCTTGGTGTTATTGTGAAGTTTAGAGATGGCTGGACGTAATGACGCTGCTATTGCTGCTGCATTGCAAGCTATGGATGAAGCTATGCATACGGATGAGAATGCAAGGTCTCGGAGTTTAGCGACGTTCCAGAGGGAGAACCCTTCTGTGTTTAAGGGAACACATGACCCCGAGGGAGCCTTGACTTGGATGAAGGAGATGGAGAGGATCTTTCGTGTGATGGATTGCACGCAAGAGAAGAAAGTCAGGTATGGCACTCATCAGTTAGTTGTGGAGGCTGATGATTGGTGGCTGGAGACTTTGGCAAGGTTAGAAGCAACCGGTGAAGAGATTTCCTGGACGGTGTTTAAGAGGGAGTTTTTGAGGAAGTATTATCCGGAGGATGTCCGTGGAAAGAAAGACTGAGTTTCTGGCTTTGGTTCAAGGCAGCATGTCTGTGTCTGAATATGCGGCAAAGTTTAATGAACTTGTGAAATTCTACCCGCACTTTGTTGGTGAGGGAGCAGAATTTTCTAAGTGCATTAAGTTCCAGAATGGGTTACGATCTGATATCAAGAAGGCGGTAGGGTATCAGAAGATTCGGGTGTTTCCAGATTTGGTGGACAGCTGTAGGATTTATGATGAGGATAATAATGCTCATCATAAGGTGATTAATGAAAAGAGGAACAAAGGTCCGCAAAATCGTGGGACGCCGTATGTTGGAGGGAAGGGTAAGCAAAAGATGAATTATGGACCAAGATTTAGTGGGGGAGATGCTCCTGCTAAGATTGTATGTTTTAAGTGTGGTAAACCTGGCCACAAAAGTAATGTCAGCTTTAGTGACGCAAAGAAATGTTTCAAGTGTGGAAGTGTCATACGGTGAACTGACTTTTTATCGATCGAAATGTCGCGGTTAAGCATGAGTCGCCACCGACTTTTATTTTATCCAAATTAAATCAGAAAGGCTAAAAGAAACAGAAAAAAACCTTTTAAAGAAATCTAAGTTCGGGGGGTAATTTATGCAAAGGGAAGGTGTAAGGCACCCATTGCATCCATGGTTTTCCATGGGCTCTTAATTGCTTTGCTTGCTCGTTTTCAGAAAATGTAGATGAAAGAGGAAAAAATGGACTTTAGCTCGTAAAATGAGCGTAGCCAGTTTTTGAAGAATTTTGAGAAAGAATATAGAAAATAGAGCATGGCAAGGCAATTAGGGGCAATTACCTTAAACTCAGATGATAGGTCTCTTTTTAGCCTTTCAGAATGAAAGGGTCAATCCTTGCCATAAGAGGGCAGGAAGCCTTTCGTTTGGAGATTGAAGGGTCGTCGCATTATCATTCGCCATAAGACTGACCCATGCCATAGAGAGGCAGGTAGTCTAAGGGAATGATCAGAATAGCCTTTCGTAGGCAGCCAGAGGATACCTTAGCCTTTTTTGTAGGCAACTTCCGAGGGTCGAGATCATGCATATCGAAGGCAGCATCATTAGGGACCATGATCTTAATCGAGGCAACTGGCTAAGGTATCCTCGTATTCGAGGGACTGCTATTCTGCAAAATAACACAAGGCAACAGGCAACAAGCAACAGAGAGGTTACCCCAAAAGTGTGCGTGTGTGCACCAATCACGTGATTGTATTCGGTTATATTATCTTGTAAATTTAAGTGATGCTAATTTAATTCTGGGTTGCACTCCCTAAAGTTACTAACCACAACAATTGATAAACAAATATAATTAAAGCAAATACGGGGACGGGGAAAATGAAACCAGCGGGGGGAAGGGAAGATGAAACCAGCGGGTTTGACATAAGTAATAATTAAAAACAGAAAGAATAAAAAAGATTGAGTTTAGGGTTACCGACTATTCGTGCTTTGGCGGTTGGCAAACCCTGAAAATTGGAAAAGGGAGAAATAAACAGAAAACAGGGGTGAGTGCATTATCGGTTCCTAGGTCAATTAGGGTTAACCCTAATTTAATAAATAAAAATAAAATCAAATCAAATAAACAAATATTTAGAATAGAAAAGAGTACTTAGCTTCGATTGATGAAGGTTGATGGGCAAAGGTTTGCCTCGAGTATTAAGCATTGACCCTGATCATTAGAGGGTTGGCAAAAGAAAAGAAAAAGAAGTAAGTGTAGGAGAAGTTCCATTAACAAGGGCACTAAACACTGATTAAATAAAAGGTAAATAAATATTTAAATAAAAGAGTTTAGAACTTAGCTTCGCATTTAACGTGGCGCGTGATCGGAAGATGCCTGATAATAAACTCTGAAAAGAATACAGACAAATATTTTTAGTGTATGCATGATCTGACGACAAACCTCGCAAACCCTGATTTAGGGCACAAGTTAACCATGGTTAATAAAATAAATAAAAACCAAATTAATTAATTATTGGTTTTCAACCTAATTAATTAAATCGGTGAAAATAAGGTTTTGATTAAATATCCCAAACCTAATATTTATTTTTAATATTGAATAAAAGTTAATTATAATTAATTAAATAACTAAGTTAATTTAACAATTAAAAACAAATTATTAATAGTCAAAATAAACAAATGTTTTATTCACTATGAAAAATAAAAAGATTTAAGAAGGAAAATATAATTAAAAGAAAGTTTTCTAATTAAAACCATATAAATAATACAAAAAAAACAAAATGTTGTATCATAAAATAAAAAAATAATAGAGGACTTAACTTCTAATCTGGTGTGATGCGTGGTTGAAGGAGTATGGTACACCCGCATGTTTGGAGACGCTGGATCTGAGAGGCGCTTGACCTGACGGCTGAGATTGGAGAGCCTATGGTGATCTTGCTTTGATGAAGCGTACTGGATCTGCAGAAGGGAATTGAAGAAAAGAGAAAAAATATGTGTCGCCGGCAAGTATTGAACCCACGCACATTCGCATGGCACATCATGACTGACGCCCTTACCACTACGCCAATTTGGTTTTGTTGTCAACAAGCATTCATTAATAATATGTAAAGAAAACAAAAACTCAGAATTCAAATCAATTTCGCCCGCGCACAGGCCCTTCTTCTTCCTTCAAACCAACAGAGTTTTGCTACGAATTATCCATGGCTTGGCTACGACCTGCAATTTCATCATCATCAAAATAACAGCAATAAATCAACAAGAAGGTAGCCGCTCGACTCGGTTTTTCCTCCTGGACACGATGGCAGTCCTGGTGTTACCCAATTTTCGCTAAATCGTAAAGCCCTATTTCGAAGCTTCGTAACCTAACCATGGCGGATTCATGTACCTATGCCTAAAACGAAATTAAATAACCCAGAAGGCTTCCAAACATTGCCACGGTCACAAATATATCATTAAAACATGGTAAAGATGCATGGATGTATGCGATTGAAATTAAAAATAAGTGAATCAAACCGTGGCTTGATTGTTCCGATTGAGGGACGGTTTATGGTCTACAGCGATCTGGAGATGTTCAAGAGTCTTCAAGGAACGTAGTAGGATCTTTTATTTGGCTTGGATCGGCCTCCAAACCTCAAACCGAGTTTGGTTTTTTCTTGTACTTTTCACGAGTTCTTGAATGTTGTTGGGGCTGCAAATCCTTGTCCAATTTTTTCTTTCTGAGCGTAATTCTTATGTATATATATGGCAGGGTTTTAGGGTTGATAAATTTGAAGAGAATCAATCAAATATTTGATTTGGTGGAAAGATCTTTGATAGAAAATATCATCTGAATGTTCCTATTCTTGACTCAATCTCCCTCCCCTGATTTCCATTTGATTAAATTTGAATAAATTTCTCAATAAGTATAATCCCACCAATTAAATCAAAATCTCTGATTATTTCCAACAATTATTTTTAAATTGAATTTTTATGAACAAAAACTCAATATAAAAATAATAATGTAATAATAATAAAAATGAATTCATGGGATTATGGCCTTATTAGATGATTAAACAAAATGTTCCTTTAATTCATTCTATTATTTTGTGATTTCTTTCAATTTATTTTTATTTTATTATTATTATATAAAAATTTAAATAAATCAAATGAATGGCACAAAAATATGAGAACAAGTTTATGGACCCTTATTGAACTCATGATCATGTGTAGAAACTTCAACTTAGGCCTGTTAGTCAAAATAAACAATTTTGTTCAAGTTGACTTTTAGGTCAACCCAGTCGACTGTTGACTTTCTTGAGCAATTGAGTGATCAATCTTTTGATTTGAGGCCTGAAATTTGTCATAGAGGTAGTTTGAAGTATCATATGCCATATGAGGTGCCTTAGAACCCTTGATCCATTGATTTTCTTCAGAGGAAAAAAAAAACCTAACACTTTGAGCCATTGTTTAGGAGGGTGTGTCTTGGAGATTTGTGTATTGATTTGAATTTGAGTAGGAGAAATTGTATGGGCAAATTTTGGGGTATGACAGGAAGGGTAGGACATGTATCATCCGACTGTGCGTCCAAGGGAGTTGTGTGTTTTAATTATGGTGAAGAGGGACACATGAGCGGTCAATGTCAGAAGAAGAAAGTTCAAGCTGGTGGGAAGGTGTTTGCTTTGGCTGGAACTCAGACGGATAAGGGTGATCGACTGATCAGAGGTACTTGTTTTATTAATGGCATTTCTTTAATTGCTATTATTGATACGGGTGCTTCGCATTGTTTTATAGCCGATGATTGTGTTAAAAGATTAGGTCTTGTTCTATCTGATTTGGGTGGTGAGATGGTTATCGATTTACCAGCAATGGGGTCGGTGACTACTTCTTTAATTTGTAAGAATTGTCCAGTATCAATCTTCGGTAAGGACTTTACTGTCTATTTGATTTGTTTGTCGATGAACGAGTTAGATGTGGTTCTGGGAATGGATTGGTTGATGAATAATCGTGTCCATATCGATTGTTATCATAAGTTGGTGAGGTTTCCATTTCTTGAGAAGGATGTGGAATTTGATGTCTTATCTACCAAGGAGTTGAATCGACTGTTAGAAGATGGGGCACAATTGTTTGGTGTGTTTGCATCGTTGACTGTGGAGAGTCGAGCTGCAGTTGGGGATTTTCCAGTAGTGCGAGATTTCCCGAAGTGTTTCCTGAAGACTTTTCTGATGTGCCGCCAAAGAGAGAGGTGGAGTTTTCCATAGATCTAGTTCCTGGTACGAGGCCTGTTTCTATGGCGCCATATAGAATGTCGGCATCAGAGTTAGTGGAATTAAAGAAACAATTGGAAGAGTTGCTAGCAAAACATTTTGTGAGGCCTAGTGTTTCACCATGGGGAACTCCAGTTTTGTTGGTAAAGAAGAAGGATGGAAGCATGAGGTTGTGTATTGATTATCGCCAGTTGAACAAGGTGACGATTAAGAATAAGTATCCGCTTCCTAGGATTGACGACTTGATGGATCAGTTGGTGGGAGCCAGTGTGTTTAGCAAGATTGATTTAAGATCTGGTTACCATCAGATTCGGGTGAAGGAGGAAGATATTCAAAAGACTGCGTTTAGGACTCGGTACGGGCATTATGAGTTTTTGGTGATGCCGTTCGGAGTTTCTAATGCACATGGTGTGTTTATGGAGTATATGAATCGCATATTCCATGATCAGTTGGATAAGTTTTTTGTGGTCTTCATAGATGACATCTTGATTTATTCTAAGTCTCCGGAAGAGCATGAGGAGCATTTGCGTGTTGTGCTACAGGTTTTGAGGGAGAAGCAGTTGTATGCTAAGTTATCCAAGTGCGAGTTCTGGTTATCAGAGGTGAGTTTTCTTGGTCATGTGATTTCAGGTAACGGGATTGCAGTGGATCCATCCAAGGTAGATGCAGTGCTACAATGGGAGGTTCCGAGATCGGTTACTGAGATCAGAAGCTTCTTAGGTTTGGCGGGTTATTACCGAAGATTCATAGAAGGCTTTTCGAAGTTGGCACTTCCGTTAACTCAGCTTACTTGCAAGGGTAAGGCGTTTATTTGGGACATAGTTTGTGAAAGGAATTTTGAAGAGTTGAAGAGAAGGTTGACTTCAGCTCCGGTTTTGGTTTTACCTGATCCTGAGGAACCGTTTGTGGTGTATTGTGATGCATCGCATATGGGGTTAGGTGGTGTTTTGATGCAGGAAGGTAAGGTGGTGGCTTACGCTTCGAGGCAGTTAAGGATTCATGAGAAGAATTATCCTACTCATGATTTAGAGTTAGCTACGGTGGTTTTTGCATTAAAGATTTGGAGGCATTATCTCTACGGTGCAAGGTTCGAGGTCTTTAGTGATCATAAGAGTTTGAAATACTTATTTGATCAGAAAGAGTTGAACATGAGACAACGTAGGTGGTTGGAATTCTTGAAGGACTATGACTTTAGCTTGAATTACCATCCTGGTAAAGCTAATGTGGTTGCCGATGCTTTGAGTCGGAAATCTTTGCATATGTCCGCTATGATGGCGGAGGAGTGGGAACTTTTGGAGCAGTTTCGTGATCTTAGTTTAGTATGTGAATTGACGCCAGGTAGTGTGAAGATGGGTATGTTGAAAGTGACGAATGATTTTCTGTCGACCGTTAGCGAGAGACAGAAAATGGATGTGAAACTTGTTGATTTGTTTATGGTGGCAAATCAAAGTGATGATGGCGACTTCAGAGTGGATGGTCAGGGTGTTTTGAGATTCCGTGGTCGAATTTGTGTACCTGATGATTCCGAGCTGAAAAAGAAGATTTTAGAGGAAGGTCACAGAAGCAGTTTAAGTATTCATCCGGGAGCCAATAAGATGTATCAGGATTTGAAAAAGATCTTTTGGTGGTCTGGTTTAAAAAGGGATGTGGCTCAGTTTGTATATGCGTGTTTGGTATGTCAGAAGTCAAACGTGGAGCATCAGCGTCCTGCAGGGTTGTTGCAACCGTTGGATATTCCAGAGTGGAAATGGGATAGTATTTCTATGGACTTTGTGACGAGTTTACCAAATACTGTGAGAGGTTTCGATGCGGTTTGGGTGATTGTTGATAGGTTGACAAAGTCTGCTCACTTTATTCCTATTAACATCACTTTTCCTGTTGCGAAGTTGGATGAGATTTATATCAAGGTGTTTGTGAAACTACATGGTATACCGTTGAGTATTGTGTCGGATAGAGATCCAAGGTTCACATCATATTTTTGGAAAGGTTTGCAAGAGGCTCTAGGTTCTAAGTTGAGGTTGAGTTCGGCTTATCATCCTCAGACAGACGGTCAGACCGAAAGGACTATTCAATCGTTAGAAGACTTGTTGAGGGCATGTGTTCTAGAGAAGGGAGGTTCGTGGGATACTTATCTTCCGTTGATAGAATTCACTTACAACAGCAGTTTTCATTCTAGTATCGGAATGGCACCTTTTGAAGCGCTATATGGTCGTAAGTGTAGAACTCCATTGTGTTGGTTTGAATCAGGCGAGAGTGTGGTACTCGGACCTGAAATAGTAAGAGAGACTACAGAGAAGGTGAAATTTATTCGTGAGAAGATGAGAAGTTCACAGAGTAGGCAAAAGAGTTATCATGACAAGCGAAGGAAAGATTTGGAATTCCAAGCCGGTGATCATGTATTCTTAAGAGTTACACCTATGACTGGTGTTGGACGAGCTTTGAAATCGAGGAAGCTTACTCCGTGTTTTATTGGTCCTTATCAGATATCGGAGCGAGTTGGCAAAGTTGCGTATCGGGTGGCGTTACCGCCAATTCTTGCTAATCTGCACGATGTATTCCATGTGTCTCAGTTGAGGAGATACATTGCGGATCCGTCCCATGTGATTCAGATGGATGATGTGCAAGTGCGTGAGAACCTGACGGTTGAGACGATGCCGGTGCGTATTGAGGATCGTGAGACTAAGACTCTGCGAGGCAAGGAGATCTCCTTGGTGAAAGTCGTATGGTTAAGTGCGGCAGGTGAGAGTTTGACCTGGGAGTTGGAGAGCAAGATGCGAGACTCCTATCCTGAGTTGTTTGTAGCAGGTAATCTTTATTTTCGAGGACGAAAATATTTTAAGTGGGGGAGGGTTGTAACGCCCGTAAATGTGTTTTTCTGATTAATTGTGATGTTTGCTACATTTTCCCTAATTTTACCGTTTTTGAGTCGAGTCAGTCGGTAAATATTAATTATGTTAATATTTTACTTATTACTTTCCATGTGTGTAATTATTATGTTTTGGGTGTTAATTGGTTAGAATTAATGTTTAGTAACATTTGGGCCAAAATTAGAATTTATGAAAGTTGAGTGGGGGATAATGAGAAGTAGAGAAATAGAAAGAGATATAGAGAGAAAAAGAGATATTTTGAGATATTTTGGGAAAGAAAGAAAGAGAGCTTGTGAAGAGAAAAAACAAAGAGAAGAAGAGAAGTGTAGGAATCCAAACCAAGCTAGAGCCCAGAATCTTGTTAGAACAAGATTTGTTCTTATCAATTATCTTAGTTTTGATGATAACAATAATATGAATTTTGCTTAAGATAATATGGTACTCTAATCCAATGCAATTTCCCTTTCAGGAAATATATAAAGAGTACGCATAATTCAGCGCTCAGAAGATGTGTCTCAAATGGTTCAGCATGCAACATCAGAACATGGTCTGGCAAGACATCAGAAGATGGTCGAAGCAGAATCAGAACATGGGTCTATGAAAGCATCAGAAGAACATAAGATCAGAAGCACTGAAGATCAGAAGATGGTATCACGCTCAGAAGCACTTCAAGGTCAGAAGATCAGAAGATGCTATGCACCAAGCTGTTTGACTCTGATGATATTCAAACGTCGTATTCACAAACATCAGATCAGAAGGAAGTACACGTGGCAGACTACGCTGACTGACAAAAGGAACGTTGAAGCTACTAAAGGCTACGTCAGTAGACACAGCGTGAACAAGGCTCGAGGTAGTTGACAAAAGCGTATAACATTAAATGCAAAGCTGTACGGAACACGCAAAGCATTAAATGCATTCAACGGTCATCTTCTCAACGCCTATAAATATGAAGTTCTGATGAGAAGCAAGGTTAACGATCCTGAACAAAGACAATTCAAATTAACTTGCTGAAACGCTGTTCAAATCAAAACTCAGAATCTTCATCTTCATCAAAGCTCACTACATTGCTGTTGTAATATTTTAGTGAGATTAAGCTTAAACTGTAAGAGAAATATCACAGTTGTGATTATCGCTTTTAAGAAGCATTTGTAAACTCTTAGAATTACATTAAGTTGTAAGGAACTAGAGTGATCGGTTGATCAGTATACTCTAGGAAGTCTTGGCAATTGGCTGAGCAGTTTGTAACTAGAGTGATCAGGTTGATCAGAATACTCTAGAGGAAGTCTTGGCAGTTGGCTGAGCAGAAAGTCTTAGGAGTGAACTAAGCCTAGAGTGATCGTGTTGATCAGTAGACTCTAGAAAAGTCTTAGGAGTGAACTAAGCAGTTGTTCCTGGAGTGATCAGGTTGTGATCAGAAGACTCTGGAAGACTTAGTTGCGGACTAAGTGGAAAACCATTGTAATCCGTGCGATTAGTGGATTAAATCCTCAGTTGAGGTAAATCATCTCTGCGGGGGTGGACTGGAGTAGCTTCGTTAACAGCGAACCAGGATAAAAATAATTGTGCAATTTATTTTTATCGTCCAAGATTTAAAGTCACACTTATTCAATCCCCCCCTTTCTAAGTGTTTTTCTATCCTTCAATTGGCATCAGAGCGCCGGTTCTAAGGTGCAAGCACTTAACTGTGTTTAGAAAAGATTCAGGAAGAGAAAAACGTTTCATTTAAAAGATGGTTGATGAAAGTGAAAGGACTACACCTACACCTGCATCTACATCTGGCTCTGCTGAGCAATACAACGGTAACAATGGTTATACTAGACCGCCGGTATTTGATGGTGAAAACTTTGAATACTGGAAAGATAAACTGGAAAGTTACTTTCTGGGTCTAGATGGTGATCTATGGGATCTTCTGATGGATGGTTACAAACATCCAGTAAATGCCAGAGGCGTGAAGCTGTCAAGGCAAGAAATGAATGATGATCAAAAGAAGCTTTTCAGGAATCATCATAAATGTAGAACTGTTTTGCTGAATGCTATCTCTCATGCTGAGTATGAGAAGATATCTAACAGGGAAACGGCCTATGACATATATGAGTCCTTGAAAATGACTCATGAAGGAAATGCTCAAGTCAAGGAGACCAAAGCTCTAGCCTTAATCCAGAAGTATGAAGCCTTCAAGATGGAGGATGATGAAGACATTGAAAAGATGTTTTCAAGATTTCAAACTCTGACTGCTGGATTGAGAGTTCTTGACAAGGGATACACCAAGGCTGATCACGTAAAAAAGATCATCAGAAGCTTACCCAGAAGATGGGGTCCGATGGTGACTGCATTCAAGATTGCGAAGAATCTGAATGAAGTTTCTCTGGAAGAGCTTATCAGTGCCTTGAGAAGTCATGAGATTGAGCTGGACGCAAATGAGCCTCAAAAGAAAGGTAAGTCTATTGCATTAAAATCTAATATCAAGAAATGCACTAACGCTTTTCAGGCTAGAGAAGAAGATCCTGAAGAATCAGAATCTGAAGAAGAAGATGAACTATCCATGATTTCCAGAAGGGTAAATCAACTCTGGAAGAGCAAGCAAAGGAAGTTCAGAGGCTTCAGAAGGTCAAGGAAATTTGAACGTGGAGAATCTTCTGATGAAAGAAGATTTGACAAGAAGAAGGTCATGTGCTATGAATGCAATGAGCCTGGACACTACAAGAATGAATGTCCAAATCTTCAGAAGGAAAGTCCCAAGAAGAAGTCTCATAAGAAGAAAGGTCTTATGGCAACCTGGGATGAGTCAGAAGATGATTCAGAAGATGAGCAGGCCAACTGTGCGCTGATGGCGACAGAAGATGACGGATCAGAATCTACATCAGAATCAGATTCTGAAGAGGTATTTTCTGAACTTACTAGAGATGAGTTAGTTTCCGGTCTAACTGAACTTCTGGAACTCAAGTCTCAGATTAGTCTCAAATACAAAAAGCTGAAAAAGCAATTTGAATTTGAAACAAAGAGGCTTGAATTGGAAAATTCTGAATTGAAAGATAAACTTTTAAAATTATCCAATGATGTTGGATCTCCTTCTAATTCAGAAAAATCCACTCCTAGTCTGAACCATATTCTGAAAGAATATGATTTAAGTTTCAGGAAGTTCTTATCTAGAAGTATTGGCAGAAGTCAGCTAGCTTCTATGATATATGCTGTGTCTGGAAACAAAAGAGTAGGCATTGGTTATGAGGGTGAAACCCCATACAAACTTGAACCTGTTGATGAAATGAAAATTACATACAAGCCATTGTATGATCAGTTCAAGTATGGCCACTCTCATGATATTAGGCACACTTCACATGCACAAAGTTTTCACATTACACACACTAAGAAGCATGTGACACAACCTAGGAAATATCATGAAACTCACATTAAGAATTATCATGCTGTTCCTCCTATTGCTTATAATGTTAAACCCAAGTTCAATCAGAACTTGAGAAAATCTAACAAGAAAGGACCCAAAAAGATGTGGGTACCTAAGGATAAGATTATTCCTATTGCAGATATCCTTGGCTGCAAGAAGGACAAAGCACAACATGTCATGGTACCTGGACTCTGGATGCTCGCGGCACATGACAGGAAGAAGGTCTATGTTCCAAGACCTGGTGCTTAAGTCTGGAGGAGAAGTCAAGTTTGGAGGAGATCAGAAGGGCAAGATAATTGGCTCTGGAACCATAAAGTCTGGTAACTCTCCTTCCATTTCTAATGTACTTCTTGTAGAAGGATTAACTCATAACCTCTTATCTATCAGTCAATTAAGTGACAATGGTTATGATATAATCTTTAATCAAGAGTCTTGCAAGGCTGTAAATCAGAAGGATGGCTCAATCCTATTTACAGGCAAGAGGAAGAACAACATTTATAAGACAGATCTGCAAGATCTTATGAGTCAGAAGGTGACTTGTCTTATGTCTGTTTCTGAAGAGCAGTGGGTCTGGCACAGGAGATTAGGTCATGCTAGTTTGAGAAAGATCTCTCAGATTAACAAACTGAATCTGGTCAGAGGACTCCCTAATTTGAAATTCAAATCAGATGCTCTTTGTGAAGCATGTCAGAAGGGCAAGTTCTCCAAACCTGCATTCAAGTCTAAGAATGTTGTTTCTACCTCAAGGCCATTAGAACTCTTGCACATTGATCTGTTTGGCCCAGTCAAAACAGCATCTGTCAGAGGAAAGAAATATGGATTAGTCATCGTAGATGATTATAGTCGCTGGACATGGGTAAAATTCTTGAAACACAAGGATGAGACTCATTCAGTGTTCTTTGATTTCTGCATTCAGATTCAATCTGAAAAAGAGTGTAAAATCATAAAGGTCAGAAGTGATCATGGTGGTGAATTTGAGAACAGATCCTTTGAAGAATTCTTCAAAGAGAATGGTATTGCCCATGATTTCTCTTGTCCTAGAACTCCACAGCAAAATGGGGTTGTAGAACGAAAGAATAGGACTCTTCAAGAAATGGCCAGAACCATGATCAATGAAACCAATATGGCTAAGCATTTCTGGGCAGAAGCAATAAACACTGCATGCTATATTCAGAATAGAATCTCTATCAGACCTATTCTAAATAAGACTCCCTATGAATTGTGGAAGAATAGAAAGCCCAACATTTCGTATTTCCATCCTTTTGGATGTGTATGCTTTATTCTGAACACTAAAGATCATCTTGGTAAGTTTGATTCCAAAGCACAAAAATGTTTCCTTCTTGGATATTCTGAACGCTCAAAAGGCTACAGAGTATACAATACTGAAACATTGGTTGTAGAAGAATCAATCAATATCAGGTTTGATGATAAGCTTGGTTCTGAAAAACCAAAGCAGGTTGATAATTTTGCAGGTTATGATATTGACATCTCAGAAGTTGTTGAGCCAAGAAGCAACGCATCAGAAGCAGAGCTTCTCAGAAGCAAAGAATCTGAAGACCAAGTATCAGCTTCTCTGGAGGATCTAAGCATATCTGAAGAACCATCTGTCAGAAGATCATCCAGACTCATCTCTGGTCATTCAGAAGACGTCATTCTTGGAAAGAAGGATGATCCAATCAGAACAAGAGCATTCCTTAAGAACAATGCAGACTGTCAATTAGGTCTTGTATCTTTGATCGAACCAACTTCTGTTGATCATGCTCTAGAAGATCCAGACTGGATAATTGCTATGCAAGAAGAACTAAATCAGTTTACAAGGAATGAAGTTTGGGATCTTGTTCCTAGACCAGATGGATTCAATATAATCGGTACAAAATGGGTCTTCAGAAACAAGCTCAGAATGAGAAGATGAGAAATTCTTACGTATGAGTATCCTTTGATATGAAATTTTTTTTAGAAGTTCTGATAGAAATCAATTAGAAATTGTGATTCAGTTATTACTAACGTTTCAGTGTCTAAGTTGATTCAGACTCTCTCTAAAAGCAAAACAGCTGTAACTGGCTATCCAGATGGTAAACACGTGTTCACTATTCCTGGACAAGCGTGCGTGCAGTTGAGGGGACGTCTACTTAGGTAACTGTGCAAATCACGTCTTTTGTCATTATTATCTCTCCTCATGTCACGTAACATTAAATGCTTTTCATCATTTACTCTCTTTCAGTTTTTTTTTATATATACTCTTCAAACGTTTCTTTTCCCTCTCATATTTCTCTCTCTCTGCATTCGGTTTCTTTTTCATCTCTCTCTTTTCATATCATAAACCCTAGCAGTTTCCATTATCTGAAAATTCATCATGAATCCATCGTCAAGCTCAGGGAATCAAGACAATGATAGGAAACAAAAGAGAAAGGCATCTGCTGAACCAGAAACCAAACCTAAAAGAGTTAGGATCTCCTATGACCCTCTCAAAGTGTATCAACCCCTTGACTGTTCCCGTCAATCACCTCCCTCGTCAAAAACCTCCACCACCTCTTCCTCTTCATTCATCCTCTCGGAACCACCTTCTTCACCATCTGATATCTCCTCTCCTTTAACCCTTCCATCAGATATTTCTTCATCCCTCTCATACCCTTTTCCCACCAGAACACCTAATCCCTATAGTGTTGTTCTTCCCGACTCCAGGTTCACTGTCAACCCTCCAACCCCTTCCACTCAAACTTATCTGGAGCTTTTACATGCTGATGTAAATGGCTGGTTGGAGATTCTAGGTGCTGCTCACCTTAATCATCTGGATGAGTATGCTACAAACAACCTTTGGAATACCTTTCGTCAGGATTTTCTGGATAAGGCTACAGACACTCAGAGAAGGATTATGTCTGAAGCTCCTGGTGTTCGTGGTCTCCGGTTGGAAGTTGGTGAGAGCAGCCATCATCATCTCATCAGAAACAGAAATGTTCTTGAAAGAAAGATACCAGCAGATGAGTTGGAAGAAGAAAATCTCTGCAGAGATATCGTGGTGTGGAAACCCCGGTCTTCTGTGCTCTGGTTTCCTGTGCTAACTGGAGATTTTCAATGGCTGTTCAACTGGTTCAGAATGAACCCTTCTGAAAAAGCACCTCACATGGTCTTTCCAGTAGTGGTTTATCGTGCTGAAGTTGCTGGTCCTACTCCTCCAACAAACCTAGCAGCTATTCTTCAAGCATTGGAAGATGGAACTTCTGAGCTGCCTGAACCAGAATATGCTAAGGCTCCTTCTAAGTCAGACTCAGATGAGGAAATGGGAGATGCACAAGCTGAAGATCTTCCAGAAGATCACCCTGCTGAGATTGCTGTCCCTCTGGGCAGAAATACTGGTGCTTCTTCTTCTGGTGAAACCTCAGCTCTGATGGAGACCTTGGAAACTCTTCATCAGAATCAAGCTATGCTGGCTTCTCGATTGGACGCGCAAGAAGCAGCCAATGCTGAGTTTCGTTCCTTCATGACAAGGCAAGCTACAAGCACTGACGGGATTCATGATGTTCTGGCACGGATTTTGCGTAGGCTAGGATCTTAGTCTTTTGGTCTTTGTAGTTTCCTTTCCTTGTTGCATCTGTTTTCCTGCATTCCCTTCTTGTAATCCTCTTTTAACTATCAATGAAAAAGTTTCTTTGTTTTACATTCCAGTAAATGTTTTCTTTTGTCGTTTTATACATCTGAATTTTTTTAAATATTCTTTTTGATGTTATGACAAAAAGGGGGAGAAAGATAAATGATAAATGATTTGATTAAATCTATCAGTTGCTGGGTAAAGGCTCCCACACATTCACTAACAAGAACTGCAAGTTCTATATGGTTTAAGTGTTTTGCAGGTACAGAGAAGTGAAGTGAATCTTCAAAGCAAAACCATGGAAACTGAAGCAAGCTGAGTGCTATCAAGCTTCAGAAATCAGAAGCAAGAAAGAAGAATGAATCAGAAGCACTGATAATAGAATTTGAATATCATTGTCTATCCTGTTCTGACAAAATTCTATTTGCTTTGATACATATAATGTTATGGCTCTGATACATTATTTGCTCTGATACATTTGGCTCTGATACATATCATGTATTTAAATATACATTTTATGTTCTAACTCGTTCATGCTGACTGTTGTCGTTTAGTTTTTGTTCTGTAACATTTCAGGATGTAGAGATGCTCTGATGATGCTCTGGTACATTCAACAATGTTCTGATACAAATCTAGCATGAAGTGATGTTGGTAGACATTCAAAGTTCTGAAGCTATCCGAGGGAAGCAGAAATCAGAAGATGTGAATGCTCCAAAAGATCCAGAAATTCAAGTTCTGAAGCTGTCCTGAATGGAAGCAGAAGTCAGAAGCTGTGAATGTTCTGAAGATCAAAGAAATTCAAGTTCTGAAGCTGTCCAATGGAAGCAGAAGTCAGAAGCTATGAATTCTCTGAAGACAGAAGCTTATATGATCGTCTCTACCGAAATAATCAGGGAAGTCTTTTATCAAAGTTCTTCGAGTATTTATTTCAGGGGGAGATTATTTATCTCAGGGGGAGATTGTTAATCTCAGGGGGAGACATATTCATATGCTTATGCTATAGCTGTGTAATTTGTCTTTTGCCGACTACTCTTTCTGATCGCAAATTCATATCATTTATATATGTTTTTGTCATCATCAAAAAGGGGGAGATTGTTAGAACAAGATTTGTTCTTATCAATTATCTTAGTTTTGATGATAACAATAATATGAATTTTGCTTAAGATAATATGGTACTCTAATCCAATGCAATTTCCCTTTCAGGAAATATATAAAGAGTACGCATAATTCAGCGCTCAGAAGATGTGTCTCAAATGGTTCAGCATGCAACATCAGAACATGGTCTGGCAAGACATCAGAAGATGGTCGAAGCAGAATCAGAACATGGGTCTATGAAAGCATCAGAAGAACATAAGATCAGAAGCACTGAAGATCAGAAGATGGTATCACGCTCAGAAGCACTTCAAGGTCAGAAGATCAGAAGATGCTATGCACCAAGCTGTTTGACTCTGATGATATTCAAACGTCGTATTCACAAACATCAGATCAGAAGGAAGTACACGTGGCAGACTACGCTGACTGACAAAAGGAACGTTGAAGCTACTAAAGGCTACGTCAGTAGACACAGCGTGAACAAGGCTCGAGGTAGTTGACAAAAGCGTATAACATTAAATGCAAAGCTGTACGGAACACGCAAAGCATTAAATGCATTCAACGGTCATCTTCTCAACGCCTATAAATATGAAGTTCTGATGAGAAGCAAGGTTAACGATCCTGAACAAAGACAATTCAAATTAACTTGCTGAAACGCTGTTCAAATCAAAACTCAGAATCTTCATCTTCATCAAAGCTCACTACATTGCTGTTGTAATATTTTAGTGAGATTAAGCTTAAACTGTAAGAGAAATATCACAGTTGTGATTATCGCTTTTAAGAAGCATTTGTAAACTCTTAGAATTACATTAAGTTGTAAGGAACTAGAGTGATCGGTTGATCAGTATACTCTAGGAAGTCTTGGCAGTTGGCTGAGCAGTTTGTAACTAGAGTGATCAGGTTGATCAGAATACTCTAGAGGAAGTCTTGGCAGTTGGCTGAGCAGAAAGTCTTAGGAGTGAACTAAGCCTAGAGTGATCGTGTTGATCAGTAGACTCTAGAAAAGTCTTAGGAGTGAACTAAGCAGTTGTTCCTGGAGTGATCAGGTTGTGATCAGAAGACTCTGGAAGACTTAGTTGCGGACTAAGTGGAAAACCATTGTAATCCGTGCGATTAGTGGATTAAATCCTCAGTTGAGGTAAATCATCTCTGCGGGGGTGGACTGGAGTAGCTTCGTTAACAGCGAACCAGGATAAAAATAATTGTGCAATTTATTTTTATCGTCCAAGATTTAAAGTCACACTTATTCAATCCCCCCCTTTCTAAGTGTTTTTCTATCCTTCAAATCTAACCAAGGTAAGGGGGATGAATCTAGTTTATCTTGATTGTATGGTTCTTATAGTTTTGTGTGTTTTGTTCTTGTTCTTGCTCTTTTCTAAGCTTGATCAACAATGGTAAATTGGGTGTTTTGTGAGTTTTGAAGTTATAAACTTGATTTTGTGGTGTGTATGTGTACTATGATGATAGATATTCCCATGGATAATGTTTGTTCTTCATTTCTCCATGTTTTCTTGCTCATGAAGAAATTGTTAGGTTATTGACACTTAGTGAGTGAGCCATGGATCATTGATTGATAGAGTGAATATATGGCTTGTATGGGTTGTGTAGGATGTGTAGGGAAGCTTATTTGAGGTTTTGAGAGGATTGGATGGGGTTTTGCAGGTCTGTAGCAGAACTGATTTTTCTAGGTTTACGCAGGTCCGCTGAGCGGAGGGGGTCCGCTGAGCGGAGGTCCTTTTGCAGAGAAATCTCTGTAAAGGTCCGCTAAGCGGAGGTCCTTTTGCAGAGAAATCTCTGTGAAGGTCCGCTGAGCGGAGGTTCTGTAGTTTTTGTTTGATGATTCCCTGGCTGGGTCCGCTGAGCGGAGCTCAAGCGGACTGTGCGAAATTTTGTTTTCCAAACTTCGTTTTGTTGTATCTTTTGAACCGTAGGTCGTTTCTACGCGCCGTTTGAAGTATTATGAGAACCCTTGAGTATGCTTTATGATAAGGAGGGGTGTGTTGGTGGTTGAATGAATTTTTCATAAATGTATTATTGTGAAATGATATTTGCTAATCAAGTATGTTTTGACGGTATATGTGTGCTGTGTGAATATGAACGCCTGAGTGGCAATTTTGATGATGTATCCGTGTGGAATAATATAATCGGTGTGATGTAGATATGTGACCGAGTTATATTGTTGTTGTAGTTGTTATGTAATTGAGTCGTTTGTATGCACAGCATGACATTTCATTACGTTAATGGCGGAATGCTATTAACAGGTGGCCTGAATTGGCAATTATTACCAGTGGGAGCTTAGTGCTCGGTAAAAAGGTGTATTTGCCCGAGTGGCAAGAGGTCATCAGTAGGGGCTAGATGCTCGATGACGGTTAGTCGTAGCTTACTGTTCAACAAAGGTGTATTTTCCTGAGGGAAAGAAGTCCCAGCATAATGCTCGGCAAGGTGTATTTGTCATAATGACAAGGAGGAGTTTTACTCCGGATTTGGTACCACATGCATACGCATAGTCGAGTCTCATTCATCATCGTCAGTCTTTATAATTTATGTTATCATTCATGTACCGCATTACTTATATATTGACTGTGGTTGACTTATTGGATTATCTTGTTATATGATTCTTAATGATATTTGTGGGCATTACTATATTGATCATGCTTTCATTATGAATTATATTCTCACCCTTCTGCCTTAATGTTACCTACTCGTGGGTAATGTGCAGGTGATCCCCAAGTGTAGGTGCTCTCTTTGTAGTTGTCCGTTTTGGTGTCGTCTGTCATACCCCAAAATTTACCCAATATAGTTCACGTCTTTTAATTTATTAAGGGTGTTAAAATTAAGAGCTGTGGGGTTTAACATGTTCATTGTTAAACCTGATCTCTTGTAAAACTCTTTGTAATTAAAAAGAGGTGTGCCATTAGCAAATAGTTGAGCTCAAAATGATGGCCCATACATATCTCATTCTAAGGATTTCTCCTTTTGTCATTCGTTGGATATCCTACTACATTTACTCATTTTTTTACCATTTATATGGATCATTATGGGGATTATTATTATAATCAGTAGGATTATCGTTAACACTTTGTTTTACTAAGTTAATCCATGGTTCAATTATATATTATTATTAAGGATTAATTTTTTTTCTATACCAGGATTATTATTATTGATTAATTATTAGTATTAATATTAAAATTATTGTCTTAACATATTAGTGAAGTTTGTCTTTTAATGGGGTGGGCCAGATAATGAGTCAACAATGGGCCCGAGTAGAATATGGGGCTTCGGATCAGGCAAATGGTGTTGGGCCGGTTTCATGCAAATCGTGGTAGTGGATCGGGTTACCCAGGACCCGATTAGATCCTGTTCATCCTCTCTCAGATTCATCCACGCCGCCGCTGCAAACAACACCAACCCTAGCTGCGAATCTCTTACCCAAGCCCATAGCGTGGATCAAAACGCAAGTAAATCTTCAATCAAGAAACGAAAATGCAATGGAAACTAAATCAAATCTTAAACAGAGAATCAAATCCGAATCAATTTTATAAAATCAAAATGATATTACAACAAATCGGGAAAGAAACGTAAATGAATTTACAATCAAAACCTAATTTCAATCTAACAATCTAATCCTTCCTAAACTAGAAAACCCTAAGGTTATAAAAGAAAATAGAAGAAGAAGTTGAAGGGGATTTGAAATTTTGGACGGACGGAGAACCCTAAAGCCGCGACGAATCAAATTCTCGAATCTTCATCTTGTACCTGCGATACACAGAAAAAGAAGAGAGGATTAGGAGGAGGAGGGAGCTTACACGTTCCAACATTCAAGACAAAAGGTAATCACCGTAAACACTTAGCTTAGGGTTCATCCGATTTGCATGTTTATACTTTGTTCTTGAATCTGGAAATTTGGGAGGGTTAGGGTTCTTGTATTTTAAAAGGGTTAGGGTATGGTTGGGGTTCGTAAGGTGCGAAGAAGATGAAGATCGTGATGATCTTCATCCGGTCACGGTTGTTTCTGGGTTTCAGATGGTGTCGGACGGTTGTTAGAGGCCGTTTTCACGGTGGTTGGTGGTGCTGACGGTGGTTAATGATGGGGCTAAGGGCGGTTTTTCTGGGTTTGGGAGAGGACTAGAGAAAGGTTAGAGAGAAAGCAAATGAAGAGAGAGACAGAAGATGGGAAAATGAGAGACGGAGAGAGATAGGAACAAGGGTATTCTCCCTCGGTCCACCGGATTGAGGCCATGTGGCTTCACGATAGCCACACGGTTGGCATACCGAACATGATTCGGTGCCTTTCCCTAGCCGTGCGCCTTCAGATTCAAACGCATGCAGGCCGTAGGATTTAGATCCGACGGTCCTGATCTTGCTCATGCGTCAAAACGTGTGCACCCTCACCATACATAATCCTAACGGACCAAAATCCTAAATGGGCCTAACTCTTTTCTATTCACACCCTTTCAAATTGCTAGCTCATAACAAGACACACCCTCCCTGCGCCTAACAAAAATAATTAATAAAAACCAACTAATTTCTCTATGATAATTTTAATAGTTGATTAACTGTTTTTTTTTTTGGATGATTCAATATAATTTTCTCCCCAAACCAACCATACTTATTGGTCGCATTAGGCGAGAAATAATTTGGATCAAATTTAATTTAATTTACTTATTAATAATGATTTGATTAATTTACTTGCTAATAATAATTCAATTAATTCTAATTTAATCTTCTCCTCGAACCGACTAAATCCATTAGTCGCATTAGACGAGAAGCGACATTTTAATTAATTTACTAATTCTAAATCAATTCTCTCCTCGACCCGACTAAAGCTATTAGTCGCTTTAGACGAGAGATGAAAAATATTTAAAACTTAAAAACAATTAATTTGCTGCCCGCGATGATCGAATCTATCGATCTGAGTAACCAGCAATGCCCATCAATCTGTTAGCTATACTGATCGAATCTATCGATCACCGCATCTAACAGTGACATATCAAATCAGGGTTGTACGCCCAAAATCTAAACACACTAAACCATGACACTACGGATTTTCATCCTTGTCAATCAGGCAATTCAAAATGCCTTTCAAATCACAACTTCTAAAACTACGATAGGCCATTCAAAAAGCCTTTAAACAATTTCAAACCACAAATTCTAATTCTAAGGCGTACAATCCTGTGCCCGAACTACGTTGACTCTGATTCTCCATAAGGAGATACGTAGGCACTTGGTAACAAGGTGAGTCTCCCCCCTAAAATCTCAATTCAGTTCAAATCTCTATTTTTACCCTTTTCAATTTCTTAGCTATCAACCTTGTATTTTAGCCATAAAACTTGACCCTTAGATTCAAAGCCAATAGGAAAGGGTTGAGGGTGCCTAACACCTTCCCTCAACCTGATTATAATAACTTACCCCGATCTCTAAACTGCGTAGGGTTTCCTATTCGCCCTTCAGAATAGGTGGCGACTCTAAATCTTAATCTTTAGGGCAGGTTGCTACAGCTGGCGACTCTGCTGGGGACAATCATCAATGGTGAATTATTATGCTCCTAAGGCTTGAGAGGGTTTAGGTTTGGCAAATTATTTAGGTTTGTGGCGAGCGATTAGGGTTTTGCATTTTGCTATTTTTAGGGTTTTGGGGAAGGTTTATTTTTTTTAATAATAAATATTTAATTCTTTATTTATTTATTTATTGTTTTCATTAAATGTTTATTTGTCTTATCTGTATAAAATGCTTAATTGTTATAATTTGCACTGTTGGGTTTTATATGTGATTGTTGTTAAACCTAAGCGTGGGAATTATAATAATGACCAGAGGGGAATTACATCGCCTACGAGTCTTATTATAATTCCACTCAGAGTGGGTTAAATATTCGGAAAGGTCTGATACGAGGCTCGACCTTGTTGAGGGCTGGACTGGGTATCTAGCTGATCTCTCTGAGAACCAACCCCTAAAATTCGAACCTCATGGACCAATGAGTTGTTCCAAAATCCAAAGAGACAAAAAGTCTCGGCGGCTACGAACAATCCCATGAGACCTTCTAGAACATTCCTGTGGGAAGGGTAGGCTCCTGAGCCGTTACGTCGAACCTATGAGCCTAGGGCCTATATGCTTATGTGTTTAACTGTACACTTTCATTATTTCTTATATATATCTTATATAATTGTGGCATTCATCATGCATCATGTGCATTCTTGCATCGGGTCTTATAAAAAAAAGGTGAAAAAAAAAGAAGGAGTTATTATATTTAACCAATGGATGTGGATAAGGCATAAACACGAATAAAGCATATCATTCATGGCATGCATATCATTTTCATGGCATTGAAAGAAGATCTCTCTTTTACCTTCAGAGCAAGAGACCATTGGGAAGGATAATCTAACATCCCGACCGTCTTATCAGACCAGATTTCAGCAAAAGAAAGCGATGGAACAACTAGAGCAAAACCAAGCCGCCCTTCGTGAGGAAGTGACCCAATTGAAAGGCGCTGTTGAGGATCTCAAAGGAGGAATGACCCAAATGCTGAGCTTCATGAAAGATCTCATGGATAAGCAAGAAAAGGCTAAGGAGGTTCAAGACCAGTATGAGGAGATCCCCAACGACGGAAACCCGCTGCTAGGATTTGTTTCAGGCTTTGGCCCGGCTAAGGACAGACCTCAGGTCCGATCTGTCAAGAGAGCTATCCAATTCCAAGAGAAGGGAGAGACCTCTCAAGAAGGGTTTGTCCCCACTCCACAAACAAAAGGGACAACCCAGACCAAGCACCTCAGACGCAGCAGTCTAATCCCAACTCTAGGGAAGACCTCAAGGACAGTGAACAGATCAAAGCGCTAGAGGAGAGACTAAAGGTGGTAGAAGGATACGATGCTTTCGATGTGGATGCCTTCGAAATGAGTCTAGTCTCAGACTTGACTATCCCACACAAATTCAAGATTCCTGACTTCGAGAAATACAAAGGACTCACATGTCCGAGGAACCACTTACGCATGTATGTGCGAAAGATGGCCGCCTATGCCCACGATCAAAAGCTGATGATACATTTCTTCCAAGATAGCTTAAGTGGGGCATCTGTTGACTGGTACATGCAATTGGAGAAATCCTATATCCGAAGCTGGAATGATCTTGCTAACACATTCTTGAAGCAATACAAGTACAACCTGGACATGGCACCCAACCGGATACAATTACAAAATATGTCACAGAAGAAAGATGAATCATTCAAGGAGTATGCCCAAAGGTGGAGGGAAATGGCTTCTCGAGTCCAACCTCCCTTGATGGAAAAAGAACTGGTGGACATATTTATGAGTACTTTGCAAGGACCATACTATGATAAGATGGTCGGAAGCATATCTTCAGGGTTCTCGGACTTGGTAGTCATTGGTGAAAGGATTGAAAATGGGAAGATACAAGGGGCACCCTCAGGTTCCTATCAAGCAAAGAAACCATATGATGGAAAAAAGGAACCCAACACTGTGGGGGCAATCCTGGTTAATCAGACCCCGACACTACAACAGAAGGATCAGCAAAAGCAACAGGGTGGCCAACGCCCCTGGAGGTCCAAGCCAAAACGATCATTTACTCCATTGCACATGCCACTGTCTCAAGCTTTGCAATACCTGCTCAGTCAGAATTTGATAACTCTGCTACCTCCATACTCAGCTCCAGCTAACCCCGCTCCTGGGTACAAGCATCATGCTAGGTGCGCTTATCATTCAGATAGCCCTGGTCATGATACAGAGGATTGTGGGCCGTTGAAGCACAAGATCCAAGATTTAATCGAAGAAGGGCTCATTGAGTTCGAAGAGCCTCGCAAGTCTAATGCTATAAGTGGCTAGAAGGAGGGTTTCTTAGATCATTAGTTTTTGTTTTCATTTGCAATTTCCTTTCAGTTTGTTTAAACATTGGTTTGCGGTATACGCTATGTACTTTACAATAATCATTAATGCATTGCTTACGTTTGTCTTGGTTTATTCCTAGTGTTTTCACTATATTCAAAACTGTGTTTTTACTTGGTTTTATTATTTGTGATATTCAACTTTTGTTCAAATATGTGTACCTTTAGAGGGAGAATGACGAAAATGATACCACAATCTCATACAGTACGCTTTCGAATAGACCGTGTTGACGATGTACAGGCATTGTTTCAATTCCAATACAGTGGAGATATAAGGATGTTAATCCCTCGTCAACCCCTTTGAGCCTAAGAAGTAGGAGTTTTCCTTCATGTACAAAATAAAAACCCTCAAAATATAACCTGGGGTATGGTAGCTGTTCAGTTAACTTGGTTATCCCAAATTGTTCCTTTGAACATAATCACTGATGGTTCTCTGTCATAATTAAACCTGGCAGTCAATGTCCGTAAAGAAAAAGAAAAAACAACGCAAGGCCTGCCAAGTCAAAACCTATTAAGGAGGCTCAGGCAAAATGGGGGGCATCCCGCTGACTGTAATTTTAAATAAGCAGTTCAGGCAAAAATTAGGGATAATAAAGTGAAAAAAGAAGTCACTACATGCCCTCGACAAAAGGAAGATATTACAAAAAAGGAGGATGACTGCCTTTGCAGATAAACCTTTGGTTTTTGAACCTTCATGAATGTCAGTATTACAATACCCAAAGTCTTTTGGAGTTTAAATACACAGTTAGCTGAGCATAGGACTGGAGAACATCACGAAGAAAGGGGTGGGTTAAATAAATTTTGAGCCTTATATCTTTTGTTTCTTAAAACCGTGAACCAAGGCCACGTTACAACCCTTAAAAGTCCTAACTGAAACATGGTTAGTTCGAAAGCATACCGTTACAAAAAGGTATCCCGACTCCTTAAGGTCTACAATAACTCTTGAGTTGATATCACTTTCTTACAAAAAAAAACTTTGTTTTACTAAAAAAAAAAGTGTTTTTTAAGCTTTCAAGGCAGACATATGCATTCGCATCTTATGAATTTCATCGTAAAGCACACTGGTCTATATAGATTCCAATGTTTTAACATTAGGAAGAAGTCGCGTGGGGCATGGCTAATGGCTAAAAACCTACTGACAGGCGAGATAACTTTAAAAGCATATCAAAGAAGAAATATCTCTTACGCCTGACTCGGATGGCTATTGTATACACAGGGCATAGCCCGTTGTTGTCCTATCAATCTGGGGCAATCTAATCAAGATCCATGGGACCTCTCAAGGACTCTGAATAGCCCATGGGGCAAGTCCATTACTAGGGGGCACGTTGCAAAAGGTCACTCAGTATCGAATGTTGTCAATACCACTCTCACGTCCTTTCCAGGAACTTCTATAGAACATCTCTCAATTTGTCCATGTGGTCTTCTTTAAGACATGTTCAAATATCTATTACCCTTTAGGAGCCCTTTTCAAATAGTATTCTTTAAGACACATTCTACAAACCTTTCCAGGTGTCTCTCGTCATTTTTCAGAAATCTTTTCAGATAGTCTTCTCTAAGACATATTCCTTTCTAAAAAACCTTTTCTAGGTAGTCTTCTGTAAGACGTCTCCTAACTTTTTCAGTCTTCTTTAAGATATTACTTTTCAGGTAATATTCTCTAAAAAAAAAAAATCCATTGTCCTTTCCAGGAACCTTTCTAGGTAATCTTCTCAAAGACACCCGTCAATCTTTTCAGACATGTTCAAATTTCTCCTATAAATCGTGTCAAACTTTGTTTAAGGTACAGTCTTCTTTAGGACGGTCTCCTATCTTTTCTAGGGTAATCTTTCTCAAAATGTCTTTCCCCGAGTTTTGTTAAAAACACCATATTCCTCAAAATAAGTCTTTATCCTCTCTGGGATTCTTTGACCCTATTTGCAAACATGCCTCCCCGAGCTTTGTTTAAAGCACAATCTTGTTCAAATACAATCTCATATCCTTTCCAGGAACCTCTTCAGGTAATCTCCTAGAAGACATCATCTCATTCTGAGTATTCAGCGAATTTCTGTCCATCGGACACGAACAAGACACGTGACTAGTTCTGAAGAGCATCCACTTCACATTCGAATCAATACTTAGCATCAGGGAGATTGGGTTAAAGGAGATCATTGATAATAAAGATCCCTGAACTGGGAGAATCACTTCTAGGGGGTTCTCCTAAACAGGGGCAAAATATCAAGGATTATAGGGGCATACAATCAATGATCCTAGTGACTGGGGCATATCTTTCAAGAATTCAAATGCTGGGGCAGTGCATATCAAGGTTCATGGCACGACATGGTAATATTCAAGGTCCATCTAAGGATATTTCCTTCAAGTCAAATGGTGCGTCTCTCAAAATTTTTGATATCGAGGAAATCACGCTAGTATCACACAAGGAGCATTGCTGCATAATTGGCCTTCTTATGCCTGTATTATTCACAACCTACAATGTGGGATTGTCGTACATAATTCTCATTTATTTTGAGAATCTCATGACATGACACATGCATCATAACATTGCATGAAATCAACATTTGCCTTTTCAGGTCACTCCAAAGTCAAAAGGATATCATCATCCAAATACGGTGCAAATACGATCATTTCAACGATTTAATCTTAACAATTTTGATGTTTTCATTCTAAGCCTTTCTTCAAATGCAATTCAAAAATAATCAAAGATTTTCTTACCTTTCAAGGTAGTCTTCTCCAAGACGCTTATCAACCTTTCTAGGTAGCCTTCGATAAAACTTTTTTTATCATCGCTAGGAGTCTTTCTATGTCAGTCTTGTTCAAGACATATCTGGGTTAACCTTGTAATTTTGTTTAAAATATTTCGTATCCTTTCTAGGAACCTTTCCAGATTGGTTTTGTTTAAGACATTTCATATCCTCTCAAGGAACCTCTCTAGGTTAGTCTTGTTTAAGACATGTCATCTCCCGTCTAAAAGCCTTTCCAGGTCAATCTTATTTAAGATGTTTCGTATCTTTTTAGAAACCTGTCAAGGTTATCTTGTTTAAGAAGCTCATATCTTTTTAGAAACCTGTCAAGGTTATCTTGTTTAAGAAGTTTCATATCTTTTTAGAAACCTGTCAAGGTTATCTTGTTTAAGAAGTCTCATATCTTTTTAGAAACCTCTCTAGGTAATCTTGTTTAAGACGTTTCATATCTTTTTAGAAGCCTCTTTAGGTAATCTTGTTTAAAAAATTTCATATCTTTTTAGAAGCCTCTCTATGTAATCTTGTTTAAGATATCTCACATCTTTTTAGAAGCCTCTCTAGGTAATCTTGTTTAAGATATCTCATATCTTTTTAGAAACCTCTCTAGGTAATCTTGTTTAAGACGTTTCATATCTTTTTGGAAGCCTCTCTAGGTAATCTTGTTCAAGATACTTCATATCTTTTAGGAGCCTTTCTAGGTAGTCTTGTTTAAGACATGTCTCAACTTCTTTAGGTAATATTTTGCAACTATTTATCCAATCTTTTCTAAGATATATCTTGCTCTTTCAAGGTGTTTCTCAGTTAGTCTTCTCTAAGACAGTTCTTCCCGAGCTTTGTTTAAAGCCTAATTCAGCCACATCTGTCAATGATCCACCCTGTTCAGGAAACCTCTTCAGGTAGTCTTATGTAAGACATTACTTCATCTCTCCTCAAATACAATCCGAACTAGGATTCGCGAAACATCTCAAAAGGGTTGAACAAATTCAATGGGTGATAAGAAGATAAAACATTGGAGTTATCATACATACATACTCAGGTGCATACACGCAACATTTTCATGCATAAGCATTCACACATGTACATTGTACAAACAACAGGATCATATGCATTCACAAAAACAATCTTTTACACAACTGACTGCGAGTCCTCGCTATGTAAGTCTCAGGCTTTAGCAGGACGCTTCTTTCCTCACACACTCGAAGCACAGGGTAAATTTAGGGGTCTTCCATTATTTAATAACTCTTCGATTCAAAAAGCGTGAGACCTGCGTATTCTCACGCCATTCAATCCAAGGTAATTAAATAGGGGCAGCTGTCATACCCCAAAATTTACCCAATATAGTTCACGTCTTTTAATTTATTAAGGGTGTTAATATTAAGAGCTGTGGGGTTTAACATGTTCATTGTTAAACCTGATCTCTTGTAAAACTCTTTGTAATTAAAAAGAGGTGTGCCATTAGCAAATAGTTGAGCTCAAAATAATGGCCCATACATATCTCATTCTAAGGATTTCTCCTTTTGTCATTCGTTGGATATCCTACTACATTTACTCATTTTTTTACCATTTATATGGATCATTATGGGGATTATTATTATAATCAGTAGGATTATCGTTAACACTTTGTTTTACTAAGTTAATCCATGGTTCAATTATATATTATTATTAAGGATTAATTTTTTTTCTATACCAGGATTATTATTATTATTGATTAATTATTAGTATTAATATTAAAATTATTGTCTTAACATATTAGTGAAGTTTGTCTTTTAATGGGGTGGGCCAGATAATGAGTCAACAATGGGCCCGAGTAGAATATGGGGCTTCGGATCAGGCAAATGGTGTTGGGCCGGTTTCATGCAAATCGTGGTAGTGGATCGGGTTACCCAGGACCCGATTAGATCCTGTTCATCCTCTCTCAGATTCATCCACGCCGCCGCTGCAAACAACACCAACCCTAGCTGCGAATCTCTTACCCAAGCCCATAGCGTGGATCAAAACGCAAGTAAATCTTCAATCAAGAAACGAAAAATGCAATGGAAACTAAATCAAATCTTAAACAGAGAATCAAATCCGAATCAATTTTATAAAATCAAAATGATATTACAACAAATCGGGAAAGAAACGTAAATGAATTTACAATCAAAACCTAATTTCAATCTAACAATCTAATCCTTCCTAAACTAGAAAACCCTAAGGTTATAAAAGAAAATAGAAGAAGAAGTTGAAGGGGATTTGAAATTTTGGACGGACGGAGAACCCTAAAGCCGCGACGAATCAAATTCTCGAATCTTCATCTTGTACCTGCGATACACAGAAAAAGAAGAGAGGATTAGGAGGAGGAGGGAGCTTACACGTTCCAACATTCAAGACAAAAGGTAATCACCGTAAACACTTAGCTTAGGGTTCATCCGATTTGCATGTTTATACTTTGTTCTTGAATCTGGAAATTTGGGAGGGTTAGGGTTCTTGTATTTTAAAAGGGTTAGGGTATGGTTGGGGTTCGTAAGGTGCGAAGAAGATGAAGATCGTGATGATCTTCATCCGGTCACGGTTGTTTCTGGGTTTCAGATGGTGTCGGACGGTTGTTAGAGGCCGTTTTCACGGTGGTTGGTGGTGCTGACGGTGGTTAATGATGGGGCTAAGGGCGGTTTTTCTGGGTTTGGGAGAGGACTAGAGAAAGGTTAGAGAGAAAGCAAATGAAGAGAGAGACAGAAGATGGGAAAATGAGAGACGGAGAGAGATAGGAACAAGGGTATTCTCCCTCGGTCCACCGGATTGAGGCCATGTGGCTTCACGATAGCCACACGGTTGGCATACCGAACATGATTCGGTGCCTTTCCCTAGCCGTGCGCCTTCAGATTCAAACGCATGCAGGCCGTAGGATTTAGATCCGACGGTCCTGATCTTGCTCATGCGTCAAAACGTGTGCACCCTCACCATACATTATTCTAACGGACCAAAATCCTAAATGGGCCTAACTCTTTTCTATTCACACCCTTTCAAATTGCTAGCTCATAACAAGACACACCCTCCCTGCGCCTAATAAAAATAATTAATAAAAACCAACTAATTTCTCTATGATAATTTTAATAGTTGATTAACTGTTTTTTTTTTTGGATGATTCAATATAATTTTCTCCCCAAACCAACCATACTTATTGGTCGCATTAGGCGAGAAATAATTTGGATCAAATTTAATTTAATTTACTTATTAATAATGATTTGATTAATTTACTTGCTAATAATAATTCAATTAATTCTAATTTAATCTTCTCCTCGAACCGACTAAATCCATTAGTCGCATTAGACGAGAAGCGACATTTTAATTAATTTACTAATTCTAAATCAATTCTCTCCTCGACCCGACTAAAGCTATTAGTCGCTTTAGACGAGAGATGAAAAATATTTAAAACTTAAAAACAATTAATTTGCTGCACGCGATGATCGAATCTATCGATCTGAGTAACCAGCAATGCCCATCAATCTGTTAGCTATACTGATCGAATCTATCGATCACCGCATCTAACAGTGACATATCAAATCAGGGTTGTACGCCCAAAATCTAAACACACTAAACCATGACACTACGGATTTTCATCCTTGTCAATCAGGAAATTCAAAATGCCTTTCAAATCACAACTTCTAAAACTACGATAGGCCATTCAAAAAGCCTTTAAACAATTTCAAACCACAAATTCTAATTCTAAGGCGTACAATCTTGTGCCCGAACTACGTTGACTCTGATTCTCCATAAGGAGATACGTAGGCACTTGGTAACAAGGCGAGTCTCCCCCCTAAAATCTTAATTCAGTTCAAATCTCTATTTTTACCCTTTTCAATTTCTTAGCTATCAACCTTGTATTTTAGCCATAAAACTTGACCCTTAGATTCAAAGCCAATAGGAAAGGGTTGAGGGTGCCTAACACCTTCCCTCAACCTGATTATAATAACTTACCCCGATCTCTAAACTGCGTAGGGTTTCCTATTCGCCCTTCAGAATAGGTGGCGACTCTAAATCTTAATCTTTAGGGCAGGTTGCTACATCGTCCGCTCGTGATACGTAACACCTAGGGGGGATCGAACACTTATTTTGTAGATAATGCTTATAGGATCCTTTTGATGTATATTTGATCCTTTAGATGCATTCGTATTATGTATTTTGGATACCTTCTCATGCGATGTATTTTGGAAGAATGTTGTGGATATTTTGTTTATCGATGCATATATATAAGTATGAATACATTCAGGTGTTTATGTGTATCCGTCCTCTTTGATTAATTGAGTTACGCATCTTTTGCGAGTATGTCATGTTTGGTTACGTGGTTACTTAAGTGTAACGCCCTAATTGTTTTTATGAATTTAATTTTTATACTCTGATATTTGTACCTATATGCCTGGGTAGAATTGGGGTGTTACAGAATGTGCAACAGCATATTTCTTTGTGTGTGTGATATGGAAACTCTTAGAATGTGATGTGTGTTTGATATCATGAGAATGACCATACTTGAACTGTTCATACAGAGAATGACCATATTTGATAATCATCTCATCAACAGGTTCAAGTTTATATGAGGTTTCTCCCTTAAAGCCTATACTTATTCTTTTGTTTCCACTAACACCATAAATCATATAGGCTAGCTGACTTCTGCCTATACCTCTAGATAAGAACTTTTTGAAGCTCAAGTCATATTCTTTTAGAATATTGTTAGTGCTTGGAATAGACTTTTCTGAACTTGAAGATGTTTCAACATCTTTAGTTAATTTTAAAACTTTTTCTTTTAGTTCAAAGTTTTCTATTTCAAGTCTCTTAGTTTCAGATTCAAAGAGCTTTTTGAGCTTTTTGTATTTGATACTAAGTTGACTCTTGACTTTCAGAAGTTCTGATAATCTGGAAACTAAATCATTTCTAGTGAGTTCAGAAAATACCTCATCAGAGTCTGAATCTGTGAAGTAGATTCCTCACCAGCATCAACTGTCGCCATGAGTGCTTTGTTGGCCTGCTCGTCTTTAGAGTCTGGCTCTTGATCAGATGAATCAGAATCATCCCATGTAGCCATCATGCTTTTCTTCTTTTCAAACTTCTTTCTTGGCTTTTCCCTCTGAAGCTTTGGACATTCATTCTTGTAGTGTCCAGGTTATTTGCATTCATAGCACACTACTTTCTTCTTGCCAGATCTTCTGTATTCAGAAGATTCTCCCTTTTCAGGTCTCTTGAAGTTCTTGAATTTTCTCTGCTTTCTCTTCCAGAGTCGATTTACCCTTCTGGATAGGAGAGACAATTCATCTTCTTCCTCTGACTCTGACTGGTCAGTTTCTTCTTCTTCTGCCTGAAAAGCGTTAGCACAGTGTTTATTTTTAGATTTTAAAGAAATATACTTACCTTTCTTTTGAGGCTCATTTGCATCTAGCTCAATATCATGACTTCTCAAGGCACTTATCAGCTCTTCAAGAGACACCTCATTCAGATTCTTGGCAATCTTGAAGGCAGTCACCATGGGTCCCCATCTTCTGGGTAAGCTTCTGATAATCTTTTTTACATGATCAGCTTTGGTGTAGCCTTTATCTAGCACTCTCAATCCAGTAGTCAGAGTCTGGAATCTTGAAAATATTGCTTCAATGTTCTCATCATCTTTCATCTTGAATGCTTCATACTTCTGGATGAGAGCCAAAGCCTTTGTCTCCTTTACTTGAGCATTTCCCTCATGAGTCATCTTTAGAGATTCAAAAATATCATGAGTTGTTTCTCTATTTGTTATTTTCTCATACTCAGCATGAGAAATAGCATTTAACAATATAGTTCTTGATTTGTGATGATTCTTGAATGCTTTCTTTTGATCATCACTCATAGCCTGTCTGGTGAGCTTGACTCCTTGAGCAGAAACTGGATGTGTGTAACCATCCAACACTAGATCCCATAAGTCACCATCTTGACATAGAAAGTAACTTTCAAGTCTATCCTTCCAATACTCAAAGTTTTCACCATCAAAGACTGGTGGTCTATTGTAACCATTGAAGCTACTACTTCCATTGTTACCATTGTTTTGCTCAGGAGGAGGAGTTGAAGTAGTTGTTTCAACCATTTTGTGTTTTTCTCCCTGAATCTTTTCTCTAACACGGTTAAGTGTTTGCACCTAGAACCGGCGCTCTGATGCCAATTGAAGGAGTGAAAAACACTTAGAAAGGGGGGATTGAATAAGGGTTTCTTTATAAAAAAAGTAGATAAAAATAAATCACACAGTTATTTTTATCCTGGTTCGTTGTTAACTAAACTACTCCAGTCCACCCCTGACAAGGTGATTTATCTCAACTGAGGATTTAATCCACTAATCAAACTGATTACAATGGTTCTCCACTTAGATAACCTCTAAGTTTTCTAGAGTCTACAGATCACAACTTGATCACTCTAGGAACTTCCTTTTACAATCAATGTAAAATAATACAAGAGATTAAATTGCTTCATAATAAGCTATAATCACCAAGTGATTTTTCTCTTAAGTTTAATTTCTAACACTCACTAAGATATTACAAAGTTGTGAGGTTGAAGATGAAGTTCTTCTTTGCTTTTGTGGGATATCAGCTTGACAGCGTTTTGGTTCTTTTGTGTTCAAGAGTTGTTGCTGCTTCTGAATCAGAACTTCTATATATAGGCGTTGAGGAAATGTGACCGTTGGGAGCATTTAATGCTTTACGTGAATAGTACACTGCTGCATTTAATGTTTCACTCTTTTGTCAACTACCTCGAGCCATGCTTCAACTGCTTTTTCTGACTTTGCCTTTTGTAGCTTCTAACGTTCTTTTTGTCAGTCAGATATTTGACGTTATAGCCTTTTCATCTTGTACTTGCTTTTGGACTCAGATTATGTAGAATAAACGTTTGAATATCAGAGTCTTCAGCTTTGGTGCAGATGCAACTTCTGTCTTCAGACTTTAGAAGTGCTTTGAGCGTGATACCATCAGATCTTCAGAGCTTTGCTTCTAACTGCCATCTTCTGATGCTTTCCAGATCATGTTTTGATTTCTTCAAGACCATCTTTTGATGTCTGCCAGACCATGTTCTGATGAAGCCATCCAGATCTTCTGGGTCACATCTTCTGAGCGCTAATTTTGTGCGTACTCTTTTAGACTTTTCCTGAAATGGAAAACGTGAATAATTAGAGTACCACTTTCTCTTATACAAAATTCATATATAATGTTATCATCAAAACTAAGAATATTGATCAGAACATTTCTTGTTCTAACAACATACACACTTTATTTGACGAGGCCTCTCTCTCTTTTTATAAAATCACCATAAAAATATTTATACACGCATCTAAGTGGTTATTGGCTTGGTTAAACCTTTAGGAGTAACTTTTTCCTTAGATAATCGATTAACACCTTAGGTTAATCTATTAGCTCTTTTGTTATGCCTCATAATTGTTTAAGTAAGATTCTAATTGATTAAGTGGTGAGGATTTTGAAAACTTTCCTTATTTGGTCTTTCTGATCGATTAACCCTATGCCATAATTGATTAGATGCATTAAAAAGCCCATAGATAGTTTTTCTTCTTGAGACATATTTTCTCCTATAAATAGAAGGCTTCTCCTAATTTCAAAATACACAAGAATTTTGATTTCTACTACCCTTTTATAATTTTCTACTTTTCTCCTCTCCTTTTTTTATTCTTTCACTAAAGTTGCCTTAGTGCCTTGTAAGTAAAAAAATACTTGTGAGAGTTTGTTTGTACTAATGCTCATGCTTCATTGTTATTCATCAAGAGTGTGATTCTCACGTTTGATATCTATGTTTGGTTCTTGAAATTATCCTGATAAAACTAATGTTTAGTTCTTGAGATTATTTTGGTAAAATCTTTGTTTGGTTCTAGAGATTATCCGGTTAAAATATTTGTTTGGTTCATGAGCTCAGACGTCAAAAGCTTCATTTAGTTTTTGGGATTAGCTTGTGTAAAATCTCTCATATGTTGTAACAAGGTTCATGGGCATATCTTTAAAAGCTCAAGACTTTTTATTAGTGGAACTATGAAGAATAAATTCTTGGGGACAAGATTAGGCTAAGTGGTTAGACCGAACATGTATAATTTCTAGTACAATCTTTCTATTCCTATCTCTTTTCTTTCTATTGTTTAAATTCTTATCATTTCTATTTATTTATATTTTATGCTACTTTACCTCTGAAATAATATAAACTTGTTTTTAAGAAAAGAAAATAATATTAATTAATCATGATTTTTCAACTTCACAATTCAACCCCTATTCCCTCTTGTGTTTGGAGTGAATTGTTCAACAAGTGGCATCATAGCCTAACTCCTATTCAAGACTAATCGTCCCAAGAGAAAGGAAATGACTTTAAATGATTCACTTGACAAACCTCCATACTTTATTGGATAAGGTTATGCTTTATGGAAAGAGGAGATGAGAATCTTCATTGAAGGGATGGATTTTGAAATGTGGAAGGTTGTGAAAATTGGTTCAATGACGTTGTGGTGAACAAAAGGAAGGTGGATGGACCAAAGAAGAAAGAGAAAAAGTATAACATAATTTGAAAGCCAAAACTATCATCACTACCTCTCTTGGTCTTGATGAGTTTTTATATGTTTCTCACTCCGAGACTGCTAAATAAATGTAGGATATCCTTCAAGTTACATATGAAGATACAACCAATGTAAAAAGTGCAAGGATGAAAACATTGAATCATGAATATGAACTCTTCATAATGAAGCCAGAATAAAATATTTATGATATGGAAAAACGCTTTATCCAGATCTTTTATAACATGAGAACCCTTGGAAAAGTTTTTCAAAATCATGACTTGGTTGTAAAAGTCCTTAGATGCTTAAATTGTAGTTGAAAACTCAAAGTCACTATGTTTTATAAATCTTAGGATTTGTCATCAATGGGCTTCATTAGTCTCTTTGATAAATTTCAAGAACATGATATGGAGCTAGAGAGACTTGCAAATGATAACGAATGGGAGAAAAAGAAGAAAACCATAACACTCAAAACTAAAGAAAAAGATTCTGACTCTAGTGATGAAGAAACGATGATGATTGTTCTGAATTTCATAAGGTTTATGAAACGCTAGGAAAATCAAGAAGAGCAATGAAAAATGGAGAAAGATCATCCTTCACTCCTATATGTTTTCAATATCTAAAGAAGGGACACATAAGATCAAATTTCCCTCAAAACCAAAAAAAAATATAACCAATTCAAAAGAATCTCAAGAAACCCCAAAAGTAAAATAAGATAGCTTACATTTCCTAGGATGACAATTACATAGATTCCTCATATGAGGAATAAGCCAACATATGTCTCATAGAAGATCATGAAGAAAGCGAGCTAACTTCCCATTTTTCTTACCATGACTTGTTTCGTATTATCAAGAAGTCAAATAAAGAAACAAGTAAGTTAAAACGATTTATCTCCATGTTTAAAGAAACTATTCCTTCCCTTGAATTTGAAAATAAAAAACTTTTGGAAGAAATAGGAAACCTTTAAGAAAGACAAAGTCCATATGTTATATGGTTTTAGAAGTAAAAGTCCGAAAATTATTACCGCTAAAGTAAGTGTTATTATTTATGACATTCACATCTGCTTATAAATCATGTATGTTAGTTGTAGTTGTTTATGCATGTTGTTGATATTGAAGTTTAATGTTGTTGTTATTGTTGAGATTGAAGTTTGAATGTTGTTGTTATTGTTGTTGTTGAGATTAATGGTTTAAAAATTTATCGTTGTTGTTGATTAACCTAATTGGTTTCAAACGTGGTTCAAATTACAGGTGTTTAACAACCGGTTACAAAATTCACAGAAAAAAACTTTTGGATGATCGTTCAAGAATTTGCATTTAGATTTTTGCTTTTGTTGGTTAATAATTTGTTTTATTTTTGTTGTAAAAAGATAATGTGTGTGTCATTTAGGATTAGCAATTGGTGTAAAAAATTAATATTTTTGATACATAAGAATATTTCTTTTTTAGAAATGGGAAATTTAAGTTTTGTTAAAAATAATACAGGTTAAAACAAAAATAGAAAAAAATTGATAAGAAGGATTTTCCCCTTAGTTATTTTTTTATAAACCAGTTTTGAAAATACAAAAAAATGCACTTGTTGGGGATTGAATCCATAATCAATAAGACTTTCACATAGGTGTAGGAACAAGTGAGGGTAAAAGTACCGCACTTTTCATGACACCCTTCGTCACCTCGTATAAGAAATTGAGTTTAAACCCTCATTTTTGACAGAGGTAAAATGTGTTTTTTGTAGTAGTGAATGATTCAAGTTAGATCATACATTTATGATTTCAACCAGGGGAACAAATCATTTGAATCAAGGTGATAAAATATGGAAACGAAATATTTTATTTAAGTCATGATTTGAATCAAGTATTTCTTGATTTGAATTAAACAACCAAAAGTGATCATGATTTGAGTCATGTCTAGCTGTGATTCAAGTCAAAATGCCTTCTGATTCGTGCCAGGCACATTCTTGATTCAAATAGCAAGTACATGGCCAAAATCTAAGTTTCATATTGAATTACTGATTCGAGTAAGCCATATGCTTGATTCGAATCAAACATCAAAAACTTCTTGTTTCAAAATTTCTAACTTGTGATTCAATACATACATACATATAGTTAACTTTGAACTTATATTCAAACACAATATTATAATGGCTTCAATCTAAATGAGTAGAAGGGGTAACTCAACCTATAATTCTATGATAAAATGAAAAAAATCAATTAACGAGTAAAATGATAAAATCAAATACAATAACATGATACACTCAAATTAAAAATAAATTGATAATTCTGAAATATTAATAAATGATAGAAAACTTCAAAATTACACATATGAGCTTAAACAAAAATAACACCATTAACGGAAATGCAATTTCAATCTTCCACTTTTTTATGTTTGGAAAATTTGAGATATTTTGAGAGATTGATTTCAATAATTGTGCATCACACAAAAGATATTGATGCTCATGAGCTCTCAAGCTTCCCTTGCATTAAACACTTAATGCGCATAAAAATTAGATACACATCTCATAAACTTCTCTCCTTTAACAAAGATCAGATAAATAAAAGCAAACAATTAAACACACAATAGTAGATAAAACCACACATGCATTCACATTAAAAAATTCCACCCAATAACAACACATAAATCACAATTACTCAAATGAAGAGCAATTTCAGTTATTATAACAAAGGAAAAAGATATTGATAAGAGAAATATACCAACAATGTGAGTGCACTTTCCCGTAAGAAATGTTTTCCATGATGTCAAAACTAGAAAAACTTTAGCATTTATGTATATTGGACGGTATACTCTAAGTCTTAATGTACATCTTAGGATTAAGAGGCTTAGAATGTGTTTGAAAAAGGTTTTATTTATTAGAAACAAGATTTTATGTGAAAAACATGTTCATGTGTCGACACATACATGCTATGAGTCGACACATGTAGATGCTTTTTAAAGCTTGTAGCTTATGTTTGCATGTGTCGACACATGATGACTTTCAGGTCGACACATAGAAGAAAACTTTCTTTTATGAATCGACACGTACGACTTATGAGTCAACACATGCAGATGATTTTTAAGGTGTGTAGGCTTTGTAATGCATGTGTCGATCTGAGAAGCTTTATGTGTCAACATGTTAGAACAAGATTTGTTCTGATCAATTATCTTAGTTTTGATGATAACAATAATATGAATTTTGCTTAAGATAATATGGTACTCTAATCCAATGCAATTTCCTTTTCAGGAAATATATAAAGAGTATGCATAATTCAGCGCTCAGAAGCTTTGTCTCTCAAGGGTTCAGCATGCAACATCAGAACATGGTCTGGCAAGACATCAGAAGATGGTCGAAGCAGAATCAGAACATGGGTCTATGGAAGCATCAGAAGAACATGAGATCAGAAGCACTGAAGTTCTGATGGTATCACGCACAGAAGCACTTCAAGGTCAGAAGATCAGAAGATGCTTTGCACCAAGCTGTTTGACTCTGATGATATTCAAACGTTGTATTCACAAACATCAGATCAGAAGGAAGTACATGTGGCAGGCTACGCTGACTGACAAAAGGAACGTTAGAAGCTATTAAAGGCAACGTCAGTAGACACAGCGTGAACAAGGCTCGAGGTAGTTGACAAAAACGTATAACATTAAATGCGATGCTGTACGGAACACGCAAAGCATTAAATGCACTCAACGGTCATCTTCTCCAACGCCTATAAATATGAAGTTCTGATGAGAAGCAAGGTTAACGAATTAACACAATTTCTGTGAATATTAACTTGCTGAAACACTGTTCTATTCAAAGCTCAGAATCTTCATCTTCATCAAAGCTCACTACATTGCTGTTGTAATATATTAGTGAGATTAAGCTTAAACGTTAAGAGAAATATCACAGTTGTGATTATAGCTTTTAAGAAGCAATTGTAATACTCTTAGATTTGATTACATTAAGTTGTAAGGAACTAGAGTGATCAAGTGTTTGATCAGAATACTCTAGGAAGTCTTAGAGGTTATCTAAGCAGGTTGTAACTAGAGTGATCGTGTGGATCAGAAGACTCTAGAAAGTCTTAGAGGGTATCTAAGCAGTTGTTCCTGGAGTGATCAGTGTGTGATCAGAAGACTCTGGAAGACTTAGTTGCTGACTAAGTGGAGAACCATTGTAATCCGTGCGATTAGTGGATTAAATCCTCAGTTGAGGTAAATCATCTCTGCGGGGGTGGACTGGAGTAGTTTAGTTAACAACGAACCAGGATAAAAATAACTGTGCAATTTATTTTTATCGGTCAAGTTTTTAAAGCTACACTTATTCAAACCCCCCCTTTCTAAGTGTTTTTCTATCCTTCAATTGGCATCAGAGCGCCGGTTCTAAGGTGCAAGCACTTAACCGTGTTTAGAAAAGATTCAGGAAGAGAAAAACGCTTCAGTAAAAGATGACTGATGAAACTGCAAAGTCTACATCTACATCTGGCTCTGCTGAGCAACACAACGGTAACAATGGTTATACTAGACCGCCGGTATTTGATGGTGAAAACTTTGAATACTGGAAAGATAAACTGGAAAGTTACTTTCTTGGTCTAGATGGTGATCTATGGGATCTTCTGATGGATGGTTACAAACATCCGGTAAATGCCAGTGGCGTAAAGCTGACAAGGCAAGAAATGAGTGATGATCAGAAGAAGCTTTTCAGGAATCATCATAAATGCAGAACTGTTTTGCTGAATGCTATCTCTCATGCTGAGTATGAGAAGATATCTAACAGGGAAACGGCCTATGACATATATGAGTCCTTGAAAATGACTCATGAAGGAAATGCTCAAGTCAAGGAGACTAAAGCTCTTGCTCTAATCCAGAAATATGAAGCCTTCAAGATGGAGGATGATGAAGACATTGAAAAGATGTTTTCAAGATTTCAAACTCTTACTGCTGGATTGAGAGTTCTTGACAAGGGATACACCAAGGCTGATCACGTAAAGAAGATCATCAGAAGCTTACCCAGAAGATGGGGTCCTATGGTGACTGCATTTAAGATTGCGAAGAATCTAAATGAAGTCTCTTTGGAAGAGCTGATCAGTGCCCTGAGGAGTCATGAAATTGAACTGGATGCAAACGAGCCTCAAAAGAAAGGTAAGTCTATTGCACTAAAATCCAATATCAAGAAATGCACTAACGCTTTTCAGGCTAGAGAAGAAGATCCTGAAGAATCAGAATCTGAAGAAGAAGATGAACTGTCCTTGATCTCCAGAAGGCTAAATCAACTCTGGAAGAACAAGCAAAGGAAGTTCAGAGGCGTCAGAAGTTCAAAGAAATTTGAACGTGGAGAATCTTCTGATGACAGAAGATTTGACAAGAAGAAGGTCATGTGCTATGAATGCAATGAGCCTGGACACTTCAAGAATGATGTCCAAAACTTCAGAAGGAAAATCCCAAGAAGAAGTTTCATAAGAAGAAAGGTCTTATGGCAACCTGGGATGAGTCAGAAGATGATTCAGACTCTGAAGATGAGCAGGCTAACTGTGCGCTGATGGCGACAGAAGATGACGGATCAGAATCTACATCAGAATCAGATTCTGAAGAGGTATTTTCTGAACTTACTAGAGATGAGTTAGTTTCCAGTCTAACAGAACTTCTGGAATTCAAGTCTCAGATTAGTCTCAAATACAAAAAGCTGAAAAAGCTATTTGAATTTGAAACAAAGAAGCTTGAGTTGGAGAATTCTGAATTAAAAGAAAAACTTTTAAAATTATCCAATAATGTTGGATCTCCTTCTGATTCAGAAAAATCCACTCCTAGTCTAAACCATATTCTGAAAGAATATGATTTAAGTTTCAGGAAGTTCTTATCTAGAAGTATTGGCAGAAGTCAGCTAGCTTCTATGATATATGCTGTGTCTGGAAACAAAAGAGTCGGCATTGGTTTTGAGGGTGAAACCCCATACAAACTTGAACATGTTGATGAAATGAAAATCACATACAAGCCATTGTATGATCAGTTCAAGTATGGCCACTCACATGATATTAGGCACACTTCACATGCTCAAAGTTTTCACATTACACACACTAAGAAGCATGTGACACAACCTAGGAAATATCATGAAACTCACATTAAGAATTATCATGCTGTTCCTCCTATTGCTTACAATGTTAAACCCAAGTTCAATCAGAACTTGAGAAAATCTAACAATAAAGGACCCAAGAAAATGTGGGTACCTAAGGATAAGATTATTCCTATTGCAGATATCCTTGGCTGCAAAAAGGACAAAGCACAACATGTCGTGGTACCTGGACTCTGGATGCTCACGACACATGACAGGAAGAAGGTCTATGTTCCAAGACCTGGTGCTTAAGTCTGGAGGAGAAGTCAAGTTTGGAGGAGATCAGAAGGGCAAGATAATTGGCTCTGGAACTATAAAGTCTGGTAACTCTCCTTCCATTTCTAATGTACTTCTTGTAGAAGGATTAACACATAACCTCTTATCTATCAGTCAATTGAGTGACAATGGTTATGATATAATCTTTAATCAAAGTCTTGCAAGGCTGTAAATCAGAAGGATGGCTCAATCCTATTTATAGGCAAGAGGAAGAACAACATTTATAAGACAGATCTGCAAGATCTTATGAGTCAGAAGGTGACTTGTCTTATGTCTGTTTCTGAAGAGCAGTGGGTCTGGCACAGAAGATTAGGTCATGCTAGTTTGAGAAAGATTTCTCAGATTAACAAACTGGATCTTGTCAGAGGACTCCCTAATCTGAAATTCAAATCAGATGCTCTTTGTGAAGCATGTCAGAAGGGCAAGTTCTCCAAACCTGCATTCAAGTCCAAGAATGTTGTTTCTACCTCAAGGCCATTAGAACTCTTGCACATTGATCTGTTTGGCCCAGTCAAAACAGCATCTGTCAGAGGGAAGAAATATGGATTAGTCATCGTAGATGATTATAGCCGCTAGACGTGGGTAAAATTCTTGAAACACAAGGATGAGTCTCATTCAGTGTTCTTTGATTTTTGTATTCAGATTCAATCTGAAAAAGAGTGTAAAATCATAAAGGTCAGAAGTGATCATGGTGGTGAATTTGAGAACAGATTCTTTGAAGAGTTCTTCAAAGAAAATGGTATTGCCCATGATTTCTCTTGTCCTAGAACTCCACAGCAAAATGGAGTTGTAGAACGAAAGAATAGGACTCTGCAAGAAATGGCCAGAACCATGATCAATGAAACCAATATGGCTAAGCATTTCTGGGCAGAAGCAATAAACACTGCATGCTATATTCAGAATAGAATCTCTATCAGACCTATTCTAAATAAGACTCCTTATGAATTGTGGAAGAATATAAAGCCCAACATTTCATATTTCCATCCTTTTGGATGTGTATGCTTTATTCTGAACACTAAAGATCATCTTGGTAAGTTTGATTCCAAAGCACAAAAATGTTTCCTTCTTGGATATTCTGAACGCTCAAAAGGCTACAGAGTATACAATACTGAAACATTGATTGTAGAAGAATCAATCAATATCAGGTTTGATGATAAGCTTGGTTCTGAAAAACCAAAGCAGTTTGATAATTTTGCAGATTGTGATATTGATATATCAGAAGTTGTTGAGCCAAGAAGCAACGCATCAGAAGCAGAGCTTCTCAGAAGCAAAGAATCTGAAGATCAAGTATCAGCTTCTCTGGAGAATCTAAGCATTTCTGAAGAACCATCTGTCAGAAGATCATCCAGACTCATTTCTGGTCATTCAGAAGATGTCATTCTTGGAAAGAAGGATGATCCAATCAGAACAAGAGCATTCCTTAAGAACAATGCAGACTGTCAATTAGGTCTTGTATCTTTGATCGAGCCAACTTCTGTTGATCATGCTCTAGAAGATCCAGACTGGATAATTGCTATGCAAGAAGAACTGAATCAGTTTACAAGGAATGATGTTTGGGATCTTGTTCCTAGACCAGATGGATTCAATATAATCGGTACAAAATGGGTCTTCAGAAACAAGCTCAGTGAGAAAGGTGAAGTGGTAAGGAACAAAGCCAGACTGGTGGCTCAGGGTTATAGTCAGCAAGAAGGGATTGACTATACAGAAACCTTTGCACCAGTGGCCAGGTTAGAATCTATTCGTCTATTAATTTCATTTGCCACTCAACATAACATCACTCTCTATCAGATGGATGTTAAGAGTGCCTTCTTAAATGGTTATATAGATGAAGAAGTTTATGTCCATCAACCTCCTGGTTTTGAAGACTCCATGTCTCCTAATCATGTTTTTAAACTAAAGAAATCGTTGTATGGATTGAAACAAGCTCCCAGAGCTTGGTATGAACGCTTAAGTTCTTTCCTTCTGGATAATGGTTTCACTAGAGGAAAAGTGGACACTACTCTCTTTTGTAAAACCTTTAAAAGGGATATTTTAATTTGTCAAATATATGTAGATGATATTATTTTTGGAACATCTAATGCTACACTTGGAAAGGAGTTTGCTGAGTCTATGCAGGCTGAGTTTGAAATGAGCATGATGGGAGAACTCAAGTATTTCCTTGGAATACAAATAAATCAAACATCAGAAGGAACGTATGTTCACCAAACCAAGTATGTGAAGGAACTTCTGAAGAAGTTTAATCTTCTAGACTGCAAAGAAGCCAAAACTCCTATGCATCCAACATGCATCCTAGGTAAGGATGAGGTAAGTAAGAAGGTAGATCAGAAGTTATACAGAGGTATGATTGGATCTCTTCTATATTTGACTGCTTCTAGACCTGACATTCTGTTCAGTGTTTGTTTGTGTGCTAGATTCCAATCAGATCCTAGAGAATCTCATTTAACTGCTGTTAAGAGAATTCTAAGGTATCTGAAAGGTACTACTAATGTTGGCTTAGTTTACAGAAAATCTAAAGAATACAACTTAGTAGGATTCTGCGATGCTGACTATGCTGGAGACAGAATTGAAAGAAAGAGTACTTCAGGAAGTTGCCAATTTCTTGGAAGTCATTTGATCTCCTGGTATAGCAAGAAGCAAGCAACTATTGCTCTATCAACAACAGAAGCAGAATATGTCGCTGCTGCTGGTTGCAGTACACAGATGCTCTGGATGAAGAGTCAGCTAGAAGATTATCAGATATATGAGAGTAACATTCCTATATTCTGTGATAATACTTCTGCTATATGTTTATCTAAGAATCCTATTCTTCATTCAAAAGCTAAACATATTGAGATTAAACATCATTTCATAAGGGACTATGTTCAGAAGGGTGTTCTATCTTTAAACTTTGTGGATACAGACCATCAATGGGCTGATATCTTTACAAAACCCCTGGCTGAAGATAGGTTTAAGTTCATTCTGAAGAACATCAGTATGGATTTATGCCCAAAATGAGAAGATGAGAAGTTCTTATGTATGAGTATCTTCTGAAATGAAAGTGGATTATTTTTTAATCAGAAGTTCTGATTGAAATCTTTTAGAAATTATGATTCGGTTATTACTAACGTTTCATTGTCTAAGTTGATTCAGAACCTCTTTTAAAGCAAAACAGCTGTAACGTTTTATCTCGGGATGGTAAACCTGTCTTTACTGTTCATGGATAAGCGCGCGTGCAGTTGAAGGGACGCCGACCATAGCCCAGGAAACCATGAAAATGACGGCCTCGTGGAATTCTGAGGAATTATGAAGACTTCTGGTTTGCTAGTCTCAAAGGAAGACATCTGTTGGAAGAGAAGCCCTTCTTGGATGAGATGGAACAATTAAGACTGGCTGCTGAAATGGAAGCAAATCCATGCAGGGATATTGTTATCTTTATTCCTGACTATCCTGTTCTGCTCGGAGACTTCAAGACTCTCTTTAACTATCTGAGGGAAAACCCTTCTGAGAAAGACCCAAGCTTGGTCATTCCAGAAGTTGTTGACCCACCAGAAGTTGAAGGTCCTTCTGCTCCCAGGAATCTAGCTGCCATTCTTCAGGCACTTGAGAATGGAGACTCGGAAATTCCTGCTGCAAAATATGGAGATGCTTCTATGCAAGAAGCAGATGTTGAAGATCATGTTGCTGAATCAGATCCTGTTGAGGAAATCCCTGCAAATGATCTATCCATGGAAGCTACAGATCAAGTTGCTATTCCTGTGGTTGAAAGCGGTGAAGCTTCTTCTGATGAATCTTCTCGTCTTGCAAGGACTCTGGAAGAAATTCAGAAGAGACAGGATGAGCAAAGCTCACTCAATGCTGAGTTTAGAGCTTTCATGGTGAGGCAAGTTGGACACAACAATGAGGTTCAAGAGATGCTGGCCAAGATCCTGTCAAGGCTAGGGCCATCTTAGATTGAGTCTGTGTTGTTTCTTTCTTTTTGCTGCATCTGTTTTTGTGCATCTGATCTTACTTATCTTCATGTACTTCTGTACCTGATGTTTGAACTTCAATGAAATCATCTTCTTCCTCCGTGTGTTTCTTTTTGTTGTCTCTGAATCTTTTCTGTTTTTTGATGATATGACAAAAAGTGGGAGAAATATGTGATAAATGATTTGATTTAATCAGTTGCTTTCACTAACAAGAACTGCAAGTTCTATATGGTTTAAGTGTTTTGCAGGTATAAAGAAATGAAGAGAATCTTCAAAGCACACAAGAAGCAAAACCATAAGAAGCGTTATTCTGTAAAAAGAATAAGCTTATGGAAACTGAAGCAAGCTGAGTGCTGTCAAGCTTCAGAATCAGAAGCACTGATAATAGAATTTGATCCATATTTGTCTATTTGTTCTGACAAAATTCTATTTGCTCTGATACATTATTTTAGCCTATATGGCTCTGATACATATCATGTGTTCTAATATACATTTTATGTTCTGACTCGTTCATGCTGACTTTTGTCGTTTAGTTTTGTTCTGTAACATTTCAGGATGTAGAGATGCTCTGATGATGCTCTGGTACATTCAACAATGTTCTGATACAAATCTAGCATGAAGTGATGTTGGTAGAAATTCAAAGCTCTGAAGCTATCCGAGGGAAGCAGAAATCAGAAGCTGTGAATGTTCTAAAAATCCAGAAAACTCAAGTTCTGAAGCTGTCCTAAATGGAAGCAGAAATCAGAAGCTGTGAATGTTCTGAAGATCAAAGAAATTCAAGTTCTGAAGCTGTCCTAGATGGAAGCAGGAATCAGAAGTTGTGAATGTTCTGATGATCAAATAAATTCAAGTTCTGAAGCTGTCCTAAATGGAAGCAGGAATCAGAAGCTATGAGTGTTCTAGGGATCTAAAGAAATTCAAGTTCTGAAGCTGTCCAATGGAAGCAGAAGTCAGAAGCTATGAATTCTCTGAAGACAGAAGCTTATGTGATCGTCTCTACCGAAATAATCAGGGAAGTCTTTTATTAAAGTTCTTCGAGTATTTATTTCAGGGGGAGATTATTTATCTCAGGGGGAGATTGTTAATCTCAGGGGGAGACATATTCACATGCTTATGCTATAGCTGTGTAATTTGTCTTTTGCCGTCTGCTCTTTCTGATCGCAAATTCATATCATTTATATATGTTTTTGTCATCATCAAAAAGGGGGAGATTGTTAGAACAAGATTTGTTCTGATCAATTATCTTAGTTTTGATGATAACAATAATATGAATTTTGCTTAAGATAATATGGTACTCTAATCCAATGCAATTTCCTTTTCAGGAAATATATAAAGAGTATGCATAATTCAGCGCTCAGAAGCTTTGTCTCTCAAGGGTTCAGCATGCAACATCAGAACATGGTCTGGCAAGACATCAGAAGATGGTCGAAGCAGAATCAGAACATGGGTCTATGGAAGCATCAGAAGAACATGAGATCAGAAGCACTGAAGTTCTGATGGTATCACGCACAGAAGCACTTCAAGGTCAGAAGATCAGAAGATGCTTTGCACCAAGCTGTTTGACTCTGATGATATTCAAACGTTGTATTCACAAACATCAGATCAGAAGGAAGTACATGTGGCAGGCTACGCTGACTGACAAAAGGAACGTTAGAAGCTATTAAAGGCAACGTCAGTAGACACAGCGTGAACAAGGCTCGAGGTAGTTGACAAAAGCGTATAACATTAAATGCGATGCTGTACGGAACACGCAAAGCATTAAATGCACTCAACGGTCATCTTCTCCAACGCCTATAAATATGAAGTTCTGATGAGAAGCAAGGTTAACGAATTAACACAATTTCTGTGAATATTAACTTGCTGAAACACTGTTCTATTCAAAGCTCAGAATCTTCATCTTCATCAAAGCTCACTACATTGCTGTTGTAATATATTAGTGAGATTAAGCTTAAACGTTAAGAGAAATATCACAGTTGTGATTATAGCTTTTAAGAAGCAATTGTAATACTCTTCGATTTGATTACATTAAGTTGTAAGGAACTAGAGTGATCAAGTGTTTGATCAGAATACTCTAGGAAGTCTTAGAGGTTATCTAAGCAGGTTGTAACTAGAGTGATCGTGTGGATCAGAAGACTCTAGAAAGTCTTAGAGGGTATCTAAGCAGTTGTTCCTGGAGTGATCAGTGTGTGATCAGAAGACTCTGGAAGACTTAGTTGCTGACTAAGTGGAGAACCATTGTAATCCGTGCGATTAGTGGATTAAATCCTCAGTTGAGGTAAATCATCTCTGCGGGGGTGGACTGGAGTAGTTTAGTTAACAACGAACCAGGATAAAAATAACTGTGCAATTTATTTTTATCGGTCAAGTTTTTAAAGCTACACTTATTCAAACCCCCCCCCCCCTTTCTAAGTGTTTTTCTATCCTTCACAACACACGTGTCAAAATGAGTCGACACATGACTTACATGTGTACAAATTGTTGAAATATTGCATTCTTTTCTAAACCTCTAGTTTTATTTTTTCCTCCAACTGGCACACATATAAATACCTCATACACATGATTGTCAATATCTTGTTCTAGATCTTAAAATCTTAAGATTATATGATCTCACTCACCCCCAATGATCCAGATCTTAAGTAGAATTGCGTGTTGTAGCCAAATTATGATAAAACCCCATAAAATCATTGATTTTGTGGAAACTTTGCCAGGTTCAGCCATGATTGGTCGTTTTCCTACCACCACCATTGAAAGGTGAGAAGGATAACAAGATGAGGAGGATGACGGTTAGGCGGAGATGAATGTGGACCTTTTGAAATCAAGTTTTAGGTTTAGGGTGAAGGGTTTGTTTTAACAACTTGACTTATGATAATCCTAGTAATTGACCAAATATGTACCTAATGTCTAAACATAAACAAATGTTCAATAAAACCTCAATCATAAATGTCTAAAGAATATAAAAAAGAGTCATTTTCTCACGAATACACTTGTCTACTAACATATATCATATAAAAATACGTCAAATATATACTATTATTTTTTCATTTAGTAGTATCTTACGATTTTTGTTGCAATCTTATGTTTTGCGATCTTGTTATATCCCCTCTCGATATTATAAATATAATTTAGTGGGATCTTCCAATCTTAACTACGATTTTATATTTTACCATCTTGTTATTCTCTCCCTATCTTAGTTAAGATCTCGATCTTGACAACCTTTCTCATACATGAATCATTTAAAACTTGATGAAACCATAAACATACAAAGTTCTTTTCATCTTCAATCTCACATCTATATATATACGCAACAATTACCCATGATCATTCTTGTTAGGTCTCATCTATATTCAGATTTGATAAAGTCCAATTTAGGTTGTTGAATTGTAAATTGGGTTGAGAATCTATGGGGGTTTCATTGGGAAAACCTGTTAGGTTTTGTCCTCCAAGATCAAGGTGTTGATTTGGGAGTTTTGCACAAGATTTCTCAATTCCGATTCAGCTGAGTGAAAGCTTAGAAGAAGGTGGTTTTGTTGAAGAAGTAACGGTAACCGAAGGATCGTTTGGAAATCTTTGGTCACGATAATTTGCAATTAGATTCAACCAAGTGAAAGCTTTGAAGAAGGTGGTTCTGCCGAAGGAGTATCAGTTACCGCAAGATCAATTGGTATTATTGGGTTACTTGATTAAGCTCAAGATCAAGGGAAGAGAAAGAGTTAGAATCAACATCGAGCATTGGGTGTGTAGGATTGCATTGCCACTTTTCTCTTTTAAACAGATTTTTCAAAGTAAGATTGATATCTCAATTCTGTTTGGAATTTGGGACAGACGTAGCCATAATGAGGATGATTAATGAACTGCCAAAACAAATCCTTGTGTCCACTCTCTCTCTATCTCTCTCATTTACTTTCAATTGCAATTTGTTAAATTCATTGATTGTGCAAACGTTACGGTTAGATAAACTCTTTATCATTTCAAAAATGTTGTATTGAATTGATTACAATCCATATGATTGTAATTGGATTTTAAATAAACAAAACCATAAGAAAAATTTGATCAACATCGATTGCATATCAAGTGTTTCATAATCTACTTTATTCTATTTTTGTTTAAACATTTTCTTGGAAATAGATTACTAGATTGTTTAGATTCAAACGTGTTGTTTATTGAAATATATTATCTCTGTTGCTTATCATTATCATTGTACATAACATTGGTTTAACGCATATCTGAGCTTTATGATAACGATTCGAACTAGACAAAAATTGATCTGGGTGTTTTCTGCTTCCCATAATTAACAAGTTTTAAAACAGGATTTTTACAAGCTTATTTTAACTTGGTATATATTCACCCCCTCTTATAAATAAGTTGCCTTCATCTAACAAACAAAAGATAGAGAAACTAAACAATAAACGACCAAACTAATCCATAAAAATCAAGCTATTTTATCTAAAACGACAATAAACAACCAACACAATAATAGAAACAAATTTAAAGAAAAGAAAAATCATACAAAATGCAATGATATGCATGATAAGATGGTGGAGGGAAATTTGAAGCAAATGGGTCAGAAGGTTTGGTCAGAACTTCAAAGTTAAAATCAAAACGCGAAACATTCTGAACAACGGCATCCTTGATTTCATTGGCATAATTTTCCACCTTTATTCTCCAGATTTGGTGGCTTCCTCTTATTTGGCTTCTCTTTTCCTATATTCAACAGTGGCCTTTTCATCATGCACAATCGGTCGCTCTTCTCTAGCACGAACTTCAGCAGCAATAACTTCAATTCTGGAAACTTAAAGTTCTTCTCTAGCTTGAGCATTAGCGAGAATCCTGCAAACACATCCATCAAAATAAGATTTGACTGCACGAGTCAAACCAGAAGCAAGAGCAACAACAAACAAAAAATGACCTTCCATGTAACATATCTGTTTGGCTCTTATTCAGCTAACTAGTAGTTGTCTTCATAAATTATACATAAAGCATATGGATAATAGTACTCATAATTCTCATTGTGGTGGTACTTCATCAGCTTTAAAGTAGTGTTAACAAATTGTTGGGGACCCTCAATGAGATCATCTTCATTATACATACTTTGTTTTCTCTCAAGAATGAGTTTATTGAAAGAGAAATATGAAATAAGGTTCTTTTTTCTTGTAGATCACAATTTGATCCATGATGGGTTTGACTCAGTTGACTTTTTGATGAGTAATCAACATACACATCAGGAAAATATCAACATCATCAACCCTTGCAAAATTCCTAGCTTTGGGATGCAAAATACTCGCAATGACCCAATGTAGCAATATTATGTCACACTTCATCTAGATAATATGGACATTCATCATATCCGGATTCGGGGTGGAAAAACGGGTCCGGATTGTCGTGCATGCTCGTTTTGCCCTCACATTTTTCGCGGGACGGGGCACGGTTTTAGGCCTGTTCCCTTTAATGTGTCCGCCCCATTTTTTGAGGGCATGAGCTTTTCATACAATTTTACTATTTTTAGGCCTAAAAGGTTCCATGCCCGCGGGCCTTCCTCGCCTTCATTTTTTCGGATGGGGCAAGGCTTTAGACCCGCACTCTCAAATATGCCCGCCTCGCCCCATTTTTTCAAGGGCCTAAACGGAGCGGACATACCCGTTTGCCACCCCTAATTTAGATGATCCTTGAGAAAATACTTGGATATTGACTCCACAAGCTTGATATGACCAAAATCACGAGTATGGCCAGTAGGATTTACTTCAAGCCCTTTATAATCAAGACTGAATACCTTAGGAAAATATATAAATATAAGAAAATGAAACCAGATATCTACAAAACTTGCAAATAAGTCCATCACTGATACTTATGACATTGCAATAGAAATCATTCGCATGGTGAGGGTTAAACTTTTTGTTCAATGCCATAAGTGGTAATTGCTAATGTTTATCAAACGTGTCCAGAAAATATAACTTCAATTCTTGCCCTACTTCTCTGGTACTGTAGTATTCATGATCATAAACCTTATCCATAACACAATTCGGAGAACCTCTTGTATTCTTCTTTGAATAATAGATGATTAAATTTATGAATTGATGATGAAATGACCGGAGTAGAGGAAAATGAACCGGATATTAAAATAGAGAGATTTCGGGAATAATACCTTGATCTTTAGCTCTGAACCTGAATCATGCTTGTCTATGATTACTTTGACCTTTGATATTTTTTGCTTTGGGACATATGGAGGATATGAGGATATAGCATTGGGTCACTTGCCCTTTTTATTTTCAAAGATATTATTTGATTTCTCCATGAATGAAGTGAATGAAAATAATGAGATGAAGGTTGAAATGAACTTAGATGATTTACATAAAACATATGCAAGATGCAAATGATGATAGAAATGAGAAAAGTAAGATTTAAATATGAAGAAATGGATTTATCAAATTGGAAGTTGAAAGGTCTCAATAGTCAATATCGAATTATCCATGATTAGAAAGACATGGTGATTCAAATCAGAAAGTGAATAAGCTTTGAAGAAGGTGGTTATGTCGAAGGAGTAGCAGTAACCGCAAGATCAGTTGGTATTATTGGGTTACTTGATGAAGCTCAAGATCAAGGGAAGAGAAAGAGTTAGAATCAACATCAAGCATTGGGTGTGTAGGATTGCATTGCCACTTTTCTCTTTTAAACAGATTTTTCAAAGTAAGATTGATATCTCAATTCTGTTTGGAATTTGGGACAGATGTAGCCATAATGAGGATGATTGGTGAACTGCCAAAACAAATCCTTGTGTCCACTCTTTCTCTCTATCTCTCTCATTTACTTTCAATTGCAATTTGTTAAATTCATTGATTGTGCAATCGATACGGTTAGCTAAACTCTTTATCATTTCAAAAATGTTGTATTGAATTGATTACAATCCATATGATTGTAATTGGATTTTAAATAAACAAAACCATAAGAAAAATTTGATCAACGTTGATTGCATATCAAGTGTTTGATAATTTGCTTTATTCTATTTTTGTTTAAACATTTCCTTGGAAAAAGATTACTAGTTTGTTTAGATTCAAACGTGTTGTTTATTGAAATATATTATCTATGTTGCTTATCATTATCATTGTATATAACAATGGTTTAACACATATCTGAGCTTTATGATAACGATTCGAACTAAACAAAAATTGATCTGGGTGTTTTCTGCTTTCCATAATTAATAAGTTTTAAAACAGGATTTTTACAAGCTTATTTTAACTTGGTATATATTCACCCCTCTTATAAATAAGTTGCCTTCATCTAACAAACAAAAGATAGAGAAACTAAACAATAACCGACCAAATTAATCCATAAAAATCAAGCTATTTTATCTAAAACGACAATAAACAACCAACACAATAATAGAAAAAAATTTAAAGAAAAGAAAAATCATACAAAATGCAATGATATGCATGATAAGATGGTGGAGGGAAATTTGAAGCAAATGGGTCAGAAGGTTTGGTCAGAACATCAAAGTTAAAATCATAACGCGAAACATTCTGAACAATGGCATCCTTGATTTCATTGGCATGATTTTCCACCTTTATTCTCCAGATTTGGTGGCTTCCTCTTATTTGGCTTCTCTTTCCCTATATTCAACAGTGGCCTTTTCATCACGCACAATCGGTCGCTCTTCTCTAGCACGAACTTCAGCAGCAATAACTTCAATTCTGGAAACTTAAAGCTCTTCTCTAGCTTGAGTATTAGCGAGAATCCTGCAAACACATCCATCAAAATAAGATTTGACTGCACGAGTCAAACCAGAAGCAAGAGCAACGACAAACAAAAAATGACCTTCCATGTAACATATTTGTTTGGCTCTTATTCTGCTAACTAGTAGTTGTCTTCATAAATTATACATAAAGCATCTGGATAATAGTACTCATAATTCTCATTGTGGTGGTACTTCATCAGCTTTAAAGTAGTGTTAACAAATTGTTGGGGACCCTCAATGAGATCATCTTCATTATACATAATTTGTTTTCTCTCAAGAATGAGTTTATTGAAAGAGAAATATGAAATAAGGTTCTTTTTTCTTGTAGATCACAATTTGATCCATGATGGGTTTGACTCAGTTGACTTTTTGATGAGTAATCATCATACACATCTGGAAAATATCAGCATCATCAACCCTTGCAAAATTCCTAGCTTTGGGATACAAAATACTCGCAATGACCCAATGTAGCAATATCATGTCACACTTCATCTAGATAATATGGACATTCATCATATCCGGATTAGGGGTGGCAAAACGGGCCCGGCTCGTCGGGCATGTCCGTTTTGCCCTCACTTTTTTCGCGGGACGGGGCACGGTTTTAGGCCCGTTCCCTTTAATGTGTCCGCCCCATTTTTTCCTCGCCTTCACTTTTTGCAGGTGGAGCAAGGATTTAGACCCGCACTCTCAAATATGCCCGCCCCGCCCCATTTTTTCAAGGGCCTAAACGGAGCGGACATACCCGTTTTCCACCCCTAATTTAGATGATCCTTGAGAAAATAATTGGATATTGACTCCACAAACTTGATATGACCAAAATCACGAGTATGGCCAGTAGGATTTACTTCAAGCCCTTTATAATCAAGACTGAATACCTTAGGAAAATATATATATATATATATATATATATATATATATATATAAGAAAATGAAACCCGATATCTACAAAACTTGCAAATAAGTCCATCACTGATACTTAAGACGTTGCAATAGAAGTCATTCGCATGGTGAGGGTTAAACTTTTTGTTCAATGCCATAAGTGGTAATTGCTAATGTTTATCAAACGTGTCCAGAAAATATAACTTCAATCCTTGCCCTACTTCTCTGGTAATGTAGTATTCATGATCATAAACCTTATCCATAACACAACTCGGAGAACCTCTTGTATTCTTCTTTGAATAATAGATGATTAAATTTATGAATTGATGATGAAATGACCGGAGTAGAGGAAAATGAACCGAATATTAAAAGAGAGAGATTTGGGGAATAATACCTTGATCTTTAGCTCTGAACCTGAATCATGCTTGTCTATGATTACTTTGACCTTTGATATTTTTTGCTTTGGGACATATGGAGGATATGAGGATATAGCATTGGGTTACTTGCCCTTTTGATTTTCAAAGATATTATTTGATTTCTCCATGAATGAAGTGAATGAAAATAATGAGATGAAGGTTGAAATGAACTTAGATGATTTACATAAAACATATGCAAGATGCAAATGATGATAGATATGAGAAACCCTTCTCACTCCCAATCACAGCAATGATGTTGTACAGTTTTCCAGTCCCAGGAGCTGTAACAACGACCTAATCACCAACATTCTTATCACATAGATAAACAATTTGGAAGACACACTTCCATGACAATATCTAGCCAAGCCACTTGACTAAGAACACTAACTTAGAGTTTCTTCACAGCTTCCTCCAAGAACATATGTACTGCCTCTTGCCTACAGGCTTCGAGGGGTACGGTGACCATCCTACAAACCGGGTGGTTCACTTTTCCTAGCCCTAATGATTACATGTTGATAAATTCGGCTCACACATTAAACCTATATTAGAAAGATTCTATTTATAGTTTATACCCAACTGGATTTTGGCCTTCAATCACAGCTCATCAGCTGTTACAAATCTGTAGAAGAATCTGCATAAGAATAGGAACAATATCATGTGTTTCCTAGAAAGTCTCGACATCTTCCAAGTTGTCAAAACTAATTCAAAGCAGAATCCATAGAAGCGCTCCAAAATATTCTCATTAAAGTTAGGACTTCAATCATTTGTTTCCTAGAATGTCTCCACATTTTCTGAAACTATTTGGCCCTTTATCTTCAACAAACACAGCTGCTAGAAACACTCCAGGATATTCTCCACAAATATAGGACTAGCTGCTAAAAGCCCTCCAAAATATTCTCCACAATCTTCTCCATGAAACTAGTGCTTCAAATTAGATTCCTAAATATTCTCCATATTTAGTAACTAATCAAATATCTTGAAATCAGAGACAACACATAAATACTTTTATCCTTAATTTGAGCGCCACATAAGATTGCATAAAATTTCCTTAATATTTTGCATTCTGTTAAGTTCGGATGTCGAATGACTTGCATAGGACATCTTCTTCGACATGTTGTCCAGATGTTGAAGCATTTCAACTTAACATGTTCTTTTGTCAAATAGAACTTCCACTTGATTTCTCTTACAAGTTATATATCCTATTTAACTAAATTCTACTTTATTAGTTTTAGCAAACATAATGCCAATTCAAATTATAGAGAAACAACAATTATTAACAAAACCACCATCAACTATAGCAATATCAACCTCCACATCTTCATGTACATGATCATCATTCTCCTCATGCACTTAAGGCTCTATCAACACGTCGTACAGGATGCCTACCATATCCTTATCACCATCATGATTTATCAATTTTGTTTCTTGGGAATCTTCATTATGATTATTTCTCATAGACCTAAACCTGAGTGGCATATTACTCTTATTTCCACTAGCAGTTAGATAAGACTTATCTAATACATACCTCATGTGGCTGGACTTCAACACACTAGCTTCTGCTTCACCAATCATCCTATGATATCTTTAGCTAATCGCACTTTCAAACATATGATAAGTCATTCTATTAGGATTAATTATGACATAACCATTCTTCTTCTTCTCAACCACTGAAGGTTGTTCAAAATTAGGAGGACCTCTAGCCTGGCCATCAGCCTTCCCTTTAATGACGCAATCCACATGAGATAATTTAGAATCCTGAGCAAGATGTTAAGACATCTTGTTTGACATATTGGTTGGTCTTTCCTTTTTATGAGTATTCTCTTTATTAATCTTGAGACCTTGTAAACCCCTCACGTCTTCCTTAGATATGACCTTCTTCATAAGAAATTCTTTACCTTTGTTGGTGACATACTTTTTAGAATTTTTGAATTTCATATTCCACCTTTGATCATACAGTTGGTTGATATTGGTAGTTAATCCTTTTCTCAATGGAACCTCTTCTTGACCAGGATTAACCAATTTCCCTAAGCCCTTGATTCTTCCAGTTGTTCTATTTGCATTTGTTCTATTTGCATTAGTTATCTTATCTTTAGCCATGTGCCCGGTACCCTTACTATTAAAATACCAAACTTTACTTGAAGAATAATTATAATTATATAAGCTAAGGAGCTAGTTTATATAGCATTAGGTTTTCACTTATTCCTAGCATGGACTTCTTTGTGCCATCTGATCTTTAACTTTTGCAGTTCATAACAATAAGGCCGTATATATCCAAATTTACGACAGTGGTAACATTTCAGAGGTTATTTCTTGTTACTACTGTGATAAGGTGACACGTGATGAACGTGATGTTGTGACATGTGGTCCAACCTTAGAACCTATGTCTTCTTTTTAGGTAGAACAACCTTCCCGAGGGGAATCTTCATCTCTTTAGACATCCATCCAACCTCTATCATTCCATCAAGTATATTTGAGCTATTTTTCAAACTCCTTTTAGTTTTTAACATGTTTCATATATTGGAGTTTAGTGATGAAACCTCTTTTTCTAAAACTATTATGGTAAAGGCAAAGCACTGAGTACCCTTGCCATAGCCTTCACATTCAAAGCACTGAGAACCCTTGCCATTATTTGGTTTTTCTGTTAGAACATAGTTTGGTTATAATCTTATCCTAGTGTTTTGATGATAACAATTAAATAAATTTTGTATAATTAAATATGATACTCTAATCATATATCTCTTATTTCAGAAGAAGTTCTAACATATGCTGAAGTTCAAGAAGCGTGGAGAGCAAGTTTATTTCAAGATAACACGCAAACATGGAAAGCTAAGCTAGCCTATTATCCAACATTGGACGAAATCTTCAAAACGCTATAAATAGAAGATCATTTGAAAAAGAAAAAAATACACATACATAGAGAGCTCATACATGATATAGACAATAAAAGCAAGATACATGCAAGCACGCTCAAAGAAGATACTTCATACTTGAACACTTATACTGAAAGAAAATATTATTGTTCATAGTACCAGTTTAAGTTCATCCTCATTATACTAAACTTAGTGAAAAATCACAGTTGTGATATAGCTTAGATTAAGAAGCATTTAAGATCAATTGTTAGAGAATCAGTGTGTAATTGTTTCTTGAGTAACCAAGTTGTGGTTAAGATTCTCAAGAAGTTAAAGTTTGTATTCCTTGAGTAACCAAGTTGAGGTTAAGATTCTCAAGAAGAAGTTGGTTGTTGCCTCCGTGGATTGTTGTAATCAGTTTTTGATTAGTGGATTAAGTCATCGACGGAGAGAGGCGAAATCACCTAGACGGGTGGACATGAGTAGTTGAGTTATAACGAACCAGGATAAAAATATCGTGTCATTTTTATATTGCAAAAAGAAACCACTTATTCAAATCCCCCTTTTTTAAGTGTTTTCACACCCTTCATTTTCTTCACTCATGCCTTTGTTCTGGGGGCTGATGTTGGACCTCTTGTCTTGGACATTTGTCCTCCACTTTTTATCCTCATACTTCAAGGAACTTTTGAACATTTTACCAAGAAGAGCTATAGCATCTGACAAGCACTCTTCTTTATCATATTGACTTCCTTCTCCCTATGTGTTGGAGACAAAGGTTATACCTTGTTTCTTTTTTCCAGTCCTATCATTAATGGATATATCAAAGGTTTGTAAGGAACCAATGAGTTCATCAACCTTAATGATGCTCAGATCCTGAGCTTCTTTAATAGCAGTCACTTTCATATTAAACCTCTTAAGAAATAATCTGAGAATTTTTCTAGTAAGTTTTTCTTCAGACATCTTTTCACATAAGACAAAAGAGATGTTGGCAATATCATGTAATCTTATGTGGAGTTCTCTGATAGATTCATCTTCATTCATCCTCAGATTCTCAAACTTAATAGTAAGGAGTTGTAGCCTTGACATACAAACTCTAGATGTTCCTTCATGTGCAATTTTGAGAATCTTTCATGATTATTTAGCCTCTGAACATGTGTTGATCAATATGACCATATTCTAGTCCACACCATTTAAAATATCATTCAAAGCCTTGGAGTTTCTAAGAGCTTCATCATCTTTAGCATCAGTCTAATCATCTTCTGGTTTCAAACTTATTGTACCATCTTCAGGAATAACCACTGAATGTTTCCACCCTTTTACCACAACTTTCCATGCTTTGTTGACCATGGATTTGAGAAACCCAATCATCATTGACTTTCAATAATCATAGTTGGTGCCATCCAACGTAGGTGGTTTGTTAACTGATCCTCCATCTTTCATTGTGTCCATTTAAGCAGAATTTATCTTCCGTAGATCTCATACAACGAGCTAGGGTGCCTTCTATGATATCAATTGAGATTGTGTTCCTCAAGGGACAAATGTCACATGTGATGTCTTGGCAACAGGTATGACAAGTCAAACTAGAATCCCCATAATTAAATTGTATAAGATGATGGAACAAAAAAGTAATTAATAACACAATCAATTGGTAACACAGTTTGATGCAAAATGCACCTACATCTAGAGGGCTGGCTTCCAACCCAAGAAAGTAAATTCACTATTAGTATCTTAGTACAATTAGTCTTACAGGCAACGACAAACCCTATGTTGTTCAATGCCTTTTCCTTACACTACCCAATGACTTTCTATATAGTCCCCCTAAATATGAGACGCCCTCTCACGACATAACCCTTTTTAATAGTTTATGTTTCATATCTATAAAACACTTTTCAATTTTTTTAGGTCATAATTGATAATGGTCGCAACCTAATGGATTATGATGTGGATTTAGGTCTTCTAAATTTCCTTTTTTGACAAAAGTTTTTACTATAAAAGGAGGAGTTGGCATCATTTGAAACATACAAGAATTACGAATATTACCTTATTTTCTACTCATTATTTGCTTCAAATTTTCTTATACTTTAAAATACTATTTTAGTGTTGAGGAAGTAAACACTTAGCCAACGTTAAACCCTAAACCTGAGGGGATATGTCTCCCTTTCCACCTCGTTCAAAATGTCAACTGAGGGAGTATACCTCATTTTCCACCTCGGCCACTCTATTAATCACGGGAATATGTCTCACTTTTCACCTCGGCCAGAAAGTTAACCGAGGGGATAAGAGGTAAGGGTTAATTTTCAAATCAGTTGTGATACTAACCGATGTGAAATTCATTATATTTTTTTATTTTACATAATTTTATTATAAGTTGTATATTATTAAAACATAACCTAGATGACACACATTTTGTACCATATATTTAAATGAACACAAGACCAAAACAAAAACTTTACATATTTACATTAAAACATAAATGACACGCATATTTGTACCATATATCTAACTGACGGCCAAAACAAAAACTCTACATATTTACATCCAGTAGGCTATTCAAACATATCTAGAGTGACTCAAAAACTATACATATTTATTTTTTACAACAAAGCTCAAACATATCAAATAGTTTAACCAACATACCAAAAATCAACATATAGTTTAACCAACATACCATAAATCAACATGAAATATTCAGCAGTAAAGTGTATATTTTAGTATGATATATATATATATATATATATATATATATATATATATATATATATATATATATATATATATATATATATATATATATATATATATTAAGTCACATAAAATATAAAATTACATATTAATTATATCTTTTATCTTTGAATCAATCTCTCAGCTTATCAAACATAACATAGTTATGATGTTCTCCTCAGGACAAATAATTATTAATTAATATGAGAATAATTAGTAATGGGTACAAAATTGAATGCTAAATGTGAAAAAACAGAAATTCACATATAGAAACAATAAGTAACCAAATTTATTCAAATCATTTAACTAATTTTGCATGTAGGCTTGAATATTGCTTAATTGACTGCATGTTGAATATTGAAGGGGTCCAAGAATCCATACAAATAAGATTTAGTTGTTTCTCTACAAAGACTATGCATGTACCTAAATGTCAAAGCAAAATTCAAATATTAAAGTGAGATATGACATAAAAAACAATTGAGAACAATAGATATAAACTGACATCACCCTAAAAAATATATTTACATGCACTAAAATTATAATTCAGATATGCCAAGTCACTCAGTACCCCACACAAGATCCCTAACACACATATGTAGAAGTTAAAAAAGTTTAACATGTTGTAATTGAAAATTGATGGGTGGGACCTTTAAGATCCATGACCAATCATGTCAATTTTTAATGGATCTAGTTAAGGAATTAGCTTCTCATTCTCGTCCTTGGTGGACGATCAACTGCCTTTTGTGCTTGCGCCCACAATAACTTTTTTAGAATAGTCTACTGAATTTATACTTTGTTGGGAGATTAAACCAATCAATGTAAAAAACAACAATAACATACATCATATAATTTAAAAACCACAAACAACAAACAATACATAATTTTAAATAGACAAAAAAATAGAAGTTCCAAAATCAAACTAATACATACTGCAATACCATATTCTTATATATTCTCCTTTACCCTATCTAATTTTTGTCGAATCCTCTGATCAAGTAGCTCTTCCGCCTGTTTGTAAATTAAATCTTCATTCCTTGAAGATGATCGAAAGAATTGTCTCAAGCAAATTCCTCGTTCAATACCACAGACACGTCCACCATGTTCATTTGTTCCAATAGCTTATAATAATATATCATGGCGTACTTGTGAAACAAAGGCACATTTATGGTATTTTCAACCAACCAGTCCTACAACACAAATTAAAATTCATTATCAAAATGATGTAACCTTTAAATAATATTATTGAAAAAAAAATCTACTTACAATCTTCTCAGCAACTAAGCGTATAATGTCTAATGTGTACTCTCCTTATGGCCTTTGTTGGGCTCTTTTCCATTTCTCATGGAATGGTGGTAGAGATGGAATTTGATTAAGGCTTAAGGAAGCATCTATCAGCTCCTTTTTTCTATGGTTTCTTTTTTCAATCATCATTATCTCCTCAAGTTTTTCATATCCTCTATGAGACAATCTATGTGGATAAATATATTTTTAACGACATTTTCCTTTCCATTTTGACTCTTAGCATATTATAAAAAAATGTGAAAACTTTAATTCACAGGTTGTACCTAAAAGTATCAGCACAAAAGAAAATCCCCACTAATCTTTAATTAATGAGAATTATGAGATTCGAAAAAATTACCCAAAACCTTCTGATCAATAAAACTATGCATCACAACTAGGTGAACAAGATTAGGTTTAGGTTTTGTAATGTAATATGATGTGAGTTATGTCTTCAATTCCTTATAGTGCTCACTAGCACAAGAAAATCATCTTTTCTCCAACTTATCACTTTTTAGAACTTCAAAAACTATCTACCCTTACATCAACATCAAAAAGTTAGTATTATTATATAACTAAAAATGGTTATATATAGTTTATCAAAGGTAGCTACTGCAAGATTAAATCATATAAGTTAAAATAAATAGCTTAACATCTTTCCATATATTTTTTTCTTTGTATCTTCTAATACCTTGTTCCAATTATCTATCAAAATACTAATTTTGCGTCGACCAAGGAACATCACACAACTCCTAAAAGTCGAAGCATTTTCACCATAACACCTCACAACTTGTATATCAAACTCGGTCCACAACTTATTACATGTGTTGTGGACTTTTGTCAATGTTGTCATCATTGTGAAATATCTAATATTTCTTGTTTTATTCTACCAACTAGAAGAACTTCTAATTGGATAAGGGGTGTTGGATGAATCATCCACCTATCTATTTAAACAAAAAATATCAATAACATACAATTATAATTGTAAATATTTAAAAATAATAATTATAAATTATGAATAAACAATAAAAAAAATTTACTTGTTAGTTTTCTCATATTTCTTTTTTATGATCATAATGAATAACATGATCATCATCTAAATCATATTCTTCAAATGATGTATGCACATATGTTGGGAAAGAAGGAGTCTCAGAAATAAAGAAAGTTAAATCTTGATTTTCATCACTAACATAACTGTGATTTGCTTGGAGAATAACTTACCACATTTTGTCAAAAGGATTAGACATAAAACACTTATTTTATTTGAAATGTTATGATGTAAGATTCGTTCATATAAATTGCCTTGCGAAGGTCAACACGTGGGAATCCTAATTCATTGATTTGTACATCATTGTTACTGTCAATCCACTTGCATTAAAATAAAGGAACTTTAAATTTAACATAATCAATCTCTCAAATCATTTAAATAACTCCAAAGTACGATTTAAATATTTTTATCCTTGAAACTAGAAAAGTGCATAGATCTAGCCTCAACCATAACCCCACTATTTTGCATGGTACTACCATCATCCTTTGAATTTTATAGAAGAAAAATTTGCTAATGTCACAGGCACTCCAAATTATTATATTAAATTTAGGCATTTACGACATCCATTTAACTATCTTGCATGCCCTATCATCATTATAAATCCCTTCATTAAACCAATATATGAAACTTTTGTTATGCTTTTTTAACAACCATTTTTCATTCAGGAGAAATTTTCCTTGATAAGTATTTTGTGAGCACATAAGTAAGGTTAGACTTCATCAAGATTATTTAGTATATACAAATATGCTTGATGAAGAGTATTCTGAGTCATTGAATTAACATTTAAATCTTGAGTACCTCTACCTTCATATCTTCCATCATGACGAAACTTGAGAATTCCAATAGAATCTTCTTCGGACAAATAGTTTGAACAAAACCTAATAGTTTCTTCTATGATGTATTTTTCAATGATTGAAACTTTTAAACAGTGATAATTTTTTGTATACCCTTTAAAGATCTTTATGTATCGCTCTACTAGATATATCCACCTTAAATAAATTAGGCCATAAAAGCTAATCTCTCTTACTAGATAAATAATTAAGTGAAATATAATGTCTAAAAAGGATGGAGGGAAATACATATCAAATTAATACAAGATAAATTCATCCTCATCTTCCAACTCATCTAAATTTTTTGGATCAATGATTTTATTACATATAGTATTGAAGAAGTACAATCTAGCTATAGTTTCTCTTACAATTTCTAACAAGATGCCACAAATAACCACTAGTAGAAGTTGTTGTATCAATACATGACAATCATGAGATTTTAAACCAATTATTTTGAAATCTTGCATTGATAAAAGTTTCTTGTTATTTGATGAGTATATTTGATAAACTTTGATATCCTGCAAACACTCGCAAGAACTTTTTTTTCTTTTCTAGACAAAGTAAGACATGTTAGGGACAAATATGTTATTTTACCTATTTTTTCTTATAATGCTAACTTTTTCATATACTCATCTCCATATCTAGACGGATATTTTTACCATATTCTTTCTTCCCTTGAATGTTGAAACTGTTTCAATTACACTATCACATATTTTTACTCCATATACATCACATCAAGACAATCTCTTACAAGGTTAGACCAATATAAAAGATTAAAGAATACCGACATCTTTTTTCATATAAGTTATATTATAAATTATGAGAAGAACATCCCATGAAATATATGGTTATTAGCACTCATATTATCAAGGCATTTAGAATATCGATTGAGAAAGATATGCAAGACAACAAGTGTCAATCACGTGTTTCTACAATTTTCGATTTCAAATCATTGTCGATTTATTGCCATAAATACATATATTTCTACTACCTCATTTCTTAAAGAACTAACATATCGTAGATCAAATAATTATGCACATATTCACTTGTTTATTCTTCATGTTTTATATAATTAATTGTTATTGAATTAATTTCAAACAAGGACGACTTTTTTTATGGGCTCCATAATGATTCTCTCTAATGGAGTTGGTCTTGGGGCCGGGGTGGTGCAAGCAGATTTTGTTCTCTTTCTTGTTTAGTCATTTTGGTGGAGCTTGTTCTTTTTTCTTCTCATTGTTCTCTCAGTGTTATGGTTCACATTTCTAGTGATACTACGTGTAATCTTTTGAGACCTTTCTTTTACCGGCCAATACATTTTTCCATCTTTTCTCTAAAAGAATCTTGTCACCACTTTATCTCTATAAGTAGAAAGAGAAAAGCTACAAACATGGTGTCTTTATTGCCATCCTTTTCTTGTGAACTCTATGTTACATTGAAAGATCAGATCCGTGCAAATTGCAAAGGGAATGGTCCCCTATATACTAATTGTTACCAATACTCTATTTGGTTTGTTCTAACTGATGCCTACCTTACATACAACACATACAATATGAGAAAGAAAAAGATGAAATTATTAGTGTTATCCAACAACTGCCCTTTGAGATCTGTGGAAATTCTCGCTCGGGTCTGCATGTGGTCGCGTGAGCGTGATATTATTTAAATTCGCTTTAATAATATTAAGGACCACATGCATGCATACATTTAATTTAACTTTTCTTCTTGCAATTCTTTATGGTTATATTTGTCTCTAATTCATTTTTAAAGTTGCCGACGTGGCCCACAGACAATAAGACAACAAGACAACAGCTACTGTCCGTGATTAATGGCTAATCCTAGATGTATTTTCATTTTTATAGTAATAATTTTCTTTAAATGACAACATATTATTTTTTTACTAGATGTATATTATTTTTTATTAAGAATGACAACATATTATTAAACTTTGAAAAAATGACAACAATTTCTTTTTTTAATACATGTTATTAATTTATAAATAGAAAATTATTTTAACAACTCGCAATCTATTAAAATCAATTAGTGAATATCAATTAAGCTATCTAATTCATAAAATTTAAATTAATTAATTTTTTTTTTTTTAAAAAGCATATAATTTTTATGAGGTTTTAACTTACCACGTCTAAAATTGAATTTGGAATCCCCCATTATAAGCGACGATGGGAAAGGCGTTGGGTGTTCCGGCGAGCCCTCGCGGGTTCTGAAGGCCGCGTTTTTTGGTTTTCTACGGTGGTTCTGGGTCTTAGGGTTTTCACAGTCAGGATTTTGGTTTAAATTCCTGTTTTTCGAAATAGGGACCTTGTCAAGGCTCGTGAGAATCCCTTTGTTCCTCTTCTACCGTTTTTTCTTTCTTCTTTCTTATGTTCAACAGGCGCGGTGGTTCTCGGCAAGGTGGTTGGGAGGAGGTTAGGAGGAAGGGGGCTTTTAGGTTTTTGAAACCTAAATGGGATACTTTTCCGTTCGGGGGGAGAAACGCAAACGCTCAGCTTCAGTCCTCGGAGGCGTGTTCGGTTTATTTCTCTGAATTTCTTGATTCCTACAATGCTAAGGCTCTTTTCGAGTTGTTTGGTTGTGTGGGCAAAGTATTAGAAGTGTCTATAGCTCCAAGGAGGAATTCGGTGGGGGAAAGGTTTGGGTTCGCGAAATTCTTCGAAGAGGAGGATGTGAGGATGTTAGCAGTGAGGCTAGATAATATCGTCATTTTGGGGAAGAAAATCCATGCCAACATTCCGAGGTTTCAGAGGGGCGAGACGACAGGGTTTAGTGGCAAATCTTATTCAGGGGCAGGTTCAGATACAGGGAAGTTTCAGCAGGGGAGGCATTTTAAAGCTTCTGACTAGAATATTGGAGGATTCAGAAGAGATAACAGGTCATATGCGCAGGTAACCGAGAATTCCAAAATGAAGGAGGAGAAGTGTATTCTGAATTTCAAATCTAAGGCAGAAACCAAGGCGAGATTGGCTAAAGCGTATGTCGGCAATGTTCTGATTCCGGGTTCGGCTTATTCTATTCAAACCCAGTTTGAATTGGAAGGGCTGTTTGTTATAAAAGTAACTCCTCTGGGGGGTAATGGTTGTTTGCTTCAAGAATCGGAGGAGGGTTTTATTGAGGACTTAATCGGCGAGGGCGAAACTTGGTGGAAAGGATGGTTCAGTGAAATTAGAAAATGGGAGGATACTGATTTAGATTTGAGCAGGTCAGTGTGGATTAAGGTTTTCGGAATTCCGGATCACGCTTGGGACGATGATTTCTTCGTGGCGTTAGCTGAGGGCATCAGTTCTTTCGTGTGCATCGACGCGAACACGGCTTCAAAATCATGTTATGATTTCGCAAGAATCCTGTTGAAAGTTGACATTGGTTTCTCAGTCCCGGATTTCGTGGAGGTCGTGATTGATGAGAAGACTTTTTCTTTGTTCTTGAGGGAGGAAAGCTATAACTCATTGAGGATAAATCCAGGTAACTCTAAATCTCAAATTACTGGCCCCGAGTCTTCGGACTCGGATGAATTCTGGATGAATGATTTGCAGGAGCAGAATATCAATTCGGTTGACGTGAGTTCGGATGACATCATAGAACAATTTTCAGAAAGTGGTTATGGGGCTATTCCAATTGCTGTTAAGTCAGGCTCAAAGTCGGGGGAGGGGAAGTGTAGGGGCAGAGGTGCTGTTTTGGAAAAAATTAATAGTGATAGTTGCGGTGATGGTTTGAATCGTAACCTGGGAGACTTTGTCGGAGTGGCTGGGGCTGTTTCTTCTTCCAAAGGTCTTTTTGACAGGTTGTTGGATACTGTTTCTGCCGCTGCCGATGTAGCAGGGCAGCCGGTTCTGGTTCACTCAGCCGGTGGTGCTCCTTGTACCGGGTCTGATAATTTTGTGGTCAAATGCAGTCTGGTTCCTTGTGATTCTCGCACGGGGAATAAAAAGATGGGGTTTAGAAAGTTGGTTGGTAAGGGAGGAATAGGAAGCAAGTTTAAGGGGAAGGAACGGAAAAACAGTGTTGGTCAAAAGGCTGTATGTTCTGGGCAGTTTGGCAGCGCGCTTTGTGTGAAGGGTTTGGTGCTACCGGATTCTTCTCTATCTTTTAGTAATTCTTTGTGTTACGGAGACCAAACGGAATAGTCGGATATTTGCAGGAATAATGGGAGGATTTGGGAGCAATTGGATCGTAATACGGGAGGAAAATTACTATCGGCTTTGGGTGTTGTGAATGTGGATGGTAGAAAGGACTTGGAGAGCAAGTGTGGTAGTTCTGAGAAAGGGGGGGCAAAGGAATCGGAGTCAAGGAGGGAGTCTAAAAAGGATCCTCAATGATTTTAGGATCCTTGAATGTTAGAGGATGTGTGAATGCACTTAAAAGAAGGAGAATAAAGGACTTGATTAAGAAAGGAGGAGCGGAGTTATTTTTGATTCAAGAATCGAAAATCACTAACTTTAAGGAGGAGACGGCTAAAAGCTTGTGGTATGGTGGTGAGGTTGGATATTCTTTTTCCAACTCCGTGGGGAGGTCGGGAGGTTTGATTATCTTGTGGAATCCCAACAATATGGAGGTTATTAGTAGTTTTAGAGGGGACGGTTTTTTAGGAATAAAAGTCTTATGGAAGAATGATACTTACTATGTGGTCAACGTTTATTCTTCGTGTGAAACTATCAAAAAGAAGTTGTTGTGGCAAGAGTTATTGAGGTTGAAGAATGCTTTTACCGACGGCGAATGGATTTTTGGAGGGGACTTTAATGCCATAAAGGATAGAAGGGAGAGGAAGGGGAGAGCGGTTACTATTAATAATAATGAGATAGACTTATTTGCGGAGTTCATTTTTAATAGCGATTTGGTGGATGTCCCGAGCAAAGGGAAAAAAATTCTTGGTATAGTGGAGATGGGAGATCCATGAGTAGAATTGACTGATTCCTTGTCTCGAATCAAGTTGTTAACAAGTGGGGGGGTGGTTGGACAAATCATTGGTGATAAGGATATCTCGGATCATTGTCTGGTTTGGTTAGTGAAGGATAATGTCAATTGGGGGCCGAAACCGTTCAAATTTAAAAATGAATGGTTCTCTTTTGATTCTTTTTTGCCTTTTGTGGAGAAAGAGTGGAGATCTTTGAATGTTCGAGGGAGAGGCGATTTTGTGTTAAAGGAAAAACTTAGACTTTTAAAGGAGAAGCTTAGGAGGTGGAATATAGAAGTTTTCGGAAGGATAGATTTGGAAGTCGAAGAGGGAGTTAGGGAATTAAACATGGTGGATAGTAGGTTGGAGGATGTTTCCGAAGATTTGTGTCGGGAGTTGGTGGAAAAGAGGAAAGAAGCGTCTAGTCGAATATGGAGGAACATGAGAATTAAAGAGAACATGCTAATTCAAAAATCAAAGGTGAGATGGATGAAAGAGGGAGATGCAAATAGTAGTCTTTTTCATAAGGTGATGAAAGAAAAAAGAAGGTTTAATCATTTAGGTCCTCTCCTCTCGGAGAGGGGTATGGTGGAATCGGTGGAGGAGATTAGAGAGGAGGTTTTCAATCATTTTAGCAACAAATTTGTCGAACCGGAGGTAGAAAGACCTTTGTTGGAAGGGATAGTTCTCAAAAGTATTAGTGTTGAAGAAGGTTTGCTCCTTGAAAAACCCTTTCAAGAGAGTGAAATCAAGGAGGCTATTTGGGATTGTGGGGGAGATAAAAGTCCGGGCCCGGATGGTTACACGTTTCTTTTTATTAAGAATTGTTGGGCATTTATTAAGGAGGATTTTGTGAACTTCTTCAACCATTTCTTTGATGGATGCGTTATTTCAAAGGCGGTCACATCTTCTTTTTTGACTTTGATTCCGAAGTTGCAAAATCCTTTGACCTTGGATGACTATAGGCCTATTTGTTTGGTGGGGTATTTGTACAAAGCAATTGCCAAACTCTTGGCGGGAAGACTTAAAGGGGTGCCTAATTCAATCATCTCTCCTTGCCAAAACGCTTTTGTTCCCGGTAGACAATTGTTGGATGGTGTGTTAGTGGCTAATGAGGTGATTGATTATGCTAGGAAGGAAGGTAGAGCGTGTATGCTTTTTAAAGTGGATTTCGATAAAGCTTACGACAAAGTTAGTTGGAGTTTCTTGCGTTACATGATGAAAAGGATGGGTTTCGGGAAGAAATGGATGGGATGGATGGAGTTGTTGGTGTTTAATAGTAATATGTCGGTGCTTGTTAACGGTAGTCCCACTAAGTAGTTTGGAGTTTCTAGAGGTTTGAGACAAGGAGACCCGTTATCTCCCTTCCTCTTTGTTTTGGTGGCGGAGGGATTAATGGGCCTCATTAGGAAATCCATCGATATAGGAGATTTTGGAAGTTTTTCTATTAAGGGTGCTTGTTGTGTGGATCTTCTTCAATTTGCGGATGATACTATGATTGTGGGGGAGGGAACATGGAAACATCTTTGGGCCATTAAGACGGTTCTAAAGGCGTTTGAAATAGTATCGGGTCTTGGAATCAATTACCATAAAAGTAAGTTGATTGGCATCAATGTTAGGAGATCTTTTTTGGATGTCGCGTCCTATTTTCTCTCATGCAAAGTGGAGGATAATAACTTCTCTTTTCTTGGTATTCTGATCGGGTGTGATCCTAGGAAGGCTTCGACTTGGCTCCCTTTTTTGAGTAAGGTGAAGAAGCGGTTAATGGGGTGGAAGAATCGGTTTCTAAACTTGGGAGGGCGAATCACTCTTTTGAAAGCGATTCTTACGCCACTTGCTATCTTTACCATGTCTTTCTACAAAATGCCGTTAAAGGTGGTGAGAGATTTCAATTTGATCCAAAGTAGTTTCTTGTGGGGTGGAGTAGAAGAGAAAAGGAAGATACATTGGATTAGTTGGAAAAGGGTGATGTTACCGTTCGACAAAGGGGGTTTAGGGATAAAAAATATTTCGGCTTTCAATTTAGCACTCCTTTGCAAGTGGAGGTGGAGGATTCTAAATGGTCACGAATCGCTTTGGTTTAATGTCTTGAAAGCAAGGTACGGAGATTTATATTCTTTTATTTTACATGGTGGTGATGGTAACAAAATTCCTTCTTCTTCTTCTTTTTCTTCTTGGTGGAGGGATTTAGTGAAGATTGGTTCTTGCTCGTATAGAGATCCTATTAAGGAGTGTTGTTCTTTTGATGTCCATAATGGTTTCAACACTCCTTTTTGGGAAGCAAGGTGGTTGGACGGTGTTATTTTGAAGGATTTGTTTCCGGATTTGTATTTGGTTTCTAGTTTGAAGGGAGTGTCGTGGCGGCAATGGGTGGTTGGTTGGAGGGTGTTTGGAGGTGGGGGGATTTTGGTGTTTCCGTGTCGGTTTTGGAGGATACCGAGGCGAGGAGTCGTTTCCTCTCTTTTTGTCTTTTGTTGGGTAATTACGGAGGTTTTAAGGAAGGAAAGGACTCGGTTACATGGGTGAGTAATAACGATTTGGATTTTTCTGTGGCTTCTTGTTATGCTTTCTACGGTAACGACGTTGTTCCGCATGGACCACCTAACAAATTGGATGACGCTTTTCGGCTTGTTTGGAAAGTAGAGGTGCCTTTCAAAATTAAGGCATTTGGTTGGAGAATCCTTCATGATAGATTATCTACCAAGAATCTTTTGGTCTTTAGAGGTATTCCTTTTCCCGTAGATAATTTAAAGTGCATTTTTTGTGGAGTGGATGTAGAGAATATAAACCATTCCTTTTTTGGTTGTGAGGTGGTGAAGAATATTTGGAAAGAAATAGCTTTTTGGGTTGGTAAAGTGGGTTATATGGAGGAAGAATTCTTGTCTAATTTTATGGATTGGCATAGGTTCTTTTGTACACAAAAGTTAGTAGATAGCAAAGTAGATGTGGTTTGGTTGGCTACAACTTGGACTATATGGATCACTAGGAATGGGGCGTGTTTCCGGGAGGAGGGTTGGAACGTTAACGACATTGTTTGGAGCATTAAGCTTCTTGTTTGGAAGTGGTCTTTTGTGGAAAAATTACACATTCCAATTATTCCTTTTACGAGTTTAGTAAGGATCCGATTCTTTTTCTCTCGTAATGCTTTTGTAATTGGCGTGTAATTTTTCTTTTGTTCCGGGTTTTTTTCCCGTCTTCGTGTAATCAGGTTTGAGAACCCTCAGTTCTCTATTATATAATATCTTGCTTACACATAAAAAAAAAATTAATAATTTTTTTTAAATTGATTGACATGTAAAAAAGTGCTACATGTATATTTTAGAGAGAGACAGAGAGCACAAAACAACAAAAGAAAATAGTACCATAAATATTCAAGAAACACTTAAGCCAAACAACTATCACACATGCTCCACCAAAAATTAATCATGTGTCGCGAACCGAAGAAGATACAAAAAAATCCACTGAAAGAAACAAGTCCAGGGAAGGCAGGGTAAGCAGAATAGAATCGGAGAGGTATCAAACTATACATCATATCACTATGAACCCAAACTCAAGAACGAGTCTTGCTCCTCTTTTCGAAGAGAGAGGTTAATATCACACAAACGAGAGTGAACCCATTTCCAAGATACATAAATAATTGTGATCTCCCAGTGATCATTGACAAGCTTTTCTAGAAAAAAATAATTTTATTATGCATATTCTAGATAGTCCAGACCAGTGCATTATAGATTGCAGCTAAACCTAAATCCACCCTCTTAACTGTACCTAACCCTTAAAACACTTCTGTGGACCTCCGTTTTTTAATCCCGGGCCATACCTCTGTTCTGTAGAGATACGTGAACTGACTCTTTTTTATCGCTTAATGCTTTCGCATTTTTGAAAATTCACAGAGTCGCCACCGACCTTTTATTTTATCCAATTAAGGAAAGGTTTATAAAAGAAACAGAAAAAAGACCTTTAAGAAATTCTGGGTAAGGGGGTAGGTTATACAAAGGGAAGGTGTTAGCACCCTTTGTATCCATGGTTATCCATGGGCTCTTAAGTTTGCTTAGCTCACTTGTTTTTTCGATCACTTTTCAATTGCTCTGAAATTGCTCATATGTGGTTTCAAATACCTTTGTAATCTGAATTTTGTAATGATCCGTGTGTGGATGTATACAAAATGCTTGTTTATCTTTCGAAAGATGTTTTGAAAAGAACGTTAACTTTGTAATAATCCGTGTTTAGATGTATACAAAGTATTGTCTTTTTTGAAAGTTTTGTTTTGAAAAACAACAGTGTATGAGAATTTTGTTTGTTTTGATTTGAGCAAGCAAACTAGGAGGTCTACCCTGAGTTGTAAGGTCTTTATCCTTATTTCCTTTAAAAATCTATCCTTTCACCGGATATAAACGCAAGGTTCGATTTTGTACTCAAAACAGTGGAATTTTGACTTTGATTTTGAAAAGAATGAGAAGGGATTACCTTAAGAGGTGCAAGTGTGATTGTGTTTGTATTCAGATATTTTATCTTTGAAGTTAGTGATCTAACGGTTCAATTTTATCTTTGACATACACGCAGTTTATATTTGCTGGAAATTAAAATGCGGAAATGTAAAGTGCGGAAAGTAAATCTACGCTATTACATCGATTGTGCAGGAAATGTAAACTAGCCTATTTACATGAATTTGACATCCTATACATTTATCTAGGAATTTAAATTGCAAGAAAAATAAAAGGCATGTTTTTTGGATTTTTTATGATTTATTTTAATTATAATTAATGCATGATTAATTAAATTAAAATGAAGAAAAAAGATGAAAATAGATTTAAACCTAGAAATTAAGTTTAAAATATGTACAAAATATTTGTCAATTAATTTTAAAACAAAACTAATTTTTTTGGAATTTTTTGGAATTGATTTGAAATTGATTTAAGTTAATTAAAACATAATTATGCAAATAATTATACAAATAATTAAAACTTAAAGATAAAATTATTCAAAATATGTACAAAATTAGTTTATAATATATAAACAATATTTTATATAAAGAACAATTTTTTTTATGATTTTTTGATTGGTTAGAATAATTAAAAAGCAAATATAAACATATATACTAATTAATTATGCAAAATATTGAAATTTTAAAGAAAAATAAAATATTTTTATTTCAGAAAATAATATATTATTTTAGAAGTCTAAAAATATTTTTTGTGTATTTTTTGGATTTTTAAAACTATTTTTAATTAATTTAACAAAGAAATTAAAATAAAATAGAAAATAAAAAGGATACTGATCAGGTGTGTTAGGCTGGAGAGTGCATGGTATGGACTGCTTGATCTGGCGCGTTGGATGAGTTATTAAGTGAGATCAGATGGTCCAGACTTTGAGGCACATGGTACACGTTACACCTGCAAAGCACAGAATCAGAGATAAATTTAAAAAAAACACGCGCGCGTCTGAACCAATGGGGGGAAGACACGTCTTCGTCTTCAACCTTCAGACAAGACTTTCAACAGCGCTTTTGCAAAAAAGCGCTATAATAAGTGAACCCTAATTCTGCAAAATAACGAATAGGGGTAAGCAAGCAAATAAATTTGGCGCGATGGTACCATTCAACTCGTCTTGTTCCACTGAATGTAACCATGTCTTTAATTTGTTTTAATTTTGGCCCTATTGAAGAACCCTAATTTTGAGCTAAGGAAACCCTAAAATGGTATATGCTACAAACAGCCATTAAAATCCAATTGAAGCTCCAGAAACGACCAGAGCTTCAAACCAAACACAATTATGCATCTACATCTTGTTAAATATGCGTGTGTTATGAGATATAAGTTGGTTTTAGTTTGAATAAACCGTGGCCTATATAGCTCGATTGAGTGATGTTTAAGACTTGCAATTGATTGGAATAGTTTCAGTGAAGCTCAGAGATGATGTTTGAATGCTTAGTTTGTATTGAAATGGACTGAAATTAAAAACTCGAATTTGAATTTTCTTTGAATTTTTTCAAGTGGTTACAAGTGTATATGAGCAAGGCTTTGTTTCTGATTCGTGTCCCCCTTGTTACTGAAGCATGCTAGCCTATTTATAAGCATTGAGTGCTTAGAATTGAAGCTAAGAAGCAACTAGTTGCCTTTGTGGAATTCTTGCATTTTTTATATTAAAAAAGCTTTGAATTATTGACCAAGTCCTCTTGTCTTCAATGCATCTGCCTTGCTCTTCAATTCTCTGCAGAAAGATGAAGATTCCTTGGGTGAGTCATGCTTGGAAGTTAAGCTACCATTTATCCATCCATTTTCCTTTTAATTTTAATCTTAAAATAAGATAAAATCAAGCAAAAAATGAATAAAAATGGTGTGGGCTTAGTCTTGGTCGTGGGAGGCCCATAATAACATGGCAAAGATGTTTGAATGCTGAAAACTTGGCCCCATTTGGAAAAAATACATTTTTGAGCAATGTTGATTTCATGCATTTTCCCAAAATTTAGCCAACTTCAACAAGGTGTAAATCCTTCAATTTTTGTCATATGAAGGAGATCTTGCACTTTTTGGAAACCTCAAAGAGTCCTCTAACCAATGCCTTTGGTCTCATGTCAAAATGATTTTTGAAGCTCCTTGTGTGTCCTTTTGAAAAAAGTGTCTTTTTGTTGACTTTGAAAATGACCTGTAATGTCTTTGATCATATTTTTCAAATGGTGAATCCAATGACCATGGGATCAATGGCATTTGAAAGATAATTGAATTTCCTTCAAAACAAGCTTTGGTTTGAATTTTTTGGATGAAGGATGAGAGAGTTATGATCAGTCAAAGTTGAGTTGACTTTTCAGGCAAAAACCCTAATTTTGAATCTTAGGGTTTTGTTGATTTTTGATCTTTCCTTGATGAATTATGATCATCCAATGATCAAATGATGAATCCTTTGCCAAAATATGGACTTTGACAAAAAAATTCATTTTTGACTGTCTGTTGACTTTTTTGGTCAAACGGGTCGTCTGTTGACTGTTTGAGCTGCTGACGGTGCGTCTGAGTGAATTGAAGTTTGAAAATTTGTATGATGGTACTTTGAGATATATGGATGTGTATGAAATCCATTTGAGCTCTCAAAACTTGTTGCTCCTGTAAAAACAAGAAAAACCCTGATTAGGGACTGTTTATGTAAGAGACAGTTAAGCGTACCTGATTTTTGTGCAGTGTTGAGTCTCTGCTAATCGCGTGATATTCAGAAGACTTCTAGAACAAAAATATTGGAATTTTGAATTGTGAAAGATTGATTTGATTGATGGTACAAAACACTGAGAATTGTACTGCCAGCAGTTTGGCTGTCAACTGACTGTCCAGGTATTGATGTAGCAGTTAGAGTGAAAAATCAACAGTCAAAGTTAATTTTCTTTTTTGTTGTTTTTGTTTTTGTTTTATGAAAGTTTATTTACATGACTTGTTAAAAAAACATAGACATAATAAATAACTAATATTTACGGTATGCGGGCAAAATTACCGATAATAACCCTGAAAATCATTTAATGCACAGAAATAGGAATATTTGACTGGCAGAAAACACACAAAATATTATCTCAGTAATTAAGCAATATTATGACAAGTAGTACAACATTTAATACTGACAGTACAAATATTACATACTATATTGAACAGTACGACGAATAAACGGTACATTTAAGAAATAAGAAATACGGCAAATTTTAAGAATGACGGTTAATGACCCATGCTATGAACAATAGCATGTAGATGATTGGGAGTGCAACCATTGCAGGTCCACACTCTTCAGGACTATGCAGGCAGAAGAAAGTCATGATCACCGTAGCAATGGTGATGACTGTAAGAAACAGTGTCTCTATCCACTTTGCCATTCTTGTCAGAGAAGAAGAGAAAATAGATATGAGGTAGGAATTTGAAAGATGAGTTAGAATTTGATGTGAGATTTTATGGAAGAAAATGAGAGGTATTTATAGAATGGAAAGAAGGATAGAGACGCTGGGGAATGATGTGATTCCGTACAAAAGGAAAATTTGAGTGGAAGTAAGATTTGAAAGAAAGTGGAGATAGTGTTGGGAAAAAGAGAGATTTGATTTTTGAAAAAGAGATTTGAAAAGATTTTTGAAAATAATGGAATATAGTACCAAAATTAGTGAGAAACAAAAGATAATAATAATCTACTTGTTACCAGTACAGTCTGAGTTTCCTGATTCTGCGCCTGCAAAAAGATTTAACTCTGTACCAATTGTGTCAGTACTATTTATCTGTAAATAAATAAATAGCATGTGTGAAGTAATAAACAGTATTTGGCGTTTGCGTAAGAATAAATTCAACTGCAAGCCAAATTACTGTATAAGAAAAATTCTAAAAACTAAGTGTTTCATATGTTAGGATATTTGTTGAAATAAAAATCCATGATTATATGAGACTCTTAATTTTCAGATTGGAGTTTTCTTGAAAAAAGATGTGGGCAAATTTTGGGGTATAACAACTTCAAACACCTATAATAGCAACTACAGAAGAGGAAAAGGCCTACCACCCTGTCATACCCCAAAATTTGCCCATCTTATTTCTCCTGTTCAAAACTCATACCAAGACACAATGCTCCAAGACACCTCCTCTTAAACGAAGGCTCAAAGAACTAGGGTTTATGGTCTCCTGAAGAAAATCAATGAACCAGAAGCTCCAATGCATCTCATATGGTGTATGATGTTCCACACTATCTCCATGACAAAATTCAGGCTTTAATTCAAAAGATTTCCTTCTCAAGTATGCTCATGACCCATTATAAGACCCATGAAGCCATTCTTTTATTTCTTATCATTATTATTTTATTTGGAATTTATTTATCTAAATTCTTAAATAAAGTAAACGAATAATGAAAAAAATAAAAGATACAACATTGGTTTATTTTATGATCAAACCTCGAGTAAATATCTGAGTTTACTATAGGGAAATTCGTGAGGAATGGTTGACACAAGTTAGGCTATCTTAAAAATATATATATAAGGTTAAATGGAGCAATATTGAATAAATGAGCCTAACTGATGGGGTGTAAACATGAATATGAAAAGCAAAAAGAAATCTCCAAGCCCATTTGTGCATCATTTTGACTTTGGGTTTATTTATTTTTGATTTTATTTAATTTAAATCAAAATAAATTAAAACAAATCAAAGAAAGCAACTATGATGTACGTGAATCTTTTTTCCTGATCAGTAATCAATCAAAAGTCTAATTGAAGGTTGATTAAATTCAAAAACAGAAATTCTAAATTTCTTCCAAAATCAAATCTCTAATTGATTCAAACAAATTGGGTTCATCTTGGGTAACCTAAATCTATCCCTATAAAGAACCAATCCTAATCAAAAAAGACGAGGAATTTTGCTGGGGAAGGATTCGGCTAAAATGAATTAACCGTAATTCAAAGAACGTGGAGAAGAAATCCGATCCAAAGACAAAAACGTGGCTGCAGAGGGAGTTTGCGGTCAAGGTTTTTTTAACAATTCAAGCCAAGCCAAGCTTCAAGAACGATTCACGAGTATTCTCTGAAGATTCCCAGACCATCATTGTTGTCCACAGTATTCAGAATCGAGCCCTATACACTCACGGTTTTACCTCTTTTGTCTCAAAATTCTATCTCTTGTTTCACGCAATTTAAATAATTTTTATGCATTCATACATGTTCATATAATCATCTGGATCGTGTTTGAATCGTTAATTTGAAGTTTTGGTACCAGAATCATAGTTTACCATTGTTAGGGTTCCAACTCTTTCAAACAGGGGTTTCACGTAGGAGAGGTTTCAGGCCAAATCAGTGAGCCCGGCGGATTCGTGACGTCGTTTAGATTTAATCTGGATTATTTGGTTGCGTTGATTGATGATGTTTTGCAGGTTGGAGGGACGGATACCTACGGCCACGAAGTGAAACCGTGGCTAAAAGTATCGGTACTGTTTTGAATCCACGAAGAAGAAGAAGCATGGAGGCGCGTCCTATTTTTTCTTAATTTTCCTAACCAGTTTTGTGTTATAATGTAGATGCTGCGCAAGAATATCAAGTAGTCAAGTCTGGTACAATTGGCGAAGGGCGTTTACCGATGAGTCGAGTCACCTGGGTTCGATACCCACATGTGACATTATATTTTTCAAATTAATACATTTGTCTACTTGCAGATCCAGTATGGTAAGGCTACACACGCGCGTGATACGCCCGCATCTCCAGCCATTGGATCACCAGTGAGCCTGAATCCAAGGTCTCTGAAAGCACTGCCCATGGTACACCCTCAGCCACGCGCAGCACATAATTACAGAGCTAAGTTCTTTTTTTTATTATTATTATTACGTTTCTTTATTTCTTTGCTTAGTTTTTTTTATAAAAATATTTTAATCAATTCTTTTGAATTTCACCCTTTTTATATATATATAAAATAAATTTAATTAATTTAAATTGGTAATTTTTAAACTAATTAGGGTTAGGTTTTATAATTAGTTTTTTATTAAATTAATTAGGTTAAATAATTAGATAAGGAAGTTAGGTTCCTTAAGCTAGTAATTATTTTAGGATAATAATTTAATTTTTGGCTGTTTAATTATTTCAATGTTTTTAAACCCTGATTCTATTTTGGTTAACTCTTTTTCATCATGATCACTAATCACTGTTATTGATCATGATCACTAATCACTGTTATTGATCATGATCACTAATCACTGTTATTGGTCATGATCGCTAATCACTGTTATTGGTAGTGTTATCCACTAACGCTTTTTTAAGTCTTATAAACCCTTTAGGTCACAATAAGTTTTCTTTGAGGGTTTATAGATCTTTAATCAATTAAGGTTGCGAGGATCATTCCTACACTAAAAAAAATTTCTTTGCACTTTTTCAGGGTTAGCAACAGGGTTTCATCCGACTACGCGCCACGCCTCTTACGAAGCTAAGTCCCGATTCAACTCTCTTTGTTATTTATTTTCCCTTTTCTTTTTACTTTAATACAATATTAACTTTGCCTTTAAATTTCTTAATTATTTATTTTTCCTTGCTAATTTAAAAGAGCTTTCATACAATCACTGTCTGTTATTTTTCTGTCAATTCTCAGATGATAAGAGTCAATGCTTGAGGCAACCTCCGACTGTCAACCTTCATCAATCGAAGCTAAGTTTCTGTCATATTTTTTATCTTTTTTCTTTTATCCTTATATTCTTGATTAGGGTTAACCATACCTGTTCCCGAATCGATAATGCACTCACCCCTTCGTATTTTTTTCTTTTGCCAACCTTTTTAGGGTTTGCCAATCGTCAAAGCTCGAATAGTCGGTAACCCTAGAACTCTGACCTCTTCTATTTTTTGCCTAATTATTACTTATGTCAAACCCGCTGGATTCTTATTCCCTTCCCCATATTCTTATGTATCTGCTCCTAGTCTGTATTGATTGGCCTTGAAGGCACTTAAACTGCTTTATAGTTTCTGCTGTGGTTAGTAATTTTAGGGAGTGCAACCCTGAACTAAAATAGAATCACTTAATCATTACAAGATAATATATTCTGAATCAAATCACGTGATTGGTGCACACACGCACACTTTTGGGGTAACCTCTCTGTTGCCTGTTGCCTTGTTGCCTGTTGCCTTGTTTTTGCAGAATAGCTGTGTCCCTCGAATACGAGGATACCTCAGCCATGTTGCCTCAGTTATACAAAGGTCATAAGAACCCTAATGATGCTTCCTTCGATACACCAATATGACCTCGACCCTCGGAAGTTGCCTACGAAAGGCTGAGGTATCCTCTGGCTGCCTACGGAAGGCTATTCTGGTTCTTCCCTTAGACTACCTGCCTCTCTATGGCATGGGACAGTCTTATGGCGAACGAACTCTCGATGACCCTTCAACCTCCAAATGAAAGGCTGACTGCCCTCTTATGGCATGGATAGATCCTTTCACCCTGAAAGGCTAAAAGAACTACTTTCTACTTTACTAAGGTAATTGGCCTTAATTGCTTTGCCTTGCTCTAAAACTTTTTCATATTCTTTCTCATAAACCTTCAATAAGGCTACGCTCATTTTACGAGCTAAAGTCCTTATTTCTACATTTTCTGAAACTTTTGGCTTCAAAACTAAAGAGCAAAGCAATTAAGAGCCCATGGAAAACCATGGATGCAAAGGGTGCCTTACACCTTCCCTTTGCATAATTACCCCCGAACCCTATTTTATTTAAAAGGTTTTTCCTGTTCTTTTAGCCTTTCTAATTAATTTGGATAAAATAAAAGTCGGTGGCGACTCTTGCTATCCGCAACATTTCGATAAAAAGTCAGTTCACCGTATTACAAAACTGGCGACTCTGCTGGGGATTTTCGATTAAAAGAGGGGTTACCTTAAAAGTTTAGGATCACTTAATTGTATTCTATTGTTTGCTTTGCTTGCTTTATTTTTCAGGGCTGTTTTGGGAATTAACTGAAGGACGAGTCCTACACCCGGATTCAAGTACATCTAAGATAGGAAGTGGCATAGTCATGGCGACCTCCTTCATGTATGTGGAAGATTGGTCAATATGAGAGTTCACGCTTAAGTTAGGCCTCTATGGGTGTTTGCATGCTTCTCTTGTATGAGGGAGGTTCGTGCGGATGTCCGTGGGTGAGTCGGAGCTTAAGGACCTTTTGCAAAAACCAAATATATATATATATATATATATATATATATATATATATATATATATATATATATATATATATATATATATATTTAAATTAATAAACTAAATATATTAAAATTGATAAAATTTATAAATTAATTCAATAAACTAAATATACTAAAACTAAGAAACTAAAATTATAAATCTAATATTACTAAATAATGTAATTATAATTTAATTAATAGTTTACACAAATTCAAAATCAAAAGTAACAACAAAATAAAAACTAAATTAAATCAACAATCAGTCCGGGTCGGGAAACTCATCCTCATTTAGATTTTCCTGATCAGTCAGCGCAGAACCCCCCATATTTTGGTTTCCACCAAAGGATTGCATAAATTGTCGCATTTGTGCCTCCATATCCGATTGTCTTTTCGCCATGACCTCCATTTCCCGCTGATGATCATTCCGCATTACCATCATTTGGGCCTCCATTTGGGCTTTCAGTGTCGCTTCACGTTCCGCCGCCTCACGCCTTACCTCATTTACCGCCAATTGTCTTACGGTTTCTCTCTGTTCATCTGGTTACAGGACGTGAGAGAGAGAGTACACAAAACAAAAGAACAACAATGAATCTAGAGATGTGTTTCATCACACTTTTTTAGTTTTTCTCTCTATGACACACTCACTCTTATTCATAAAAAGGAGAAAGATGAGAATTGGTACAAGAGAATAGGGGTGTTCATTGGTTCGGGTAAATCCGAACCAAACCGCAATCCAAACCAAACCATAGTGTTTGGGTTGGACATTTTTTCAGTTCGGGCAAGAACCGAACCAAACCAATGAAATCCAATGACAATTGGTTCGGGCATCGGATTTTCAATTTTCTACCCGCAAACCCAACCCAAACCAATCATAATTAATTACCATGAAAATTACTATCAAACATTCAATTTCAACAAGAAAAAAGTGAAATGTTGTATATGGATAAGTTATGTTATTTTAATTAGTTATCAAAAATTATTAGTGTATTATGTTAATTGAGCATAGAGTTACGAAATACATTCATTATCATACTAAACTCAAGTTACTAATTATAGATTCAAAAGCCTTTATGTTAGATATTGTTCTTGTTAGATATTTTTAATCTATTAGGGAAAAAGTGCTAGTTTTATAAACACTATTAATACTATTTACTTATATTATTATGAAAAATTAATTTCCATAAATAAATTATTATTTTTTAAAATATTTTTGCATTGTTTATCTACCCGATCAGTCCAACCCAAACCAACCCGTTGTTTTTCAGTTCGGTTCGGTTTGGGCTTTATCACAAAAACTTATAAATCCAATCCAAACCAATCCATATAATTTTAATCGGTTTGGATATCGGATTCTCTCAAAACCGAACCAAACCGGCCCGCGAACACCCCTACAAGAGAATAGACACACTCTCTTAGGAATCATCTTCTCAACTAACTGATACAAAAGGTTTTTATTAAATCATGAAGTAATCATTTGAATCAACGAGATACTCAACTTGAATCTAAGGTTGGAAAGATGAGAAAGAGGTTATGATTCGAGTCATGTACACCTCATTATTCAACTCATAGAGGTTGTGACTCGAATCACACCTTGCTATGGTTTGACTCAAATGAGGCAGAACCAAATCTCACCTTTTATGATGCTATATGATTTGAGTCACACATGTATGATTCGAATCATAAAATCTTGCATCCATGATTAAAATGTTATAGCTTATTATTCAAGTAATACTTGTGATTTTGACATAAAAACAATTGCTAGACTCAAAAGAAGATACGAATATGGGCTTACAACAACTAAGTTAATAAGTCAAGAGATTTCTCAAAAGTACAAGGATTTAAATAACCTGAGCAAATGAATACAAATACAACATATTATTCCAAGTGAATTACAATAGCAATGCTACGACAATAATACTGATAAATTCACATAATGAATATGATACAAACAAGCAATAAATCAAATAATATATTGTACACACAAAATTGACAAATAGTCACAAAATTGACAAATAGTCGAAACCCGTGCAAGGATTCATTCATCAATGACATTCCCCTTTTGCTGAGTGTCAAGTTTATCCCAATTATAAATAATGAAAACCTTGATGTTGGGGTCAATGGAATCAAAGTTTATAGTCGGTGGCACATCGTTCGTGTGCATATCCTAGTGTTTTCTTGTTTTCTAACAATACATGTCTATGAATGCATCCGTAATGTATGGACTAATGGGATAGAGAATGGAATCGGTCATTGGAACCTTGAAACGCTATAGTGATTTTGTGAGTAATCATGGGAATGTAAGGAGTCGATTTTTTTTTTAATAAAGGATATCCCATATTTGATCTAAGATTATTCTAGCTATATCAACTTCCCCATTTTTTATTATGAACTAGCCTAACATAGCCATATCCACCGTGATAGTGAAAAGATGGCTCTTTGGGATGATGTTGTAAAAAATTAATTTATGCATCAGCTTCAAGTTTAGTGTTGTGGGCACCTCTCTCGTAGTCTCAATTGGTTATGAACATTCTCTTGGCAAAGTCATCAAGCTAATCTTCTTGTTTCTAAAATGGTTTATCGAAATAAGAGTTGATGGTTTTTATGAGAAATTAACTTGTCACTCCATTTTTATACCTGTCACCCCTTAAGGGTGGTGATGTGACCATTTTACTCATGTAAAAATATTAGATATTCTGAAATTTCCGGTACGTATCAGAAATTTTGCAAATGTACCATAAATTTGTTAAGATTTACTAAATTACTGTGTAGGATGAGCTATACCAGAAATATAAAATTTCTGATACCGTAAATTTTATATTTCCGGTATAGCTCACTAGTTAATATTCATACTGGAAATTTAACCGGATATTTTAAATTTTCGGTATGATTTCAACTATCAGAAATTTTAAAATTTTCGGTAATATCGGAAATTTCGAATTTCTAGAAATTTCTGATACTGGGAGTTAAATTTATTTTTTTTAACTTGCTTAACAAAAATAGAATAAATATCAAATGGTCATAATACATAAATAGAATAAATATCATACATATCTATTATTACAATATCTCAACAGTTTTTGGTTCCATAGAAATATTCTTCTGAATGTCTGAGTTTCCTGCCAGTGCTTCCCAGTGTCTAAACCGACCCGCATATGTTGATTCCCATCCTTTTGCATTATTAGAACAATTATTCCTCCAACGATCAATGACGGACGGCAGTGGACAATCGGGTCTCAACTTTATCTGAATCCAATGATTACTGTTGACAAAACCAACAACAATGATCGTATGTCGACTCGTGTATGGGGGTGGAGCTATGAGAAGTGGGAAAAATGTTATATTCATTCTCATGGAAAGAGAAACAAATACAACACTGTATTTAGAAGCAACAGGGTAACCCATATCAGGAATCGACATCCATTTCTCTTTACCCTGAAAACCCAAGTGTTTTAAGAGTAATGAATTACTAACATCAGAGACAGTGTCATAGAACAACTTGGAAAAAAAATCTGCATGTTGCTGGATTTGAGTATGAAGTTGTCTTCGAACATCATAACATGCTTCTTCCCCCCATCCTAATGCAGATGAAATACAACGGAAATCACAATTTCCATCCGGTTCAACATCAACAATGTCATTGATGTATGGATGAAAGAAGGCTGGAAACTGTGACAAGTATTTGGATTTTGCATAATTGATAAAAGGTTGCTTACCAATCTGCATGGTTGAAGATTGACTCCCACTTGGTTGTGTGCATGATCTCTTTGTAGTCTGACTACCCTCCAAAGCATCAACATATTCCCACTGACTTGGATCACGATGCACATCACTTTCTTCCCCCTTTCTACTCTTCTTAACTCCTCTCTTTGGTTTGTATGTGACTGGCGGTGGACACATTGAAGATGTGAATGGATGGGTAATATCACGAACTTTTTTCTTCAACGCCCTTTGACCCACAATATCCATAGTACTAAATTGTCGCTTCAACTCTTCGCACTCCTCTTCTAAATCCCACTTCCCCTCGTCAGGACACACCTCATATTTAGAAATTTGCAATTTTGTCCAAAACACATGAATAGATTCCAAAGGTATAGGTATGCCTAGAATCTGGTAGTCGGCGAGCTGACACGCACACGGTAACCCATGTGTTGTTCTAATGTAACAACCACACCTCTGCTTGCTCGCACCAACAAATTTGACTCTTTCTAGTTCCTTTCTAAAGATTTGTATACACTGTCTTGAAACAAAACTATGTAGTTTAGAATAGAATGGGGTGTTATACCGATGCTCAATGTTGACGATACTTTTCTGAAAAGATACTCTTATGGAACCTAGCTACAACTTCAATATTGTGTTCACAGCCTCCCAACTTGCACATAAATCACCACGACTTGTTGTCAACATGTTCTTCAGTCTCTAATGTGCAGACTCCACCCTACAAATCATAGACACATTAAATAAACAACTCACAAATAGAAAACATAAACATTATGTTCTTTTAGCACATACATGTTTGTTGTTGTGTTCCCTAAATGAGTGACTATGTTAGTCCATGCAGTCTATGTCATTCACAAATTTTCTTTCAATATCTTTTAGACGCCCCAACATGTCATTACCTAACATATCCTTATCTAGTCTATGATTATGCATCCCACAACTAACCACCACCTTCCAACCAATACCACTCGGAATAGATCTCAGCTAAATGGGCATCTAAGCCTTATAGTATAATTGACATCACAAAGGGCCGCAGCTTCATTATCCTTCCTCCCCACGCATTCCATTAGCTGAATCTGATCGGATTGTAACAACAGCAACACCATGTGTTCCTAGCACGTGCCCATTCTAGAACCTTATCTCGCGATTCAAAAATCTGACAGTCACAAAAACGTATAATGACATAGCTGCATGAAATTATATAAACAAAAAATATTTTGTGTATAACATGAGGTAAACATACCGTATCTGTCACGAAGTACTGTGTAAGATCACTGCAAGAATCCGTAGAAGAAGTTAAAGCTGCCGGTTCAGGACCGCAAAGATATAAAACTTCATCTGTCATACTGGAAATTTCAGGTTTAGGAAAATTTCCGGTACACACCGGAAATTTGAAATTTCCGGTAACGGGTTATATACCGGAAATTTGGGAAATTTTCTGTAGGAGTTAATAATTTTGCAAAAGTGCCGGAATTTTAAAATATCCGGTAAATCGCACCGGAAATTTAGAAATTTTCGATAAACAGATACCGGAAATTTGTGAAATTCAAATAATTTCTGGTATCGCTCACAATAGGGTACCGGAAATTTGTTAAACAATACCGAAAATTTACTTTATGTCTGATTTTTTCCAAGTAGTTTTTTTTTCAAAAATTTTATAAATTTTGAGTTAATAGTATCAAGAATATTTTGGGAATATTGTAAATTTAGGGGGTCAGGGATAATTTGGGGGTGGCAACACAAATTCTCTCTTTTTATGCATGCCACTTTGACCCCTTTCATTATAAAGTATCGCCCTAAATGAGTTTGAAGGATAGAAAAACACTTAGAAAGGGGGGGTTTGAATAAGTGTGACTTTAAAAACTCTTAAGATAAAAACAATGAACACAATTATTTTTATCTTGGTTCGTTGTTAACGAAACTACTCCAGTCCACCCCCTTAGAGTGATTTACCTCAACTGAGGATTTAATCCACTAATCAATCTTGATTACAATGGTTTTCCACTTAGATACCCTCTAAGTCTTCTAGAGTCTACTGATCACTGATCACTCTAGGAAGCTTTTACAATCAATGTAAAATAAATGTTACAAGAGTATGAATTGCTTCTTAGTAAGATATAATCACAACTGTGATATTTCTCTTAAGTTCTAAGCTTAACACTCACTAAAAATATTACAAGAGTTGTGAGGTTAAAGATGAAGTTCGTGAGTTTTGAATTCAGCAGCGTTTCAGTATTTTTGCAAGAGTTGTTGTAACTGCTTATGATCAGAACTTCATATTTATAGGTGTTTGAGAAGATGACCGTTGAGTTGTATTTAATGCATTGCGTGAATAGTACAGATTTGCATTTAATATTTTCACTGTTTTGTCAACTACCTCGAGCCATGCTTTTCCTGCTTTTACTGACTTTGCCTTTTGTAGCTTCTAACGTTCCTTTTGTCAGTCAAAGATTAGACTTAATAGTCTGTCATCTAGTACTAGCTTCTGATCTCAGATTTGTGAATACAACGTTTGAATATCAAAGTCATTCAGCTTGGTGCAGAGCATCTTCTTGTCTTCAGACTTTGAAGTTCTTGAGCATGATACCATAAGAAATTCAGTGCTTCTGCTTCTGATCTCATGTTCTTCTGATGCTTCATAGACCATGTTCTGATTCTGCTTGACCATCTTCTGATATCTTGCGAGGGCATTGTGGACCTCCGATTTTTTTTAATACCGGGCCATACCTCTGATCTGTAGAGATACGTGAACTGACTCTTTTTTGTCGCTTAATGCTTTCGCATTTTTTGAAAATTCACAGAGTCGCCACCGACCTTTTATTTTATCCAATTAAGGAAAGGTTTATAAAAGAAACAGAAAAAAGACCTTTAAGAAATTCTGGGTAAGGGGGTAGGTTATACAAAGGGAAGGTGTTAGCACCCTTTGTATCCATGGTTATCCATGGGCTCTTAAGTTTGCTTAGCTCACTTGTTTTTCGATGACTTTTCAATTGCTCTGAAATTGCTCATATGTGGTTTCAAATACCTTTGTAATTTGAATTTTGTAATGATCCGTGTGTGGATGTATACAAAATGCTTGTTTATCTTTCGAAAGATGTTTTGAAAAGAACGTTAACTTTGTAATAACCCGTGTTTGGATGTATACAAAGTATTGTCTTTTTTGAAAGTTTTGAAAAATCAACAGTGTATGAGAATTTTGTTTGTTTTGATTTGAGCAAGCAAACTAGGAGGTCTACCCTGAGTTGTAAGGTCTTTATCCTATTTCCTTTAAAAATCTATCCTTTCACCGGATATAAAAGCAAGGTTCGATTTTGTACTCAAAATAGTAGAATTTGACTTTGATTTTGAAAGAATGAAAAGGATTACCTGAAGAGGTGCAAGTGTGATTGTGATTGGATTCAGATATTTATCTTTGAAGTTAGTGATCTAACGGTTCAATTTTATCTTTGACATACACGCGGTTTATATGTGCGGGAATTTAAAGTGCGGAAATGTAAAGTGCGGAAAGTAAATCTACGCTATTACATCAATTGTGCATGAAATGTAAACTAGCCTATTTACATGAATTTGACATCCTATACATTTATCTAGGAATTTAAATTGCAGGAAAAACAAAAGGCATGTTTTTGGGTTTTTTATGATTTATTTTAATTATAATTAATTAAATTAAAATGAAGAAAAAAGATGAAAATAGATTTAAACCTAAAAATAAGTTTAAAAATATGTACAAAATATTTGTCAATTAATTTTAAAACAAAAACTATTTTTTTGGAATTTTTGAAATTGATTTAAGTTAATTAAAACATAATTATGTAAATAATTATACAAATAATTAAAACTTAAAAAAGAAAATTATTCAAAATATGTACAAAATTAGTTTATAATATATAAACAATATTTATCACAAAGAACAATTTTTTTTATGATTTTTTGATTGGTTAGAATAATTAAAAAGCAAATATATAAATATATACTAATTAATTATGCAAAATATTGAAATCTTGAAGAAAAATAAAATATTTTTATTTCAGAAAATAATATATTATTTTAGAAGTCTAAAAATATTTTTTGTGTATTTTTTGGATTTTTAAAACTATTTTTAATTAATTTAACAAAGAAATTAAAATAAAATAGAAAATAAAAGGGATACTTATCAGGTGTGATGAGCTGGAAAGTGCATGGTATGGACTGCTTGTATGATGCGTTGGATTGGCTTTTGAGATTGATCATATGGCTCAGATTTAAAGTCACATGATGGTCTTGCATTGACTGATCACATGGGATCACAAAGACTTTTAATAAGTCAGGTGGGTCCCATTACACATGCGTGGACCAACAGAAAAAGGGGGGAAAGCGCTGACTGATTGACTGGCCATTGGGGGAAGCGCGCGTGGAAGTCAACAAGTCCAGGGACTGTTCATCATCGTTTTCATCTCTACTGACGCAGATAACGGCGGTTTTTAACCGCCACTATTTGATAAGAAACCGCCGCTGTTTGAAGCACCTTCCAACCTGCAAAAAATGTTAGTTTTAAACAGCGAAGGCGACCCAGATCCTCTAATTGAGGGTCTCTGAGTTCAATGGAATCATTAGTTTGGACGGAAAATGCATGGGGCCATGAAAACGAAAGCTTCAAAGCTTTGAAGCTCAAGAATGGTGGCATGTGTTCTAGGGCTTATGGCTTCCATGTAACACGTTGGATCTTCTCTATTTCATGTTGGGAACTTATAGAAACTATTAGATTACTTTGAAAAGGATTATAGCATGAGATATTGAAATTGGAAGTTTTAATGGAATATGGAAGAATAGATATGTATGTTCTATGTACAAACAAACAAGACTATTGGTTGGAACCTGTTCAATAATAATTTAGGAGAAGATTGAAGTGTTTATTTGAAGTTGATAGGAGCTTATACAAAGAAAACGAAAATTACAAGTGTTTAGGTATTTTTTTTGAGAATTTTGTGTGTTTCTTTGATACCCCCTTTGCTATTTTCGTGGTCCCTCTTGGCTCCCCTTTTTGCTGAAATATTCTTGCCTTTATATAAGCCTTGGAGTGCTTAAAAAATAAGCTAAGAAGCATTCATGAGCTTTGTTGGAATCTTGACTTTTCAAGCTTAAAACTTAAGCCACCATTGCTTGATCTCCACACCTTTGCTCTAGGCTTTCCTTGCAGCTTCCTTGCTGCATAATTGGAGTGATTATTTGATGAGTCATGCTTGGAAAATAAGCTACCCATTATTCTTCCATTTTCCTTTTTAAATTTAATCTTATATGTGATAAAATTAAATAAAAAATGGATAAAAATGATGTGGGCTTTGTCTTGGTCGTGGGAGGCCCATAACATCATGGAAATGATGTTTGAATGCTGAAAACTTGGCCCCATTTGGAAAAAATACATTTTTGAGCAATGTTGATTTCATGTATTTTGCCAAAATTTAGCCAACTTCAACAAGGTGTAAATCCTTCAATTTTTGTCATATGAAGGAGATCTTGCACTTTTTGGAAACCTCAAAGAGTCCTATAACCAATGCCTTTGGTCTCATGTCAAAATGATTTTTGAAGCTCCTTGTGTGTCCTTTTGAAAAAAGTGTCTTTTTGTTGACTTTGAAAATGACCTGTAATGTCTTTGATCATATTTTTCAAATGGTGAATCCAATGACCATGGGATCAATGGCATTTGAAAGATAATTGGATTTCCTTCAAAACAAGCTTTGGTTTGAATTTTTTGGATGAAGGATGAGAGAGTTATGATCAGTCAAAGTTGAGTTGACTTTTCAGGCAAAAACCCTAATTTTGAATCTTAGGGTTTTGTTGATTTTTGATCTTTCCTTGATGAATTACGATCATCCAATGATCAAATGATGAATCCTTTGACAAAATATGGACTTTGACAAAAAATTTCATTTTTGACTGTCTGTTGACTTTTTTGGTCAAACGGGTCGTCTGTTGACTGTTTGAGCTGCTGACGGTGCGTCTGAGTGAATTGAAGTTTGAAAATTTGTATGATGGTACTTTGAGATATATGGATGTGTATGAAATCCATTTGAGCTCTCAAAAACTTGTTGCTCCTGTAAAAACAAGAAAAACCCTGATTAGGGACTGTTTGTGTAGGAGACAGTTAAGCGTACCTGATTTTTGTGCAGTGCTGAGTTTCTGCTAATCGCGTGATATTCAGAAGACTTCTAACACCAAAATCTTGGAAATTTGAATTGTGAAAGATTGATTTTATTGATGATACAAAACACTGAGAATTGTACTGCCAGCAGTTTGGCTGTCAACTGACTGTCCAGGTATTGATGCAGCAGTTAGAGTGAAAAATCAACAGTCAAAGTTAATTTTATTTTTTTGTTATTTTTGTTTTTTTGTTTTATGTGAAAAATGAAAGTTTATTTACATGACTTGTTAGAAAAACACAGACATAATAAATAACTAATATTTACGGTTACCAGTACAGTATGAGTTTACTGATTCTGTGCCTGCAAAAAGATTTAACTCTGTACCAATTGCGTCAGTACTATTTATTTGTAAATAAATAAATAGCATGTGTGAAGTAATAAACAGTATTTGGCGTTTGCGTAAGAATAAATTCAACTGCAAGCCAAATTACTGTATAAGAAAAATTCCGAAAACTAAGTATTTCATATGTCAGGATATTTGTTGAAATAAAAATCCATGATTATATGAGACTCTTAATTTTCAGATTTGGAGTTTTCTTGAAAAATATGTGGGCAAATTTTGGGGTATAACAGTTGCCCCTATTCAATCTTCTTAAACCTGAAGAGATTGTCTGAAATCTGAAGGTAGAAGATGATTGAATATTTAGATGCCCTGAAAATTTGCACTTACCTTGATCAGAAGAGATGTTGGAAGTTGCATTTGAATGTCGTCTGCGAAATGTTGTTGGCAGATTGGAACATTACCTGAGATGGGCTTTCAGATGCCTCCTGGTAAATGGGTTGAGGGTTTGTTCATCAGAATGAATCCATTGATTATATCTTGATGAAGGATTTGAAAGTCTTTGTGTTGACTGTTTCGGAACCGTCCAAGGTTACCGCTTTAAGTCTTGGAAGATAATCGTTACGGAACTTGTCCAAAGTTTTTCCGATTTAGATTTTGGAAGTTGATCATTGTGGAACCGTCTGAGGTATCGCTTTAGATCTGCAATGTTAGATCGTTTTGGAACTGCCTGAGGTATCGCTTTAGATCTGCAACGTTAGATCGTTTTGGAACCGTCTGAGGTATCGCTTTAGATCTGCAACGTTAGATCGTTCTGGAACCGTCTGAGGTATCGCTTTAGATCTGTGATGCTAGATCGTTTTGGAACCGTCTGAGGTATCGCTTTAGATCTGTGATGCTAGATCGTTTTGGAACCGTCTGAGGTATCGCTTTAGATCTGTGATGTTAGATCGTTTTGGAACCGTCTGAGGTATCGCTTTAGATCTGCAACGTTAGATCGTTCTGGAACCGTCTGAGGTAACGCTTTAGATCTGTGATGCTAGATCGTTTTGGAACCGTCTGAGGTATCAACTTTAGATCTTTGATGCTAGATCGTTCTGGAACCGTCTGAGGTATCGCTTTAGATCTTTGATGCTAGATCGTTCTGGAACCGTCTGAGGTATCGCTTTAGATCTTGGATGCTTGTTTTTGAGTTGGTAAGTGATCAGAATGAATCTTCGGCTTGATTATATCTGAGAGAACCGTTCATGGAATTCAGGTGAACACTGCATGTGATTGAGAACATCTTTGTTGAGGATATTCGTCTACCTGAAAAATCAAGTTAGTGATATGCAATGTTTATGATGCATGTAAATGTGAGATATTCCCGGAGAAATATGCATGTTATGTTGTGCATGATGTATGATGTATGATGCATGATGTATGATGTATGAATATGAATATGTGAATGTATGAATGTATGAATGTGATGTCAAGCTTCTAATTGGAAAAATAAATTCCCACTAGTCAGCTGGACATGAATGTATTGTGATCGTTGATGATCTTTTGTCTTGCTTGAGTACCCTCGGCTGGGGAAATTCTTTGAGAACCCGGGTATCCCGTTGAAGGATCTTTGACTACTGTTTGGGGAATCGAAGGTAACTGGAAGTTCTGATGCCCTTTCAAATGGGAATGAGGAAGATGCATAATCCTCCGATGCACTATCTGACCAAGTCCGGGTGCGGGGATCACACCTTCTGAAGATAGTAATCTGGAACAACCCTGCTGGGGAATAAGACTTCTTTTGAAGAGAAAATCTTTTTGAGGAATTTGCTGAGAAATGCGCTTCCCTTGGGGATTTTCTTCTGATGGAATGATGTCCAGCTGGCTGGGACATTTCCTGAATGCTATTCCTGTTTTTCCTGGTAAACATCAATCATATTCAAATGCAATATGTTCATTCAAAATTATCATTGGGACGCTTACGTATTTAAACAGAAAAAGTGAAAATATTGATTTTTGAAAGAGCTGCATTGAAAAGAGCCATGATAGGCGGGTTAGCACAGGGAGACAACAATCCTAGAAGTAGGAAACTGTCAGAAAGTTTTGAAAAATATTTATGAAGATAAATAGCTATGTGAAAATGATCCAGTCAAGTTTCAACTCTGCTATTGCCAATCTGTCTTCGAGCATCTCATCCCTCACTTGTTGGAAGAAAGTGATTAGACTGATCGGTGTCTCTGAGGTGTTGAATCTTGATGGTGAGTAGGCAGCTGAACGGAACACAGTTGTATGCTTCATTCCCTAACTTTTGCCTAGGCTGCCCTTTCAGGTTTTCAGCCTACCGGGATAGTATTTGTTTAGTCTCTAATTTTTGCCTGGACCGCCCTTTCGGGTTTTCAATCCACCGAGACGCTCATTTTTTTGCCTAAGTTGCCCTTTCAGGTTTTCAACTTAGCGAGCTGTTTTTTTTTTTCTTTTTAAGAGAAGTATTTTTTGACTATGTCAGCGTTCACAGGATGTGGGAAATCCTCGCCATCCATGGTGGTAAGCAACATGGCGCCGCCGGAGAATATTTTCTTGATTATGAATGGTCCCTCGTAGGTGGGAGTCCATTTGCCTCTGGGATCACCTTGTGGTAAGATGATGCGTTTGACAACCAAGCCACCAGTTTGGTATGCTTGACTTTTGACTTTTTTGTTGAAGGCTTTGATCATACGCTTTTGGTATAGCTGACCATGACAAATAGCTGCGAGCCTTTTCTCATCAATCAAGTTTATCTGGTCCAACTGTGTTTGAATCCAATCGTCTTCGTCTAGATTGGCTTCTTTCATAATCCTTAGGGAAGGAATCTGAATTTCAATTGGAAGAACTGCCTCCATACCATAGACTAAGGAAAATGGAGTTGCCCCTGTTGAAGTACGCGCAGATGTGCGATAACCATGAAGAGCAAAAGGCAACATCTCATGCCAGTCTTTGTAGGTTACTGTCATTTTTTGTATGATTTTCTTGATGTTCTTGTTGGCAGCTTCCACCGCGCCGTTCATCTTTGGTCGATGATGCTTGATTTTGAACTGTGTGCAAAGTTCAGTAATCATTCTGTTGTTTAGATTTGTGCCATTGTCCGTGATAATCCGTTCAGGGATGCCGTACCGACAAATGAGATTGTATTTGATGAACCGGGCCACCACATTTTTGGTGACAGAAGCAAATGAAGCTGCTTCTACCCACTTTGTGAAGTAGTCAATAGCGACCAGGATAAAGCGATGTCCGTTGGAGGCAGTAGGTTTGATTTCTCCAATCATATCGATACCCCACATTGCAAAAGGCCAAGGAGCCGTCAGGACGCTTAATGGAACTGGAGGTACATGTACTTTGTCAGCATATATCTGGCATTTGTGACATGTTCGGGAGTAATGATGGCAGTCTGTTTCCATGGTAGACCAGTAATAACCTGCTCTAAGGATCTTTTTAGCCATTGTATGTCCACTGGAATGAGTACCAAAGGCACCATTGTGTATTTCTTCCATGATCTGTTCTGCTTCCTTCTTGTTTACACAGCGAAGTAAAGTCGAGTCATGGTTGCGTTTGTATAGGGTTCCATTGCTTAGAAAGAATTTGGCAGCAAATCTCCTTAGAAACTTTCTGTCATTAATGGATGCCCCTTCAGGGTACTCCTGAGCTTCGAGATATCTTTTTACCTCATGGAACCATGGTTTTTTCTCGGTTCCTTCGGTATTGATCTCATTGCAATAGGATGGTTCATCTTGCCTGTAAATGGTGATCATAGGCGCCTCGTTGTCCCACCTGACTTTGAACATGGATGACATGGTAGCTAAAGCATCAGCTAGTTGATTTTCCTCGCGTGGGATGTGTTCGAAAGTGATTTCTTCGAAGTAAAGAATCAAACTCAGCACATATTCTTTGTAAGGAATTAGATTCGGGTGCTTTGTGTCCCATTCCCCTTTGACTTGGTAGATTACCAAGGCCGAGTCTCCGTAGACTTCCAGGAATTTGATTCTTAGATCGATTGCAGCTTTAAGACCCAGAATACATGCTTCGTATTCGGCTATATTGTTAGTGCAATTGAAGCATAACCTGGCAGTGAACGGTGTATGACCTCCTGTGGGGGAAATGATCACAGCTCCGATGCCATTGCCAAGTGCATTAGAAGCTCCGTCAAAAACCATAGTCCACCGGGATCCTGGCTCGGATCCTTCTTCTGGTCCTGGTTGTTTGTAGTCATTGACTAGCATAATGTCTTCGTCTGGGAAGTCAAAGTTCAATGCTTGATAATCATCTACTGCTTGATGAGCCAGATGATCAGCCACCACACTTCCTTTGATTGCTTTTTGTGAAGTGTATTGAATGTCGTATTCTGTTAAGATCATTTGCCATCTCGCTATTCTTCCTGAGAGAGCAGGTTTTTCGAACACGTATTTGATGGGATCCATCTTGGAGATTAGGAAAGTGGTGTGATTTAGCATGTACTGTCTTAGTCGGCGAGCTGCCCAAGCTAAGGCACAACAAGTTTTTTCGAGTAGTGAGTATCTTGTTTCACAATCGGTAAACTTTTTGCTAAGATAGTAGAATGCGTGCTCCTTTCGGCCGGATTCGTCATGTTGTCCTAGTACACACCCCATTGAGTCTTCTAACACAGTTAGGTACATTATCAGAGGTCTGCCTTCCACAGGTGGCAACAAGATTGGAGGTTTTTGGAGATATTCTTTAATTTTGTCAAAGGCTAACTGGCATTTGTCATTCCACCTTTCCACTTGATCTTTCTTCAACAGTTTGAAGATCGGCACACAAGTAGTAGTCATGTGGGCAATAAATCGGGCGATGTAATTCAGACGTCCCAAGAATCCTCTGACTTGTTTCTCGGTACGAGGTATAGGCATTTCTTGAATGGCTTTAACCTTGGCGGGATCAACCTCAATACCTTTGCTGCTGACGATGAAACCTAAGAGTTTGCCGGATCTTACTCCAAAGGTACACTTATTTGGGTTCAGTCGCAACTTGTATTTCTTGAGTCTGTCAAACAACTTGTGTAAATGACCCAAATGTTCTTCCTCAGTGTTGGATTTTGCAATCATGTCATCGACATACACCTCTATTTCTTGATGAATCATATCATGAAATAGCGCTACCATTGCACGTTGATAGGTTGCTCCGGCGTTTTTCAGACCAAAGGGCATTACTTTGTAACAAAAGGTTCCCCAGGGTGTTGTGAAGGTTGTTTTTTCCATGTCTTCGGGTGCCATCTTGATTTGATTGTACCCTGAGAATCCGTCCATAAAGGAGAATACCTTGCATTGTGCGGTATTGTCAACCAGCACATCGATGTGTGGTAGAGGGAAATCATCTTTGGGGCTTGCCCGGTTCAGATCTCTGTAGTCCACGCACATTCTGACTTTCCCGTCTTTTTTAGGTACAGGGACGATGTTAGCTATCCAAGGAGGATAACTTACAACTTTTAGGAATCCGGCATTGAACTGTTTTTCAACCTCGTCTTTGATCTTTTTTGACATATCAGGCCTACTCCTTCGTAGTTTCTGTTTGACTGGAGTGCTACCTTCTTTGATTGGTAGGCGATGAACTACGATGTCCGTGTCAAGGCCTGGCATATCCTCATAGGACCAGGCGAATATCTCGACGTAGTCTCGCAGCATTTGAATCAGTCTTTGCTTGACGCTGTGTTCTAAATCAGCCCCTATTTTGACTTCTTTCATTTCTTCGTTGCTGCCCAAGTTGATGACCTCAATTGGCTCCTCATGAGGCTGTATGGCCTTGTCTTCTTGTTCTAGCAGCCTTGCAAGTTCTCTTGGCACTTCACAATCTTCCTCACTTTCGTCCTCAGTTTGGTAGATCGGATTTTCAAAGTCATGACGGGCAATAGCAGAATCGTTGTTGACTGGATCCAGAGTGTATGTGAATCTGCAAGTTAATTATGTGAGTATGTGTGAAGAAAAACATAGCTATTTGAAAGCGAAGAAAGAAGGAAAAAGGATCACAAAATTTAAATATGCAAGCGTCCCATGATTTTATTGAATGCACATGATCATGATATGATAAGCCCTCGTAGAAGGACCAGTGTGCTAAGGCACACGGCTTTCCAAGCTCATGGTTCGATTGTTCAGGAACCACTTTTATCTTTGCACATTATACACAAAGAAAACAGGAAATGGCATTTACTCCTGGTCAAAGGAGATCACATCCTCAGCTTTCCAGTTGTTCAATCCACTGTTGTGAGCAGGGGATACCCAGCTGTTCCAGTTGCAGTTGTCTTTTTCATCTTCCACAGCATTGATTTCATTAGTGGGAAAATGAGCCGGTGTTCCTTCGGGATCAGTGATATACTCTGCTGGATACGAGAGCCCAGGCTGAGATATCTCTGTTGGCTGAGCGAGATGCTCGATAAGGCCGTCCCATGCAGTCGGGATGATGTTTTGAATAGAGACTTGTGCATCTTGATGAGGAGTGTATGCTGACAGATAGCAACCCTCGTTACTTGGTATTTCTCTGGCTTCTTCGAGAGCGAAGTTGTCATCATAATGTTCATCCCATCCAGTTGGGACAATGTCTCTCATAGCAATTTGTGAGCTCGGAGGAGCGGAATATTTCACCATATAGTCATATTTGCCGCTGGGTTCTCCTAGCGTGTCCCATACTTCTTTGGGTGGATTTTGATATTGCTCAGTGACGGGACTTGTGAAACTTTCGTTATTTCCAATTTGATTACCCCATCCAGTCGGGGTAAGGTCCTCCATAGCAATATAAGAATTCTGAGGTTCGGCATACTGATAATTATATCCGTCGTTTGGTTCTTGAACAACATCCCACATTCCCATGGAAATGGGTGGAATCTCATCTGGATATGGCTGAATGATATGGTTTATGAACACTCCTTCATCTTCAATAGCGTTTACTTCTTGGCTGACGAAGTGTGACATCAATCCTTTAGAACGAGGACTTTGATCATTCTTTTGATTTTTGCTATCATAGCCCAGGCCTAGCTTGTCAGATTTGTAGGGTATATCGGGAAGCTGTCCCCATACTGCGCAATCACCCTGTTCAATCATGGCTTTGGCATCTTTGAGAGAAGCCATAGTTGTAGTTGGAGTAGCAGGAATATGCTTGGTGGTAGAGACATCTGGGGAGACCACCTCAAATGATTGGCATGGAGTTTCGATGAATTCGTCCTCCAACTCAACATATTTGGAATTGCTTAGGTGACTAACCACATATTCCTCTTCGCCATAGACTGTGACAATCTTTCCTTTTACTGGATATTTTAACTTCTGATGCAGGGTAGAAGTTACAGCGTTTGCCCCATGTATCCAAGGGCGTCCGAGTAAACAGGAGTAGGCTGGGTGAATTTCCATTACGTAAAAGATAGAATCGAAGATTTGAGAACCCACTCTGATTGGGAGATTCACTTTTCCGTATACCGTTCTGGTTGACCCGTCAAAGGCTCTTACCACAACATCACTTGGCTGTAACACAATTCCTTCGAAGTCAAGCTTTTCTAGTACTGTTTTCGGTAACACGTTCAGAGAAGAACCGTTATCTACTAGCACATGAGATAGAGTGGTGCCATTACATTCAATGGAGATATGTAAGGCTTTGTTGTGATTTTTTCCAGCAGGGGTTAGATCCACATCGGAGAAACCGAGACCATTGCTCACGGTTAGATTGGCAACACAATTCTCAAATTGGTCGACTGAGATCTCTTGAGGCACATGCGCAGCTTTCAGGAACTTCATCAGAGCTTTGGCATGAGCTTCTGAATATTTTAGCAGAGATAGCATTGAGATTTTTGAAGCAGTGTGCCCCAGTTGCTCAACAATATTGTAATCACTCTTGCAGATGATTTTCAATATTTCCTCCATTTCTTGCTTTGATGGATCCTCAGCAGTGATCTCCACCGGGGTTTGAATTTTTCCAACTTGTGGCTCTTTGCCTCGAGCGTTGACATTTTGATTAGGAACTGGGACTCGGACTGGACCAGCAGCAACATTTGGAGAAATTTCTGGTGAAAAGATTCTTCCACTTCTCATGATCTTGCTGGTACCCACAATATTACCCACAGTTGTAGTAGATAACTTTGCGGTCTCTTCAGTCGAGGTACTCTGCTTAACTCCATGAATGTAAACATTAGTGTCATATCCCCATGGGACAGCTTTGTCTGAGGAGTATGGAAATGGAGTTGGACTAGCAATGACTACTGATGCCACTTTGAGTGTAGCAGAAATTTTGAATGGAGCCTTGGCAGAGATTTTGAATGGTAAGCTGGAGATCACTGCGACATCCTCTATTCTTATCCCGTTTGCAAAGACTTCGCACAGTACGTCCATAGAAGGGAGCCTCTCAAACATAATGATACGGCGATCCATCCATTTTTGAATTCCCATCCTCAGATTTTCACAACCATTGGGCAGGCAGGAGCAGTAAAAGCAGTCGGGGTCACACCCTGGAAAGTAACCAGCTCGGATTAGCTTTCCTTTGACTTCGCAGAGTGGAGTTGATAATTCGTTCACATCATAGATGTAAACAGTGTCCAGGATAGCGTTGACAGTTTTGTCATGCTTTGGCATAGGTGCTGTGATGACATTTGGAGTTTCTGGAGGATCGAACTCAATTTCCCCAGCATCTATCATATCTTGTATTTTATTTTTCAGGGCCCAGCAGTGATCTGCGTCATGTCCTGGACAGTTTGAGTGATAGGCACATGTTGCATCAGGGCGATAATTTGGAGAGGAAGTGTTGACATTCTTTGGAGGACCTCTTAAGGTGATCAGATCTGCTTTTAGCAAGTGCTGCAATGCCTGAGAGATTGACATGTTGATTTTGGTGAAATTTCTTCTTGGTGCATCTGGTCGATGCGTATATTTTGGCTGTTGATCTTTTTGAGGTGCAGATGCGGAGATCAGAACTGCCCCTACAGATTGATGCTGCTCACTTTTGTGACTTTTTTGAATTTGAGTTGCATTGACCTCATTTCTCCCACTGATGGGCCTTTTTGTAGTACCAGAGGTGGAACCTATTTGAATTTTTCCATTTTGAATGCCACTTTCGACACGTTCTCCGGTCAGTATCAGGTCAGTGAAACCTGATGATGAACTTCCCAGCAAATGGCTATAGAAAGGGCCAGTTAAAGTGCCCATGAACATGTCAACTAGTTCGCGATCAGATTAGGGTGGTTGAACCCTTCCAGCCATATCTCTCCACTTTTGTGCATATCCTTTGAAACTTTCTTTTGGTCCCATAGACATGCCCCTTAGTTGAGTACGGGTTGGCGCAAGATCAGCATTGTATTGGTACTGTTTGTAAAAAGCAGCAGCTAATTCTTCCCAAGTATGAACCTTGGTATTTTCCAGCTGGTAGTACCACTCGAGTTGTGTACCCGACAGACTTTCTTGGAAGAAGTGAATCCACAATTTGTTATCCATTGTATGAGGTTGTATCTTCCTCACATAGGATCTCAGATGTAGTTTCGGGCAAGAAACTCCATCATATTTTGCAAAGACAGGAACTTTGAATTTTGGAGGGATAACAACATCCGAGATGAGCCCTAGATCATTGAAATCTAAGCCAGGTATTTTTTGTATCTCCATAGCTTTCATACGGTCTTCCAGCTGTTGGTATTTTTCATTATCCGGTTCGTCCCCAGAATGATCATTTTCTTCATTTGAAGAGAGAGAGGGTTTAGCAGAACCCTGGTTGCTTTGATTGTCTTCTTGTTCATCATCACCGACTGTTCCAGGGATCGGTGGCTTTTTGAACTTTTTGACTGGAATTTTGATCTTTCTTCTCAGGTGACTCAAGCCTACAGATCCTTTGGGCTTCTTTTTCTTCTTGATTATCAGGGCTTTCAGTTCTTGCTGCCCCTTTGCCAGTTCCAGAATTGCCACTTGAACTTGAGCATTCTGTGCTTCGAGATTCTTGATGCTCATTTCGGATTCCATCTCTTCTGACTGAAATAAACAGCGAGAAGATGAGAAATCCGTCATGTGAACCCGTTATGCCATGTGTATGACTGGATGCCATGTGTATGCAATGTATGAAATGTATATGCAATGTATATGAATGCAATGTATGAAATGTATATGCAATGCATGAAGTGAAATGTGTGTGCAATGTTTCAAGGATCTTAGAGTTTAGATTTGTTAAAGAAGAAACAAACGTTAGTTAATCAATTTATTTCTTTTTTCTTCTTTTTTTTTTTTGCTTCTTTTTTCTTTGCCTCATTTGGGCTTACAAGACAGAAATAAAATAAATGATCCTTCAGGTCTCCCGTGGACGCTTTCTCTTTGCCCCCAGGAATGTGTTGATCTGCTGTTCTTCTTGAAGCTGTCCGGTGAGCTCCAATATCCTTCTCTCATAGTCTTGACAGTATGATTTAAAGGTGTCTCTTTCCTCTTTGAGTTGAACCCAAGATTTTTGCAATTCTTCTAGGTCAGTTGGCATGTCCGGGTGTAGAATAACTTGAGGTTCATATCCTTCGACCTCTGGTTCAATAGTCACAGGCAGAACAGCGGGATATGGCATAAGGAGTTTCTGAGCATGAGTGCGGACCCATCTGAGGTAGGGTTCTGTAGCGGTAAAAATGTGACTCGACGCGCTTTCGCGCATTCGAAGTACAACAGAGTCGCCACCGAACTTTATTTATTCCAAAAAGGAAAGGGAAAATATCGATAAAACCCACGAATAAAAAGGAAATGGATAAGATGGTCGTTCGTAACCAAATTTGGGTTCGGGAGTCGGTTAAGCAAGGGGAAGGTATTAGCACCCCTCACTTCCATCGTACTCGATGGGACCCATTTAGTTAGTTTAGTGTTTGAGTGTTAGCGTAATGTTTGTGTTCTTTAGCTTAGTAATTGATAAAAGATAAAAGAAATGTTTTTTAGGGTTTTTATTATTATTATGAAGAAAAAAGAAAAGATTTTTTGTTATTATGCTCGCCAAGACGTTTGTGTCTTGTGCCTACGTATTCCCTAGTGCAATGGGAAAGTCAGAGCAATCGTAGTTCGGGCGAAGAACCACGAAAAGTTTTGTTAATTGATTTTAGCGAGAGGTACTCGATCACTTTCAAATGGAAATACTATGCGCACATGGATATGGCATCACTACAAGAATGGATAACTAAATCAAGATAAGACATGATTTTGGCCATCATCGCATTCGAGTGGAAGATATTCGATCTTCACATGTGGAAGTATGTTCGTATTGAAAATTGGATAAGTGTCTCGTTTATGAAAAGAGTTTTAAAAGCCATAAGGCAAAAAGGTTTGAATGAAATTGAAGTTGTGTTTTAAAGGGACATTTAGCAAAGGATTGAGCATAGGTGTTCACCTAGCGCGTCTTTACCCAAGGTATTGAACAGGTGCGAGCCCCATTTTCACTTGTTGTCCAAGTTAATTAGTTTTGGTTCGAAAGATCAGGGTATTCAAGAGGTGTGCACTTCTTGTCACAAGATCTTTCGGTTTGATTAATGTATTTTAAATTCAAAAGATCAAGGTATTCAAGAGGTGTTCACCCCTTGTCACAGGATCTTTTGGTTTGATTAAGTGTTTTAGATTCAAAAGATCAAGGTATTCAAGAGGTGTGCACCCCTTGTCACTCGATCTCTTGATTTGATTGATGTATTTTGATTCAAAGGATCAAGGTATTCAAGAGGTGTGCACTTCTTGTCACAGGATCACTTTGATTAATTAAAGAGTTTTGGTTCAAGAAAATCAAGGTATTCAAGAGGTGTGCACTTCTTGTCACTTGATTTCTTTGATTTGATTAAGAAAGTTTTTTATTGTTTGATTCAAAGGATCGAAGGTATTCAAGAGGTGTGCACTTCTTGTCACTTGATCACTTTGATTTTATTAATGTGTTTTAATTTCAAAAGATCAGGGTATTCAAGAGGTGTTCACCCCTTGTCACAAGATCTTTCGATTTAATTAAAGAAAGGTTTAAAAAAAAGTGTTAATCCAAAAGAATCGAGGTATTCAAGAGGTGTTCACCCCTTGTCACAAGATCTTTCGGTGCGGTTAAGAAAAAGATTTTTGAAAAGAAAACTCGACTTTGGATCGAGAAATGATTTGAAATGACTTGGCGTTGGACCAAGGTTTATTTATTTTCGAATTGTGAGATTAATCTAATATTTTTAGTATTTTATTAATAAAAGAGAAAATAAGAGTCTAATTAAAACATTTTTTTTTGGGATTTTTATATTTTATTTCATAAAGAAACAAGAAGAAATTAATATTAAAACTTAATTATTTTTAATTTCAAAACAAACTAAATTTATGAGAAAAAACAAGAAAATAAGTAAAACAAACATGGGCATGGGGGTGTTAAATCGGAGGGGTGTAGAGGCCCAAGATAGTTGGTAAAAAAAATGGTGGACCTGGGCCGGGTCAGGTTGACCCAGGATCCATCTTGCTTCTAAACATTCAGCGGGTTAAAAGAACCCTAAAGAGCCAAAACGGCTCTCTCTTCTGAGAAAAAAGAAACGCGCTCCCTGCCTCTTTTTCTCGTTCTATCTCACTCTCAATCTCTCTTGACAGCTCTCAGGATGAATCAAACCATTTCCTCTCTCGATCTCTCTGTCCTCTCACGATCTCACTGTCTTCTCACTCAACAATCTCTCAATATCTCGCCGTCTTCTCTCGCTCTCGATTTCTCTCGGTCTCTCTGTTCTTCTTCGAACAAAAACGACAATGAAAACTCCTATTCTCTATCTGTTTCATTCATCTATGTCAGTTTCTCTTCCATTCAATTTCTTTTACTCAGTTTCCCAACAAACATCACAAAATCAAAAACACACAATCTCAATCATACAATAAATGAGGACAACATTCAACATGGGATCAAGCATACAAAATTTCGGCATAATTTTCAGTTCAAAAGCAATATACCGACACGTAGAAAGAGTTTAACAGTTACCGATCGAAGAAAAGATTGTTGTTCAGGAAGTTTATTATGAATCAGTTGCTGATGATGTCATATATGGTGCGTCGGTGACCGTTGTTGCTGAGCGTGGTGGAGAATCGAATCTGCTGCGTGCTGAGTTGAATTTGGTATTGTTGTTGTTGTTTGTTGGATTGTCGATTATGAAAGTTTGAAGCTATTCAGAGTTGCTTTGTGACTGATTTGAGTTGTTGAAAGAGTTTGTTCGGTGGTGAGGTTCTGTGAGGCTTAGTATGAGTGGTTGTTCATGAGTGTTGTTTGAAGGAAGATTTTGTAGGTTTTGTAGGAATTAGTGAAGAATATGAAGTGTGAGTAAAAATGGTCGTTCGGTGGTCACGGTTTTTTGAGTGATGTGTTGTGATTTTCTGTAGGAGTTTCGGTTGAGGGAGGTGAGAAAGTATGAAGATGTTTTTTGCAGGTTTCTGTTGAGTATTTGGATTTTTCTGGGTAGAGTTTTTTTTTTTGGATTTGAGTAGGCTCTTCGTGGCTCCCAAAATCTGAATCGCTCCCCCCTTGTTGCTGTGGTTTTGTTCTTATTTTATAGAGGAATTGAGTGGATTTTTGGGGGGAAAATTTGGAGAATTTGAACTTTTATGGTTACTGATTTTTTGCTTTCCTTGATGCAGATTATGTTGTCCTGAACTGGTGTAATGTTTGGCATCTTTTGAAACAGCTATGGCAGGTTTTGGACCGTTTGTTTGGATTGTTATGAGACTGCATTTGTGCAGCTTAGCAGCAGGGTAGTATGAAGCAGCTTTTTTGGACGATACTGTTTGGCATTTGGACCATGAACCAAAAACGTGAACATGCACAAGGAATGGCTTCATAGCTCAACCAAAAATTGGGCTTAAAAAATAAATGAATGAAATGGGCCTCACACCAAAATAAAATCTATACTATTTTTATAAAAAATAAAAATAAAAATAAGATAATGATAATACTAATAAATGAACAAAAATTAAACCAAATTATTAAAACACATATTTTTTATATATCTTTTTTTTTATAAATTAAATTAACTAAAAATCAAAACATGCGAAAAATGCAAATGAAAGCTATTTTTTGTCGACTTTAATGAAAGTCTAATTTTTTTCAAAATATGCAACAATGCAATGTGTGAACGATGAATACAAATGAAACGTGACAAGTCAGAAATAAATGAAAATGCGTGGGTCAAAAATTGGGGTGCGACAGATGCCCCTATTTAAGTTTCTTCTATCGAAGATGTGAAGAGACTTAAATACAAAGTACACAATTTTTGTCCTAAGATCGCAGCAACAATGCTTATGACATGAATGCAATTGACACCTTTTTTGTTATTTTGAATGCAACATGATACGAGACATATGTTGAACTCTGTGGGGATAAAATTTGAAACAAACAATCACAGGTAATCAGGAGTAAAACTTGAATGGAATAGGAGAGGAAAGACAACAAAGGCAATCAGGGTAAAGCGTGATTGAACTTCGGGAAAAGAATATATGAGATGCCCAGGATAAAACATGAACGAGGCTGTATTAAATGGACAATCAAGGTAAAACATGACTGAAGAACTATCAAAGGACAATCAAGGTAAAACATGATTGAGGACATCAAGGTAAAACATGCTGAGGAACATCAAGATAAAACATGATTGAAGCCAACCAGGATAAAACATGACTGAAGGGCATCAAGATAAAACATGACTGAAGACAACATCAAGATAAAACATGATCAAAGACAACCAAGATAAAACATGACTGACTCAGGTATTATATGGGAATCAAGATAAAACATGATTGAAGACAACCAAGATAAAACATGACTGAAGACAACATCAAGATAAAACATGATCAAAGACAACCAAGATAAAACATGACTGACTCAGGTATTGGATGGGAATCAAGATAAAACATGATCAAAGACAACCAAGATAAAACATGACTGACTCAAGTATTAGATGGGAATCAAGATAAAACATGATCGAACCAACGAGGGTAATCGAGATAAAACACGATCGAAAAATATTCAAGATAAAACATGATTGAAGAACATCAAGACAAAACATGATCGAAGACAACCAAGATAAAACATGACTGACTCAAGTATTAAAGGGGAATCAAGATAAAACATGATCGAAAAATATTCAAGGTAAAACATGATTGAAGCAACAAAGACAATCGAGGTAAAACATGATTGGAATTTGAAAAGAAAATATCAGAGGCATTCAAGATAAAACATGATTGAAACAATACCAAAGACAATCAAGATAAAACAGGATTGGACTTCGAGAACACAATATCAGGGACACTCAAGGTAAAACATGAATGAAGAGAAGATTGATAAATTTCAAACAAGTTGGATTTAAACCGTAAGGTGAGATATTACAAACAACAAGGTTTGGGAAAAGGCGCATGGGTATGCATGATATATAATTCTTTCAATGCATGATATATGAATGATGAATGCAGCGCAATTGGTTATGATAACTGAGGTAGACTCTTTTGTGAGGTTAGATTGGAGTTCTGATTCCTCAACACAAGAACATTGCCAACTCCGTTGTGTCACACTGATGATCCTCTTGGGAAGGACTGATAAATTACTTGGGGATCACTTGAGAAGAATGCCCCTCACTGACTGATCGTTAACTGATTGTTGCTTCAGCTCTTGAAATGAATATCGGTAATACTTGCCCCCAGTATAACTTTTGAATAACAGGATCTTGAAGTAACGTGCCCCTGATAGGATCACTTATCAAGTTTCTCGACTGTTTGAACTTCCTTGAAAGATGAGTACTTGCTTGCAAATAAATGTTCGTTCAAAAATGGTAATTTTAATGCAATGCTTAAAGCATATTTTGAAATCAAAATCATTGTAGGAGTAATGTAAATCAAAGGTATGGTAAAACAAATGATTCGTAAAGATCTTTAGGAGTCAGGTTAACGCAACCTTGTTATAGTATGCTTTCAAAATAAACCTTGCTTCAATTAGGTCTTTTGAAGGTTGTAACGTGGTTTGGTTCACGGTTTCAGAAACAAAGGATATAGGCTCAAAATTTATTATTAACCCACCCCACTCTTCGTGATGATCTCCAATCCTACGCTCAGTTAATTCAAATTATGCATTCAGGCACCAAGAGGCTTTTGGATTTGCACCTATGATAATGATGATGGTTTAAAGACCAAGGGAATATCTGAGATGGCAGTCACTTCTTCCTTTTGATAGTCACAACATTTTATTGTTGTTCTAGGAATTTATTGACTTCTTTTTTTATATCCCTAACTTTTTTGAACTGTTTCTTTTTAGGATTACAGTCAGCGGGATGCCCCAAATTTTGCCTAAGTCTCCTTCGTAGGTTTTGACTTAGCGGGCTTTTTCTTTGAATTTTTTTGATATTGGAAATATAGTGACTGCCGTGATAGTGATTAATGAGAACCATCTTGGTCACTTTTGACTGAAACCCTTATTGAAAGGTGTACTTAATGATTCTATTGAAATTGAATGCACAGGTAAATTAACTGAGAACTACCCTGCCCCAGGTTAAAATTGCGGGTTTTTTCGTTTAAAAAAGAAACTCCAACTTCGAAGGCTCAAAGGGGTTGACTAGGGATTAACTTCCTTTTTTTCTCCAGTGTTTGGGGATTGAAACAATGCCTTTACATCATCAGCAAAGTATTATTTAAAAGCATACAGTTCAACAATTTGGGTATTTCGTTGTCATCATCCTCCCTCCAATCTTTGCATAAAACACAAGTTTGATAAAGAAAGTGAACAAGAAATATATTTTTGTTTTTTTTTTTGTTTTTTAAAGATAAAGCATAAAGATAAACACAATGGGTTGAATCAAAACACACAATGCTCATTTCATTAAAATTAATAATCAAGAACAAACAAAATTCAAATGCAGTACACAAGATAAAACAAGGAAATCGCAAACAGAAGGAAACGAGGCCTAGTGACTAATCAATGACAAGGAGGAGCTATCCTGTCTGAAACACTCGGCTTTAGGAAAAGTAACTTGTCATTCTCAACTTCAGCCACTCTCGTCATGCTTGGGCAAAGGATTGTTGACAACATTGGGATCAGTTTCTTCGAAAGAGAGAATCTTTGCACTGATCAACCCCTTCACTATAGTCTTTAGCGCATAGCACCCTTCCAAGTCATGGCCTACAACACCTTGATGAAATTCACAGCGAAGGTCTGGTCGGAATCCTCTTGGAGGAGGATCTCGAAGAGGAGGTGGAGTCCTAGTTGTAATCAAGCCTTTCTGGACCAACACGAGATACAATTCAGTGTATGATATCGGAATAGGATCAAAACGAGTCCTATCGCAATTTGGATTTTGGTTAGCAGCTTGAGGTTGAGGAACTCCAACATTCATCCTTGGAATTGGATCAGAACGGCAAGGCCTCTTTTGTTTCCTCAATGTCTTGTTCAGATTCATGCCTTGCCCCTGATTTCCTTGGCTTTGTTGAGGGATAGACAAAGGTTGTTGATCAGGAAGTTTTGAAAAGGAAGGTTGAGGAAGATCCTTAGGAGACGGGCCATGGGCTTCCACTTGAGCGAACACTGGATGATATTGCTTTTGGGTTATAGGAGCATGCACTTCTGGTGCAATGATCGGTAGAGAGATTTGTCCTCCTTTCAGTAAGGTTTCCAGAATTCCCATGATATGATTCATCTGCTCCCTCAACTGGCTAACTTCCACTCTCAACAGCTTTTGTTCTTGCTGAAGCTCTTCCACAATCTTCGGATACATGCTTCTAGTCAATGTGTCGAGGAATCAGCTTGATGATTGATGGTGACGACTGAAAGAGACAGTTGGAATGAGGTACAAGGACAACATGGATGTATGCATGATGCAAATGATATGCAATGTCATGCAATGTTGGATGCAAAGCGTGATAACAATAACAACCTATTGAGGAAGGCTTCTTATAATAGGATAGTTCTATATTATTTTACCCAAGAATCCCCTCACAAGGTTAGCTCTAAGGTTTTTGATAGTAGAGATACCTACATCACCATAGATGGAACGGGTTCTAAAGGTCCTTGGAGTTAGCGACGAAATCAGATTTCTGCCATGCGATGGGTGAACCATCTTATGACAAATTTCATGACTAAGTCTCCTCCAAGTGGGGTTTTCGTATTAGCCATTCAAGGTGTTCACCTTGGGGACTAGCACTACACAACCACCTCCTAACTTATGTTTTTCTCTTGTTTTTCAAAAGCTCGGGTTGAGAGCTTCACTCAAATATCATTCCCATACCCACAAATGAGTATATACAGAAATAAATAAAAGCGATAAAACAGGAGTAAAGAAACATAAATAATACAAGAATAAATATAAAGAACACAAGCATAAAAAGACACAAGAATAAACAAACAAAATAAAACACTCAAGCATAAAACAAACTAAACTAGGGTTGACTCTCTAAGGATGTCCCCAGCAGAGTCGCCACTTTCTGTAGCGGTAAAAATGTGACTCGACGCGCTTTCGCGCATTCGAAGTACAACAGAGTCGCCACCGAACTTTATTTATTCCAAAAAGGAAAGGGAAAATATCGATAAAACCCACGAATAAAAAGGAAATGGATAAGATGGTCGTTCGTAACCAAATTTGGGTTCGGGAGTCGGTTAAGCAAGGGGAAGGTATTAGCACCCCTCACTTCCATCGTACTCGATGGGACCCATTTAGTTAGTTTAGTGTTTGAGTGTTAGCGTAATGTTTGTGTTCTTTAGCTTAGTAATTGATAAAAGATAAAAGAAATGTTTTTTAGGGTTTTTATTATTATTATGAAGAAAAAAGAAAAGATTTTTTGTTATTATGCTCGCCAAGACGTTTGTGTCTTGTGCCTACGTATTCCCTAGTGCAATGGGAAAGTCAGAGCAATCGTAGTTCGGGCGAAGAACCACGAAAAGTTTTGTTAATTGATTTTAGCGAGAGGTACTCGATCACTTTCAAATGGAAATACTATGCGCACATGGATATGGCATCACTACAAGAATGGATAACTAAATCAAGATAAGACATGATTTTGGCCATCATCGCATTCGAGTGGAAGATATTCGATCTTCACATGTGGAAGTATGTTCGTATTGAAAATTGGATAAGTGTCTCGTTTATGAAAAGAGTTTTAAAAGCCATAAGGCAAAAAGGTTTGAATGAAATTGAAGTTGTGTTTTAAAGGGACATTTAGCAAAGGATTGAGCATAGGTGTTCACCTAGCGCGTCTTTACCCAAGGTATTGAACAGGTGCGAGCCCCATTTTCACTTGTTGTCCAAGTTAATTAGTTTTGGTTCGAAAGATCAGGGTATTCAAGAGGTGTGCACTTCTTGTCACAAGATCTTTCGGTTTGATTAATGTATTTTAAATTCAAAAGATCAAGGTATTCAAGAGGTGTTCACCCCTTGTCACAGGATCTTTTGGTTTGATTAAGTGTTTTAGATTCAAAAGATCAAGGTATTCAAGAGGTGTGCACCCCTTGTCACTCGATCTCTTGATTTGATTGATGTATTTTGATTCAAAGGATCAAGGTATTCAAGAGGTGTGCACTTCTTGTCACAGGATCACTTTGATTAATTAAAGAGTTTTGGTTCAAGAAAATCAAGGTATTCAAGAGGTGTGCACTTCTTGTCACTTGATTTCTTTGATTTGATTAAGAAAGTTTTTTATTGTTTGATTCAAAGGATCGAAGGTATTCAAGAGGTGTGCACTTCTTGTCACTTGATCACTTTGATTTTATTAATGTGTTTTAATTTCAAAAGATCAGGGTATTCAAGAGGTGTTCACCCCTTGTCACAAGATCTTTCGATTTAATTAAAGAAAGGTTTAAAAAAAAGTGTTAATCCAAAAGAATCGAGGTATTCAAGAGGTGTTCACCCCTTGTCACAAGATCTTTCGGTGCGGTTAAGAAAAAGATTTTTGAAAAGAAAACTCGACTTTGGATCGAGAAATGATTTGAAATGACTTGGCGTTGGACCAAGGTTTATTTATTTTCGAATTGTGAGATTAATCTAATATTTTTAGTATTTTATTAATAAAAGAGAAAATAAGAGTCTAATTAAAACATTTTTTTTTGGGATTTTTATATTTTATTTCATAAAGAAACAAGAAGAAATTAATATTAAAACTTAATTATTTTTAATTTCAAAACAAACTAAATTTATGAGAAAAAACAAGAAAATAAGTAAAACAAACATGGGCATGGGGGTGTTAAATCGGAGGGGTGTAGAGGCCCAAGATAGTTGGTAAAAAAAATGGTGGACCTGGGCCGGGTCAGGTTGACCCAGGATCCATCTTGCTTCTAAACATTCAGCGGGTTAAAAGAACCCTAAAGAGCCAAAACGGCTCTCTCTTCTGAGAAAAAAGAAACGCGCTCCCTGCCTCTTTTTCTCGTTCTATCTCACTCTCAATCTCTCTTGACAGCTCTCAGGATGAATCAAACCATTTCCTCTCTCGATCTCTCTGTCCTCTCACGATCTCACTGTCTTCTCACTCAACAATCTCTCAATATCTCGCCGTCTTCTCTCGCTCTCGATTTCTCTCGGTCTCTCTGTTCTTCTTCGAACAAAAACGACAATGAAAACTCCTATTCTCTATCTGTTTCATTCATCTATGTCAGTTTCTCTTCCATTCAATTTCTTTTACTCAGTTTCCCAACAAACATCACAAAATCAAAAACACACAATCTCAATCATACAATAAATGAGGACAACATTCAACATGGGATCAAGCATACAAAATTTCGGCATAATTTTCAGTTCAAAAGCAATATACCGACACGTAGAAAGAGTTTAACAGTTACCGATCGAAGAAAAGATTGTTGTTCAGGAAGTTTATTATGAATCAGTTGCTGATGATGTCATATATGGTGCGTCGGTGACCGTTGTTGCTGAGCGTGGTGGAGAATCGAATCTGCTGCGTGCTGAGTTGAATTTGGTATTGTTGTTGTTGTTTGTTGGATTGTCGATTATGAAAGTTTGAAGCTATTCAGAGTTGCTTTGTGACTGATTTGAGTTGTTGAAAGAGTTTGTTCGGTGGTGAGGTTCTGTGAGGCTTAGTATGAGTGGTTGTTCATGAGTGTTGTTTGAAGGAAGATTTTGTAGGTTTTGTAGGAATTAGTGAAGAATATGAAGTGTGAGTAAAAATGGTCGTTCGGTGGTCACGGTTTTTTGAGTGATGTGTTGTGATTTTCTGTAGGAGTTTCGGTTGAGGGAGGTGAGAAAGTATGAAGATGTTTTTTGCAGGTTTCTGTTGAGTATTTGGATTTTTCTGGGTAGAGTTTTTTTTTTTGGATTTGAGTAGGCTCTTCGTGGCTCCCAAAATCTGAATCGCTCCCCCCTTGTTGCTGTGGTTTTGTTCTTATTTTATAGAGGAATTGAGTGGATTTTTGGGGGGAAAATTTGGAGAATTTGAACTTTTATGGTTACTGATTTTTTGCTTTCCTTGATGCAGATTATGTTGTCCTGAACTGGTGTAATGTTTGGCATCTTTTGAAACAGCTATGGCAGGTTTTGGACCGTTTGTTTGGATTGTTATGAGACTGCATTTGTGCAGCTTAGCAGCAGGGTAGTATGAAGCAGCTTTTTTGGACGATACTGTTTGGCATTTGGACCATGAACCAAAAACGTGAACATGCACAAGGAATGGCTTCATAGCTCAACCAAAAATTGGGCTTAAAAAATAAATGAATGAAATGGGCCTCACACCAAAATAAAATCTATACTATTTTTATAAAAAATAAAAATAAAAATAAGATAATGATAATACTAATAAATGAACAAAAATTAAACCAAATTATTAAAACACATATTTTTTATATATCTTTTTTTTTTATAAATTAAATTAACTAAAAATCAAAACATGCGAAAAATGCAAATGAAAGCTATTTTTTGTCGACTTTAATGAAAGTCTAATTTTTTTCAAAATATGCAACAATGCAATGTGTGAACGATGAATACAAATGAAACGTGACAAGTCAGAAATAAATGAAAATGCGTGGGTCAAAAATTGGGGTGCGACAGATGCCCCTATTTAAGTTTCTTCTATCGAAGATGTGAAGAGACTTAAATACAAAGTACACAATTTTTGTCCTAAGATCGCAGCAACAATGCTTATGACATGAATGCAATTGACACCTTTTTTGTTATTTTGAATGCAACATGATACGAGACATATGTTGAACTCTGTGGGGATAAAATTTGAAACAAACAATCACAGGTAATCAGGAGTAAAACTTGAATGGAATAGGAGAGGAAAGACAACAAAGGCAATCAGGGTAAAGCGTGATTGAACTTCGGGAAAAGAATATATGAGATGCCCAGGATAAAACATGAACGAGGCTGTATTAAATGGACAATCAAGGTAAAACATGACTGAAGAACTATCAAAGGACAATCAAGGTAAAACATGATTGAGGACATCAAGGTAAAACATGCTGAGGAACATCAAGATAAAACATGATTGAAGCCAACCAGGATAAAACATGACTGAAGGGCATCAAGATAAAACATGACTGAAGACAACATCAAGATAAAACATGATCAAAGACAACCAAGATAAAACATGACTGACTCAGGTATTATATGGGAATCAAGATAAAACATGATTGAAGACAACCAAGATAAAACATGACTGAAGACAACATCAAGATAAAACATGATCAAAGACAACCAAGATAAAACATGACTGACTCAGGTATTGGATGGGAATCAAGATAAAACATGATCAAAGACAACCAAGATAAAACATGACTGACTCAAGTATTAGATGGGAATCAAGATAAAACATGATCGAACCAACGAGGGTAATCGAGATAAAACACGATCGAAAAATATTCAAGATAAAACATGATTGAAGAACATCAAGACAAAACATGATCGAAGACAACCAAGATAAAACATGACTGACTCAAGTATTAAAGGGGAATCAAGATAAAACATGATCGAAAAATATTCAAGGTAAAACATGATTGAAGCAACAAAGACAATCGAGGTAAAACATGATTGGAATTTGAAAAGAAAATATCAGAGGCATTCAAGATAAAACATGATTGAAACAATACCAAAGACAATCAAGATAAAACAGGATTGGACTTCGAGAACACAATATCAGGGACACTCAAGGTAAAACATGAATGAAGAGAAGATTGATAAATTTCAAACAAGTTGGATTTAAACCGTAAGGTGAGATATTACAAACAACAAGGTTTGGGAAAAGGCGCATGGGTATGCATGATATATAATTCTTTCAATGCATGATATATGAATGATGAATGCAGCGCAATTGGTTATGATAACTGAGGTAGACTCTTTTGTGAGGTTAGATTGGAGTTCTGATTCCTCAACACAAGAACATTGCCAACTCCGTTGTGTCACACTGATGATCCTCTTGGGAAGGACTGATAAATTACTTGGGGATCACTTGAGAAGAATGCCCCTCACTGACTGATCGTTAACTGATTGTTGCTTCAGCTCTTGAAATGAATGTCGGTAATACTTGCCCCCAGTATAACTTTTGAATAACAGGATCTTGAAGTAACGTGCCCCTGATAGGATCACTTATCAAGTTTCTCGACTGTTTGAACTTCCTTGAAAGATGAGTACTTGCTTGCAAATAAATGTTCGTTCAAAAATGGTAATTTTAATGCAATGCTTAAAGCATATTTTGAAATCAAAATCATTGTAGGAGTAATGTAAATCAAAGGTATGGTAAAACAAATGATTCGTAAAGATCTTTAGGAGTCAGGTTAACGCAACCTTGTTATAGTATGCTTTCAAAATAAACCTTGCTTCAATTAGGTCTTTTGAAGGTTGTAACGTGGTTTGGTTCACGGTTTCAGAAACAAAGGATATAGGCTCAAAATTTATTATTAACCCACCCCACTCTTCGTGATGATCTCCAATCCTACGCTCAGTTAATTCAAATTATGCATTCAGGCACCAAGAAGCTTTTGGATTTGCACCTATGATAATGATGATGGTTTAAAGACCAAGGGAATATCTGAGATGGCAGTCACTTCTTCCTTTTGATAGTCACAACATTTTATTGTTGTTCTAGGAATTTATTGACTTCTTTTTTTATATCCCTAACTTTTTTGAACTGTTTCTTTTTAGGATTACAGTCAGCGGGATGCCCCAAATTTTGCCTAAGTCTCCTTCGTAGGTTTTGACTTAGCGGGCTTTTTCTTTGAATTTTTTTGATATTGGAAATATAGTGACTGCCGTGATAGTGATTAATGAGAACCATCTTGGTCACTTTTGACTGAAACCCTTATTGAAAGGTGTACTTAATGATTCTATTGAAATTGAATGCACAGGTAAATTAACTGAGAACTACCCTGCCCCAGGTTAAAATTGCGGGTTTTTTCGTTTAAAAAAGAAACTCCAACTTCGAAGGCTCAAAGGGGTTGACTAGGGATTAACTTCCTTTTTTTCTCCAGTGTTTGGGGATTGAAACAATGCCTTTACATCATCAGCAAAGTATTATTTAAAAGCATACAGTTCAACAATTTGGGTATTTCGTTGTCATCATCCTCCCTCCAATCTTTGCATAAAACACAAGTTTGATAAAGAAAGTGAACAAGAAATATATTTTTGTTTTTTTTTTTGTTTTTTAAAGATAAAGCATAAAGATAAACACAATGGGTTGAATCAAAACACACAATGCTCATTTCATTAAAATTAATAATCAAGAACAAACAAAATTCAAATGCAGTACACAAGATAAAACAAGGAAATCGCAAACAGAAGGAAACGAGGCCTAGTGACTAATCAATGACAAGGAGGAGCTATCCTGTCTGAAACACTCGGCTTTAGGAAAAGTAACTTGTCATTCTCAACTTCAGCCACTCTCGTCATGCTTGGGCAAAGGATTGTTGACAACATTGGGATCAGTTTCTTCGAAAGAGAGAATCTTTGCACTGATCAACCCCTTCACTATAGTCTTTAGCGCATAGCACCCTTCCAAGTCATGGCCTACAACACCTTGATGAAATTCACAGCGAAGGTCTGGTCGGAATCCTCTTGGAGGAGGATCTCGAAGAGGAGGTGGAGTCCTAGTTGTAATCAAGCCTTTCTGGACCAACACGAGATACAATTCAGTGTATGATATCGGAATAGGATCAAAACGAGTCCTATCGCAATTTGGATTTTGGTTAGCAGCTTGAGGTTGAGGAACTCCAACATTCATCCTTGGAATTGGATCAGAACGGCAAGGCCTCTTTTGTTTCCTCAATGTCTTGTTCAGATTCATGCCTTGCCCCTGATTTCCTTGGCTTTGTTGAGGGATAGACAAAGGTTGTTGATCAGGAAGTTTTGAAAAGGAAGGTTGAGGAAGATCCTTAGGAGACGGGCCATGGGCTTCCACTTGAGCGAACACTGGATGATATTGCTTTTGGGTTATAGGAGCATGCACTTCTGGTGCAATGATCGGTAGAGAGATTTGTCCTCCTTTCAGTAAGGTTTCCAGAATTCCCATGATATGATTCATCTGCTCCCTCAACTGGCTAACTTCCACTCTCAACAGCTTTTGTTCTTGCTGAAGCTCTTCCACAATCTTCGGATACATGCTTCTAGTCAATGTGTCGAGGAATCAGCTTGATGATTGATGGTGACGACTGAAAGAGACAGTTGGAATGAGGTACAAGGACAACATGGATGTATGCATGATGCAAATGATATGCAATGTCATGCAATGTTGGATGCAAAGCGTGATAACAATAACAACCTATTGAGGAAGGCTTCTTATAATAGGATAGTTCTATATTATTTTACCCAAGAATCCCCTCACAAGGTTAGCTCTAAGGTTTTTGATAGTAGAGATACCTACATCACCATAGATGGAACGGGTTCTAAAGGTCCTTGGAGTTAGCGACGAAATCAGATTTCTGCCATGCGATGGGTGAACCATCTTATGACAAATTTCATGACTAAGTCTCCTCCAAGTGGGGTTTTCGTATTAGCCATTCAAGGTGTTCACCTTGGGGACTAGCACTACACAACCACCTCCTAACTTATGTTTTTCTCTTGTTTTTCAAAAGCTCGGGTTGAGAGCTTCACTCAAATATCATTCCCATACCCACAAATGAGTATATACAGAAATAAATAAAAGCGATAAAACAGGAGTAAAGAAACATAAATAATACAAGAATAAATATAAAGAACACAAGCATAAAAAGACACAAGAATAAACAAACAAAATAAAACACTCAAGCATAAAACAAACTAAACTAGGGTTGACTCTCTAAGGATGTCCCCAGCAGAGTCGCCACTTTCTGTAGCGGTAAAAATGTGACTCGACGCGCTTTCGCGCATTCGAAGTACAACAGAGTCGCCACCGAACTTTATTTATTCCAAAAAGGAAAGGGAAAATATCGATAAAACCCACGAATAAAAAGGAAATGGATAAGATGGTCGTTCGTAACCAAATTTGGGTTCGGGAGTCGGTTAAGCAAGGGGAAGGTATTAGCACCCCTCACTTCCATCGTACTCGATGGGACCCATTTAGTTAGTTTAGTGTTTGAGTGTTAGCGTAATGTTTGTGTTCTTTAGCTTAGTAATTGATAAAAGATAAAAGAAATGTTTTTTAGGGTTTTTATTATTATTATGAAGAAAAAAGAAAAGATTTTTTGTTATTATGCTCGCCAAGACGTTTGTGTCTTGTGCCTACGTATTCCCTAGTGCAATGGGAAAGTCAGAGCAATCGTAGTTCGGGCGAAGAACCACGAAAAGTTTTGTTAATTGATTTTAGCGAGAGGTACTCGATCACTTTCAAATGGAAATACTATGCGCACATGGATATGGCATCACTACAAGAATGGATAACTAAATCAAGATAAGACATGATTTTGGCCATCATCGCATTCGAGTGGAAGATATTCGATCTTCACATGTGGAAGTATGTTCGTATTGAAAATTGGATAAGTGTCTCGTTTATGAAAAGAGTTTTAAAAGCCATAAGGCAAAAAGGTTTGAATGAAATTGAAGTTGTGTTTTAAAGGGACATTTAGCAAAGGATTGAGCATAGGTGTTCACCTAGCGCGTCTTTACCCAAGGTATTGAACAGGTGCGAGCCCCATTTTCACTTGTTGTCCAAGTTAATTAGTTTTGGTTCGAAAGATCAGGGTATTCAAGAGGTGTGCACTTCTTGTCACAAGATCTTTCGGTTTGATTAATGTATTTTAAATTCAAAAGATCAAGGTATTCAAGAGGTGTTCACCCCTTGTCACAGGATCTTTTGGTTTGATTAAGTGTTTTAGATTCAAAAGATCAAGGTATTCAAGAGGTGTGCACCCCTTGTCACTCGATCTCTTGATTTGATTGATGTATTTTGATTCAAAGGATCAAGGTATTCAAGAGGTGTGCACTTCTTGTCACAGGATCACTTTGATTAATTAAAGAGTTTTGGTTCAAGAAAATCAAGGTATTCAAGAGGTGTGCACTTCTTGTCACTTGATTTCTTTGATTTGATTAAGAAAGTTTTTTATTGTTTGATTCAAAGGATCGAAGGTATTCAAGAGGTGTGCACTTCTTGTCACTTGATCACTTTGATTTTATTAATGTGTTTTAATTTCAAAAGATCAGGGTATTCAAGAGGTGTTCACCCCTTGTCACAAGATCTTTCGATTTAATTAAAGAAAGGTTTAAAAAAAAGTGTTAATCCAAAAGAATCGAGGTATTCAAGAGGTGTTCACCCCTTGTCACAAGATCTTTCGGTGCGGTTAAGAAAAAGATTTTTGAAAAGAAAACTCGACTTTGGATCGAGAAATGATTTGAAATGACTTGGCGTTGGACCAAGGTTTATTTATTTTCGAATTGTGAGATTAATCTAATATTTTTAGTATTTTATTAATAAAAGAGAAAATAAGAGTCTAATTAAAACATTTTTTTTTGGGATTTTTATATTTTATTTCATAAAGAAACAAGAAGAAATTAATATTAAAACTTAATTATTTTTAATTTCAAAACAAACTAAATTTATGAGAAAAAACAAGAAAATAAGTAAAACAAACATGGGCATGGGGGTGTTAAATCGGAGGGGTGTAGAGGCCCAAGATAGTTGGTAAAAAAAATGGTGGACCTGGGCCGGGTCAGGTTGACCCAGGATCCATCTTGCTTCTAAACATTCAGCGGGTTAAAAGAACCCTAAAGAGCCAAAACGGCTCTCTCTTCTGAGAAAAAAGAAACGCGCTCCCTGCCTCTTTTTCTCGTTCTATCTCACTCTCAATCTCTCTTGACAGCTCTCAGGATGAATCAAACCATTTCCTCTCTCGATCTCTCTGTCCTCTCACGATCTCACTGTCTTCTCACTCAACAATCTCTCAATATCTCGCCGTCTTCTCTCGCTCTCGATTTCTCTCGGTCTCTCTGTTCTTCTTCGAACAAAAACGACAATGAAAACTCCTATTCTCTATCTGTTTCATTCATCTATGTCAGTTTCTCTTCCATTCAATTTCTTTTACTCAGTTTCCCAACAAACATCACAAAATCAAAAACACACAATCTCAATCATACAATAAATGAGGACAACATTCAACATGGGATCAAGCATACAAAATTTCGGCATAATTTTCAGTTCAAAAGCAATATACCGACACGTAGAAAGAGTTTAACAGTTACCGATCGAAGAAAAGATTGTTGTTCAGGAAGTTTATTATGAATCAGTTGCTGATGATGTCATATATGGTGCGTCGGTGACCGTTGTTGCTGAGCGTGGTGGAGAATCGAATCTGCTGCGTGCTGAGTTGAATTTGGTATTGTTGTTGTTGTTTGTTGGATTGTCGATTATGAAAGTTTGAAGCTATTCAGAGTTGCTTTGTGACTGATTTGAGTTGTTGAAAGAGTTTGTTCGGTGGTGAGGTTCTGTGAGGCTTAGTATGAGTGGTTGTTCATGAGTGTTGTTTGAAGGAAGATTTTGTAGGTTTTGTAGGAATTAGTGAAGAATATGAAGTGTGAGTAAAAATGGTCGTTCGGTGGTCACGGTTTTTTGAGTGATGTGTTGTGATTTTCTGTAGGAGTTTCGGTTGAGGGAGGTGAGAAAGTATGAAGATGTTTTTTGCAGGTTTCTGTTGAGTATTTGGATTTTTCTGGGTAGAGTTTTTTTTTTTGGATTTGAGTAGGCTCTTCGTGGCTCCCAAAATCTGAATCGCTCCCCCCTTGTTGCTGTGGTTTTGTTCTTATTTTATAGAGGAATTGAGTGGATTTTTGGGGGGAAAATTTGGAGAATTTGAACTTTTATGGTTACTGATTTTTTGCTTTCCTTGATGCAGATTATGTTGTCCTGAACTGGTGTAATGTTTGGCATCTTTTGAAACAGCTATGGCAGGTTTTGGACCGTTTGTTTGGATTGTTATGAGACTGCATTTGTGCAGCTTAGCAGCAGGGTAGTATGAAGCAGCTTTTTTGGACGATACTGTTTGGCATTTGGACCATGAACCAAAAACGTGAACATGCACAAGGAATGGCTTCATAGCTCAACCAAAAATTGGGCTTAAAAAATAAATGAATGAAATGGGCCTCACACCAAAATAAAATCTATACTATTTTTATAAAAAATAAAAATAAAAATAAGATAATGATAATACTAATAAATGAACAAAAATTAAACCAAATTATTAAAACACATATTTTTTATATATCTTTTTTTTTTATAAATTAAATTAACTAAAAATCAAAACATGCGAAAAATGCAAATGAAAGCTATTTTTTGTCGACTTTAATGAAAGTCTAATTTTTTTCAAAATATGCAACAATGCAATGTGTGAACGATGAATACAAATGAAACGTGACAAGTCAGAAATAAATGAAAATGCGTGGGTCAAAAATTGGGGTGCGACAGGTTCCATAGGAATAGAATTCCATTGCCCCAGAGTTTTGCTTTCTATTCTATAGACACTGCCCCATGCATGTATGAACCTTCGTCGGTGTCTATGAGAATCATTCTCGTAATCAAACACAATGCCATGGATAATCATGTCATGAGGACCGTTGCTCCTTGCATATCCGAATTGGCGTAGAGCTAAAGAGGGATTGTAAGTGATGCCTCCTTTGATGCCAAGGAGTGGCACATTAGGGTACTCTCCACAATGATCAATGATAGTAATGTCTTTTTGAAAGAAGTTGTTCCACCGGATATCTGAATGAGACAAAGACATAATCCTGTGAGACCATTGCATTCTTTGTTCATTTCTCAACACTGATCGGGGAAGATGAAATGTAAACCACCTAGCCAGTAGTGGTATACAGCACATGAGAGTTCCTCGTTTCTTCATGGTACGAGTGTGTAGAGAATGTAGAATGTCTCCCAGCAATGTTGGTACCGGGTTACGGATTAGGAAAAGGTTGATGATGTGTACACTTATGAACTGGTCGGGATTTGGGAATAAAACCAATCCATAGATCAAAAGTGCCATAACTTCCTCAAAAGCTGGATAACTTTTGTTTTCTAGCAGTAGTCGAGCCTTTTCCAACAAGAACTTGGCAAGTAAACCCTTAACTCCACTTTTTGTTTCCCAATTGGACTCGATTTCTGATTTCCGCAGATGTAAAGCAGCAGCAATGACTTCAGTTTTTGGAATCCTTTCTAAACCAGTGAAAGGTAATTGATTTCGAACAGGCAATCCAATTAGTTCAGAGAATTCTTCCAAAGTGGGTACCAACTGGTAATCAGGAAAGGTAAAGCAATGATGTTCAGGGTCAAAGAACTGGAACAGGACCCGTATCATGTCTTCTTCAAATTTTGAGGTAACCAAATGGAGTAGGTGACCATGCTTTTCAGTGAATTGAACATTCCTGGGGAATTCTGACACTAAGTCTTTTAGTTCAGACGGTACCGTTGAGATGTTGATTCGGATGTAATCTTTGGTGGCGGGAGCCATTACCTGCAAAAACAAAGGTAAACTCTTTGATCCTTGAAGTGTTTGGTGCAAAAATGATATGCTTATGATGCAAACATGTGGCACACAAAAACAAATCAAACAATAGCCTTAGGTTTAAAGGCTTGCATGGAGCTGATAGGTGATACCCTCCCCACTGAAGTTGAGTTGGTTAAAACCTGTCCTAGAATTGGATTCGGGTTCTATGATCCTTGGAAGTAACATCTCAATACGGCGCTCGGGCGGCCGATCAAAATATTCCTCGAGGATAACTAACTTCGATCAATTTCAAAGCTAGCCACTTAAAAGGCCACAAGTCAAGTTCAACTAAAAAGGTTCTAAGACAAATTAGTGTTTAATGACATTTCGGAAGCCTAATATACTCCTTGATCGTTTTCAAGGGACATCAGTATAAACCAAAGTATCGCACTAACGATGACTACCAGATCAACCGTATCGGTACATGCCGTACAGTTTCCTTGGTCTATTGTCATATACTTAAGGTATCTCGAGATTCGGGTTAGAATCTTTCACACAAGCAAAATACCCAAGCAAGCCTTTGAAAAATAGAGCAATCAAGTCAATCAATTGAAAACATCGAAGTGATCTATTCTCTTAAGGTAACCCCTTTTGAAAACATTTTGTTTTTTGAAAGTATGTCCCCAGCAGAGTCGCCAGTTCTGTGGACCTCCGATTTTTTTTAATACCGGGCCATACCTCTGATCTGTAGAGATACGTGAACTGACTCTTTTTTGTCGCTTAATGCTTTCGCATTTTTTGAAAATTCACAGAGTCGCCACCGACCTTTTATTTTATCCAATTAAGGAAAGGTTTATAAAAGAAACAGAAAAAAGACCTTTAAGAAATTCTGGGTAAGGGGGTAGGTTATACAAAGGGAAGGTGTTAGCACCCTTTGTATCCATGGTTATCCATGGGCTCTTAAGTTTGCTTAGCTCACTTGTTTTTCGATGACTTTTCAATTGCTCTGAAATTGCTCATATGTGGTTTCAAATACCTTTGTAATTTGAATTTTGTAATGATCCGTGTGTGGATGTATACAAAATGCTTGTTTATCTTTCGAAAGATGTTTTGAAAAGAACGTTAACTTTGTAATAACCCGTGTTTGGATGTATACAAAGTATTGTCTTTTTTGAAAGTTTTGAAAAATCAACAGTGTATGAGAATTTTGTTTGTTTTGATTTGAGCAAGCAAACTAGGAGGTCTACCCTGAGTTGTAAGGTCTTTATCCTATTTCCTTTAAAAATCTATCCTTTCACCGGATATAAAAGCAAGGTTCGATTTTGTACTCAAAATAGTAGAATTTGACTTTGATTTTGAAAGAATGAAAAGGATTACCTGAAGAGGTGCAAGTGTGATTGTGATTGGATTCAGATATTTATCTTTGAAGTTAGTGATCTAACGGTTCAATTTTATCTTTGACATACACGCAGTTTATATGTGCGGGAATTTAAAGTGCGGAAATGTAAAGTGCGGAAAGTAAATCTACGCTATTACATCAATTGTGCATGAAATGTAAACTAGCCTACTTACATGAATTTGACATCCTATACATTTATCTAGGAATTTAAATTGCAGGAAAAACAAAAGGCATGTTTTTGGGTTTTTTATGATTTATTTTAATTATAATTAATTAAATTAAAATGAAGAAAAAAGATGAAAATAGATTTAAACCTAAAAATAAGTTTAAAAATATGTACAAAATATTTGTCAATTAATTTTAAAACAAAAACTATTTTTTTGGAATTTTTGAAATTGATTTAAGTTAATTAAAACATAATTATGTAAATAATTATACAAATAATTAAAACTTAAAAAAGAAAATTATTCAAAATATGTAAAAAATTAGTTTATAATATATAAACAATATTTATCACAAAGAACAATTTTTTTTATGATTTTTTGATTGGTTAGAATAATTAAAAAGCAAATATATAAATATATACTAATTAATTATGCAAAATATTGAAATCTTGAAGAAAAATAAAATATTTTTATTTCAGAAAATAATATATTATTTTAGAAGTCTAAAAATATTTTTTGTGTATTTTTTGGATTTTTAAAACTATTTTTAATTAATTTAACAAAGAAATTAAAATAAAATAGAAAATAAAATAGAAAATAAAAGGGATACTTATCAGGTGTGATGAGCTGGAAAGTGCATGGTATGGACTGCTTGTATGATGCGTTGGATTGGCTTTTGAGATTGATCATATGGCTCAGATTTAAAGTCACATGATGGTCTTGCATTGACTGATCACATGGGATCACAAAGACTTTTAATAAGTCAGGTGGGTCCCATTACACATGCGTGGACCAACAGAAAAAGGGGGGAAAGCGCTGACTGATTGACTGGCCATTGGGGGAAGCGCGCGTGGAAGTCAACAAGTCCAGGGACTGTTCATCATCGTTTTCATCTCTACTGACGCAGATAACGACGGTTTTTAACCGCCACTATTTGATAAGAAACCGCCGCTGTTTGAAGCACCTTCCAACCTGCAAAAAATGTTAGTTTTAAACAGCGAAGGCGACCCAGATCCTCTAATTGAGGGTCTCTGAGTTCAATGGAATCATTAGTTTGGACGGAAAATGCATGGGGCCATGAAAACGAAAGCTTCAAAGCTTTGAAGCTCAAGAATGGTGGCATGTGTTCTAGGGCTTATGGCTTCCATGTAACACGTTGGATCTTCTCTATTTCATGTTGGGAACTTATAGAAACTATTAGATTACTTTGAAAAGGATTATAGCATGAGATATTGAAATTGGAAGTTTTAATGGAATATGGAAGAATAGATATGTATGTTCTATGTACAAACAAACAAGACTATTGGTTGGAACCTGTTCAATAATAATTTAGGAGAAGATTGAAGTGTTTATTTGAAGTTGATAGGAGCTTATACAAAGAAAACGAAAATTACAAGTGTTTAGGTATTTTTTTTGAGAATTTTGTGTGTTTCTTTGATACCCCCTTTGCTATTTTCGTGGTCCCTCTTGGCTCCCCTTTTTGCTGAAATATTCTTGCCTTTATATAAGCCTTGGAGTGCTTAAAAAATAAGCTAAGAAGCATTCATGAGCTTTGTTGGAATCTTGACTTTTCAAGCTTAAAACTTAAGCCACCATTGCTTGATCTCCACACCTTTGCTCTAGGCTTTCCTTGCAGCTTCCTTGCTGCATAATTGGAGTGATTATTTGATGAGTCATGCTTGGAAAATAAGCTACCCATTATTCTTCCATTTTCCTTTTTAAATTTAATCTTATATGTGATAAAATTAAATAAAAAATGGATAAAAATGATGTGGGCTTTGTCTTGGTCGTGGGAGGCCCATAACATCATGGAAATGATGTTTGAATGCTGAAAACTTGGCCCCATTTGGAAAAAATACATTTTTGAGCAATGTTGATTTCATGTATTTTCCCAAAATTTAGCCAACTTCAACAAGGTGTAAATCCTTCAATTTTTGTCATATGAAGGAGATCTTGCACTTTTTGGAAACCTCAAAGAGTCCTCTAACCAATGCCTTTGGTCTCATGTCAAAATGATTTTTGAAGCTCCTTGTGTGTCCTTTTGAAAAAAGTGTCTTTTTGTTGACTTTGAAAATGACCTGTAATGTCTTTGATCATATTTTTCAAATGGTGAATCCAATGACCATGGGATCAATGGCATTTGAAAGATAATTGGATTTCCTTCAAAACAAGCTTTGGTTTGAATTTTTTGGATGAAGGATGAGAGAGTTATGATCAGTCAAAGTTGAGTTGACTTTTCAGGCAAAAACCCTAATTTTGAATCTTAGGGTTTTGTTGATTTTTGATCTTTCCTTGATGAATTATGATCATCCAATGATCAAATGATGAATCCTTTGACAAAATATGGACTTTGACAAAAAATTTCATTTTTGACTGTCTGTTGACTTTTTTGGTCAAACGGGTCGTCTGTTGACTGTTTGAGCTGCTGACGGTGCGTCTGAGTGAATTGAAGTTTGAAAATTTGTATGATGGTACTTTGAGATATATGGATGTGTATGAAATCCATTTGAGCTCTCAAAAACTTGTTGCTCCTGTAAAAACAAGAAAAACCCTGATTAGGGACTGTTTGTGTAGGAGACAGTTAAGCGTACCTGATTTTTGTGCAGTGCTGAGTTTCTGCTAATCGCGTGATATTCAGAAGACTTCTAACACAAAAATCTTGGAAATTTGAATTGTGAAAGATTGATTTTATTGATGATACAAAACACTGAGAATTGTACTGCCAGCAGTTTGGCTGTCAACTGACTGTCCAGGTATTGATGCAGCAGTTAGAGTGAAAAATCAACAGTCAAAGTTAATTTTATTTTTTTGTTATTTTTGTTTTTTTGTTTTATGTGAAAAATGAAAGTTTATTTACATGACTTGTTAGAAAAACACAGACATAATAAATAACTAATATTTACGGTTACCAGTACAGTATGAGTTTACTGATTCTGCGCCTGCAAAAAGATTTAACTCTGTACCAATTGCGTCAGTACTATTTATTTGTAAATAAATAAATAGCATGTGTGAAGTAATAAACAGTATTTGGCGTTTGCGTAAGAATAAATTCAACTGCAAGCCAAATTACTGTATAAGAAAAATTCCGAAAACTAAGTATTTCATATGTCAGGATATTTGTTGAAATAAAAATCCATGATTATATGAGACTCTTAATTTTCAGATTTGGAGTTTTCTTGAAAAATATGTGGGCAAATTTTGGGGTATAACAGGCATGTTCTGATGTTGCAATCCTGAACCTTCTGAGTCAGTGCTTCTTAGCGCTGAATTGTGCATACTCTTTATATATTTCCTAAAATAGGAAATGCAAAGGATTAGAGTACCACATTGTCTTATACAAAATTCATATACATTGTTATCATCAACATAAGAATATTGATCAGAACAAATCTTTTTCTAACAATCTCCCCGTTTTTGATGATGACAAAAACATATATAATTGATATGAATTTGCAATCAGAATATCAGATGACAAAAGACAATTACACATATATAGCATAGGCATATAATGAGAGTGTGTGAATATGTCTCCCCCTGAGATTAACAATCTCCCCCTGAAATAAATACTAGAAGAATTTATAAATAAAAGACTTCCCTGAGTATTTTTCATTTCAGCAGAGACTTTCACTTCGCCTAGAACTTCAGAATATTCAGAGCTTCTGCTTCTTGCTTCCATAGGACAGCTTCAGAGATTTGAATTTCTTCTTTGTAGTCATAGCATGCTTGATTGAATCAGAACATTATTGAATGTATCAGAGCATCATCAGAGCATCTTTACATCCTGAAATGTTTCAGAACATACTAGACAAAATATTAGAACATGAATGTATCAGATCATTCTTAATAAATAGCATGTATCAGAGCATTTAAGAGAAGAAAATGTATTAGAGCATATTCTTCAAAGATAATATCAGAACATTCTTCTTGCTTCTGATCTTGAAGCTTCACAGCACTAAGCTTGCTTCAATTTTCCAAGAACATGCTTCTTTATAGAATTGCTTTTCCTCATGTATTTGCTTCTCATGTTGAGCTTTTTTAGAATATCTTCAATCCTGCAAAAAATCTCAAAGACATAGAACTTGCAAATAATGTTAGGAAATGTGAAAATAATGTTAGGAAATGTTGAGACTTAATCCCAACAACTGATATAATAAACCAAATCAATTATCATGTTTCTCCCCCTTTTTGTCATAACATCAAAAAGCATAAAGATTCAGATGATAAAAGACACATAAAGTGAAGAAGATAATGATTTCATTGATCAATAAAATATCAGAAGTACAAGAGGGATAGAAGCAGATGCAAGAAACAAATGCATAAAACAAGACAACATCTAAGACCAAGACAGACTACGGCTAGCCTAGCTTAGAAGCTAACAGGGTCAGAAGGGTTTTTAATCTCAGCAGTGCTTTCTGTCTGCGTCTTCATGAAAGATCTGAACTCATTATGGGTATCCTCATCCTTGTCTAGGCGAGAAGCAAGATCAGCTTGATTCTGTTGAAGAGCCTTCATAGTCTTTATCAGCACAGAAGGTCCAGTAGAAGAAGCTTCACAGCTATCGTCCATAAGAGGATTCTCAGCAGCAGCATCGACCATGAGAACATCAGCTTGATTTTCCTTAGCAGGAGATTGCATAGCAGGATGATTCTCAGCAAAATGAGTCTCAGCATCTTGATTCCCAGCATCAGCTTCTGATTCAGAAGCAACTTCAGCATATACAGGAGAAGTGATATCAGCATCTGGATTTTCAAGGGCCAGAAGAATGGCAGCCAAATTCTGAGGAGGTGTTGGAGCAGCTGGTTCTGATGGGTATTCAACTTCTGGATATACCATACTTGGTGCTTTATCAGAGGGATTCTCCCTTAACCAGTTGAATATGGACTGAAAGTCTCCAGTCAGAACGTGATAGGTAGGCTTCCACACAACCATAGCAAGAGGATGCACCTCGTCAAGCTCATCAGAAAATTCCTTCTCCTCAAGAGATTTCCAGCTCCTGATGGGATGATAGTACTTACCATCATCTAACTCCAAAAAGTAACCAGAAGTTCCAGATGCATCAACCAAGCATCTCTTCTGGATGTATAGAAAATCAGTCTGAATATCCTTCTCAAAGAATTTCCACAACTTTCCAGTAGCAACATGATCCATCTTGGAGTCATGAGCAGCTTTCAAAGGATCCAACCCTGTTCTGACCTTATACATTAACAAGTCATAACAAGTATTGATAGAGGGTTCAGGAGGATTGAAGGTGAAACGATAGTCAGGGTAAAGAAGACTATAGGGTTTAGATTCTCTTGAGAACAAAGCAGGGGTGATAGAAGAGGATAAAGAGGATGAAGAATCTACGGTGGAGGAGGTTGAGAATATATTTTCAGAAGGAATTTGGGGAAAGATAGCATTTAGTGGTTGAGGGTTTTGAACTGGTGTAGAAAGAAGTGGACGGTTTCTGTTTGTGGTTGTGGAAGAGGATGGAATTATAGAAGGAGGAGGCTTTTTTTGAGGGGTAAACTGGTCCAATCAACCTTTCAAAGAAATTTGACCAACCTTGTACTAGCATTGCAGTTTTGGTTTTGAAATCATGTGCCATAAGATTTTCAAAATCCACTATTGTTTCGCGGAGAACCTCCAGTTCATCATAAGTAATCGAACAAGACTTCAAAGGAAGATTTGCAGATTTCTTTTGTTGAACTTGATGTGACGATGATGCCTTGCATTGGACATTAGAAGATGAAGCCATGGATACACACTGAGATTAGGGTTTAGTAACTAGGGTTTATGCAAAACGAGAGAGATGAACAATTATAGACAACGAACAAAGAGAGAGAATGGAAAGAGATGAAATGTTATGGGGATGAGTTTATATAGGAACGGATTTGAAATGAAATGTAATATGATTCTGAATGAACAAGATTACAGAGATTGAATCAGTTAGCATTTAATGATGAGTGAAGTTAGGGTAAAACGTGATATTTGAAATGATTTGCACAGTTACCTAGGGCGGCGTCTCATCAACTGCACGCATGCTTGATCAATTAGAGTGAACACGTGTTCATCTTCTGGAATAGCTGGTGACAGGTGTTTTGCTTTAAAAGAGATTCTGAATCAACTTAGACATATGAAACGTTAGCAATAACAGAATCAGAATATCTAACTGATCAACAATCATAACTTCTTATAAGAAAATGAAACTTATCTTTTCAAATCTAATCCATATATCAGAACTTCTCATCCTTTCATTCTGGGCATAAATCCATACTGATATTCTTCAGAATGAACTTAAACCTATCTTCAGCAAGGGGTTTTGTAAAGATATCAGCCCATTGATGGTCTGTATCAACAAAGTTTAAAGATAGAACACCCTTCTGAACATAGTCCCTAATGAAATGATATTTAATCTCAATATGTTTAGCTTTGGAATGTAAGATTGGATTCTTAGATAAACAAATAGCAGAAGTATTATCATAGAAGATAGGAATGTCACTCTCGTATATCTGATAATCTTCTAGATGACTCTTCATCCAGAGCATCTGTGTACTACATCCACCAGCAGCAACATATTGTGCTTCTGTTGTAGAGAGGGCAATTGTAGCTTGCTTCTTGCTGTACCAGGAGACCAGGTGACTTCCAAGAAATTGACAACTTTCAGAAGTACTTTTCCTTTCAACTCTATCTCCAGCGTAATCAGCATTTCAGAATCCTACTAAGTTGTATTCTTCAGATCTTCTGTAGACTAAACCAACATTAGTAGTACCTTTCAGATACCTCAGAATTCTCTTAACAACTGTTAAGTGAGATTCTCTAGGATCTGATAGGAATCTTTCACACAGAAAAACACTGAATAAAATATCAGGTCTAGAAGCAGTAAGATATAAAAGAGATCCAATCATACCTCTGTAGAGCTTCTAATCTACCTTCTTACTTACCTCATACTTACCTAGAACACACGTTGGATGCATAGGAGTTTTTGCTTCTTTGCTTTCTGAAAGATTAAACTTCTTCAGAAGTTCTTTCACATACTTGGTCTGATGAACATAAGTTCCTTCAGAAGTTTGATTGATATGGATCCCAAGGAAGCACTTGATTTCTCCCATCATGCTCATTTCAAACTCAGCCTGCATAGACTTAGCAAACTCCTTTCCAAGTGTAGCATTAGAGGTTCCAAAGATAATATCATCAACATAAATTTGGCAAATTAAAATGTCCTTTTTAAAGGTTTTACAAAAGAGAGTAGTATCCACTTTTCCTCTACTGAAACCACTATCCAGAAGGAAAGAACTTAATCTTTCATACCAAGCTCTAGGAGCTTGCTTCAGGCCATATAATGATTTCTTTAATTTGAAAACATGTTCTGGAGACTTAGAGTCTTCAAAACCAGAAGGTTGGTGGACATATACTTCCCCATCTATATAACCATTTAAGAAGGCACTCTTAACATCCATCTGATATAGAGTGATGTTATGTTGAGTGGCAAAAGAAATTAATAAGCGAATAGATTCTAACCTGGCCACTGGTGCAAAGGTTTCAGTATAGTCAATACCTTCTTGCTGACTATAGCCCTGAGTAACCAGTCTGGCTTTGTTTCTTACAAGTTCTCCTTTTTCACTTAGCTTGTTTCTGAAGACCCGCTTAGTTCCAATGATGTTAAAACCTTTTGGTCTTGGAACAAGATCCCAAACATCATTCCTTGTAAACTGATTTAGTTCTTCTTGCATGGCAATTATCCAGTCAGCATCCTCCAGAGCTTGATCAACAGAAGTTGGCTCAGTAAGAGATACTAGACCAAATTGACATTCTGCATTGTTCTTAAGGAATTCTCTTATTCTGATAGGATCTTCTTTCTTCCCAATGATAACATCTTCTGAGTGAGCAGAGTTGAGTCTAGAAGATCTTCTGATAGTTGGCTCTTCAGAAATTCTGAGATTCTCTAATGAAGCAGCAACTTGATCTTCCGATACTTTGCTTTTGGGTTCTTCAGCGTCTGAATTAGATATTTCTATATCTGCAAAATTCTCAAACTGCTTTGGCTTTTCAAGACCAAGCTTATCATCAAATCTAATATTGATTTATTCTTCAACAACCAATGTTTCAGTATTGTATACTCTGTAGCCTTTAGAGCGTTCAGAATATCCAAGAAGGAAACACTTCTGTGCCTTAGAATCAAACTTATGCAGATGATCTTTAGTGTTTAGAATATAACATACACATCCAAATGGATGAAAATAAGAAATGTTGGGCTTTTTGTTCTTCCACTATTCATAAGGAGTCTTATTAAGAATAGGTCTTATGGAGATTCTATTCTGAATATAACATGCAGTGTTTATTGCTTCTGCCCAGAAATGCTTAGCCATATTGGTTTCATTGATCATGGTTCTGGCCATTTCTTGTAGAATCCTATTTTTTCTCTCTATAACTCCATTTTGCTATGGAGTTCTAGGGCAAGAGAAATCATGGGCAATCCCATTTTCTTTGAAATAAATCTCAAAGAATATGTTCTCAAATTCGCCACCATGATCACTTCTGACCTTTATGATTTTACACTCTTTCTCAGATTGAATCTGAGTGCAGAAGTCAAAGAACACTGTATGAGACTCATCCTTGTGTTTCAAGAACTTTACCCATGTCCATCTGCTATAATCATCTACGATGACTAATCCATATTTCTTCCCTCTGACAGATGCTATTTTGATTGGGCCAAATAGATCAATGTGCAGAAGTTCTAGCAGCCTAGAGGAAGAGACAACATTCTTAGACTTGAATGCAGGTTTGGAAAACTTACCTTTCTGACATGCTTCGCAAAGAGCATCTGATTTATATTTCAGATTAGGGAGTCTTCTGACCAGATTAAGTTTGTTAATCTGAGAAATCTTTCTCAAACTAGCATGGCCTAATCTTTTGTGCCAGACCCATTGCTCTTCACTAACAGACATAAGACAAGTTACCTTCTGATTCTTAAGATCTTGAAGATCAATCTTGTAAATGTTGTTCTTTCTCTTGCCTGTAAATAGGATTGATCCATCCTTCTGACTTACAGCTTTACAAGACTTTTGATTGAAGATTATGTCATAACCATTGTCACTTAATTGACTTATGGACAATAAGTTATGAGCTAATCCATCTACAAGAAGTACATTAGTTATGGAAGGAGAGTTACCAATACTTATGGTTCCAAAGCCAATAATCTTGCCCTTCTGATTCCCTCCAAACTTAACTTCTCCAGCAGACTTAAGCACCAGGTCTTGGAACATAGACCTTTTTCCTGTCAAGTGTCGCGAGCACCCAGATTCCAGGTACCATGACATGTTTTGCTTTGTCTTCTTTGCTACCAAGGATATCTGCAACAAAAATTATCTTCTCCTTAGGTACCCACATTTTCTTGGGTCCTTTCTTGTTAGTTCTCCTCAAGTTCTGATTGAACTTGGGTATAGCATGATAATTAACAGGAGGTACAACATGATATTCCTTAGTTTGAACAACATGATATTTTCTATTTTGTGTCACATGCTTCTTAGTGTGTGTAATGTGAAAACTCTTATCATGTAATGTGAGCCTAATATCATGGGAGTGGCCATACTTGAACTGATCATACAAGGGCTTGTATGTGATTTTCATATCATCTACAGGTTCAAGTTTGTATGGAATTTCACCCTCATAGCCTATGCCAACTCTCTTGTTTCCACTAACTGCATATATCATAGAGGCAAGTTGACTTCTTCCAATACCTCTAGATAAAAATTTTCTGAAACTCAAGTCATATTCCTTAAGAATATTGTTCATGCTTGGAATAGACTTTTCTGAACTAGAAGATGACTCAGCATCTTTGGATAATTTTAAAACTTTTTCCTTAAGTTCAAAATTTTCTAATTCAAGCTTCTTAGTTTCAGATGCAAAGAGCTTTCTCAGCTTTTTGTATTTGATACTAAGCTTAGCCTTGATTTCTAGAATTTCAGTTAGGCTGGAAACTAGCCCATCTCTAGATAGTTCAGAAAATACCTCTTCAGAGTCAGAGTCTGATTCTGATGTAGATTCTGATCCATCATCAACAGTGGCCATGAGAGCAATGTTTGCTTGCTCGTCTTTAGAGTCTGATTCTGATGAATCTGAATCATCCCAAGTTGCCATAAGGCCTTTCTTCTTTTGAAACTTATTCTTGGGCTTTTCCCTCTGAAGCTTTGGACACTCACTCTTGTAATGTCCTGGCTCCTTGCACTCAAAGCACGTGACCTTCTTTTTGTCAGATCTTCTGAGTCCAGAAGATTCACCTCTTTCAGACTTTTTGAAACTTCTGAAGTTCTTGAACTTCCTTTGTTTACTCTTCCACAGTTGGTTTACCCTTCTGGAGATCATGAACAGTTCATCTTCTTCTTCTGATTCTGACTCTTCAGAATCTTCTTCTTCCGCCTGAAAAACGTTAGTGCATTTTTTATTTAAAGATTTTAACGCAATAGACTTACCTTTCTTTTGAGGTTCATTAGCATCCAGCTCTATTTCATGACTCCTCAAGGCGCTGATCAGCTCTTCCAAAGAGACTTCATTCAGATTCTTTGCAATCTTGAATGCAGTCACCATTGGGCCCCATCTTCTGGGCAAGCTCCTGGTGATCTTCTTGACGTGATCAGCCTTTGTATATCCCTTGTCAAGCACTCTTAATCCAGCAGTTAGAGTTTGAAATCTTGAGAACATTGTTTCAATGTTTTCATCATCCTCCATCTTGAAGGCTTCATACTTCTGGATTAATGCAAGAGCTTTAGTCTCCTTGACTTGGACATTACCTTATTGAGTCATCTTCAAGGATTCAAAAATGTCATGGGCAGTTTCTCTGTTTGATATCTTCTCATATTCAGCATGAGAAATAGCATTCAGCAGAATAGTCCTTGACTTGTGATGATTTTTGAATTGTTTCTTTTGATCATCGCTCATTTCTTGTCTTGACATCTTTGCTCCACTAGCATTTACAGCATGTCTGTAACCATCCACAAGTAAATCCATAAGTCACCATCTAGACCAAGAAAGTAACTTTCCAATCTATCTTTCCAGTATTCAAAGTTTTCACCATCAAATACTGGTCATCTAGAATATCCATTTCCATTTCCATTATTGTTTTGATCATTAGAAACAAGTGTAGCAGTTGATGCAGCTGTTGATGGATCAACCATATTGACTTCGTGTTTTTCTCCCTGAATATTTTTCTAACACGATTAAGTGCTTACACCTAGAACCGGTGCTCTGATGCCAATTGAAGGATAGAAAAACACTTAGAAAGGGGGGTTTGAATAAGTGTGACTTTAAAAACTCTTAAGACAAAAATAATGAACACAATTATTTTTATCCTGGTTCGTTGTTAACGAAACTACTCCAGTCCACCCCCTAAGAGTGATTTACCTCAACTGAGGATTTAATCCACTAATCAATCTTGATTACAATGGTTTTCCACTTAGATACCCTCTAAGTCTTCTAGAGTCTACTAATCACAACTTGATCACTCTAGGAAATCACCACTTAGAAACTTCTAAGTCTTCTAGAGTCTATTGATCTCACTGATCACTCTAGGAACCTTTTACAATCAATGTAAAATAAATGTTACAAGAGTATGAATTGCTTCTTAGTAAGCTATAATCACAACTGTGATATTTCTCTTAAGTTCTAAGCTTAACACTCACTAAAAATATTACAAGAGTTGTGAGGTTGAAGATGAAGTTCGTGAGTTTTGAATTCAGCAGCGTTTCAGTATTTTTGCAAGAGTTGTTGTAACTGCTTCTGATCAGAACTTCATATTTATATGCGTTTGAGAAGATGACCGTTGAGTTGCATTTAATGCATTGCGTGAATAGTATAGCTTTGCATTTAACGTTTTCACTGTTTTGTCAACTACCTCGAGCCATGTTTTTCCTGCTTTTACTGACTTTGCTTTTTGTAGCTTCTAGCGTTCCTTTTGTCAGTCAGAGATTAGACTTAATAGTCTGTCATCTAGTACTAGCTTCTGATCTCAGATTTGTGAATACAACGTTTGAATATCATAGTCATTTAGCTTGGTGTAGAGCATCTTCTTGTCTTCAGACTTTGAAGTGCTTGAGCGTGATACCATAAGAACTTCAATGCTTCTGCTTCTGATCTCATGTTCTTCTGATGCTTCATAGACCATGTTCTGATTCTGCTTGACCATCTTCTGATATACTGCGAGAGCATGTTCTGATGTTGCAATCCTGAACCTTCTGAGTCAGTGCTTCTTAACGCTGAATTGTGCATACTCTTTATATATTTTCTAAAATGGAAAATGCAAAGGATTAGAGTACCACATTGTCTTATACAAAATTCATATACATTGTTATCATCAAAACAAAAATATTGATCAGAACAAATCTTGTTCTAACAGAGTTATCAACCGTTGACATTCATATTTGAAAACCAAGTGTACAACAATTTAACATTAATTTGACAACACTATCTCATTATTTAAAGTTTCAAAGTGAATAGTTTCAACATTTTACCAAAATTATTCCTCTATCCTATAACAAATAATTTCAAGTAACTATTTAATATTTCAAAACATGTGACGCTTATCATCCACTTAACTTTATCAAACTCAATCAATAAATTGCCTATTTTCAAATTTTACATGGTTCAGACATTTCAACAAAAACAAGTACTCTAAATTTATCAAATGTCCAAAACTTGCCAATTTTTTCAAGTTTTTAACATTTTTTCATTTTTTATTTTGCATATTACATTTTTCTTTTGTTTTGTTGTTAGTGACCAAAGGATATACCAATTAAAACTAACGGACCCGTGCGTACGTACAGGTCTTCTACTACTGATCAATAAATGTTCATGTATACACTAAATTGTGCTTCTTTCAGCCTCAACATGTATCATCTCAAATTTTGAAAAGATAGAAAGATGAAGTTAATGCACCTTTGATATGAAGTGAGATGAAATGAGCTTAACCCAATACACAATGAATCAAAGATGAAGTTTATCTTGTGTGTACCGTTGATTTTGAAATTTTTTTAGATTTGGAGATTTTGCTTCAAATTTTTGCTTTCGGTAAGGGACGAGAAAGTTTGCCAATTGTTTTGTATGAGAAATGAGTTGAATTGAGTATAATAAAACACAAGCATGCGCTCAATTCGCTAATCGAGCAAAATTGCATTGAACATACTGAAGGCTATGGCAATGAGATGAAGTATTTATCTGAAGTTATGTTCATGTTGTGATGCTAGCGAGATCAAATGGTCTCTAAGTTAAGTAATCTCTCTAATGATGGTGTCTATCAAGATGCCTTATTAAGCCTAATTTGTATGAAGAAGGCAAATCTCAGATGAAGTGTTGAATCACGGTGAATCTAGCAATGGATCTTAAAACTTTAAAGATTGTGAAAGAGATGAAGTGAGAAAGTTCGTCTGCTTTGTGTCTGAGTGACAAGAGATTTGTAAAAGATATTAGTAATTCTTAAATTACTAAGGCAATGCACACATGCGCATAAAAGCATTTTCAACCTTTCTATTTGATAAAAATAACTTAAAATCCTTTAAGGAACCATCAAAGGGCTTATAGGATCGATCAAGGTATTCTTAAGCATTTAGGAAGCTTATATACACTACATAATCAATTAAGTCATTTAGTCAATCGATTAGAGCAAGACATAAAGCTTCTTAATCTTTTAAAAATACTCATAATCGATTAAGACACTATCTTTGTAGGTTTTTCTTCTTGGAAATTAGGTTTATCATTTTTATGAAGCACGTAATCGATTAGACCTAACTCATAATCAATTATGAGTATTAAAAAGCTCATTGATCATTTTTTTTTATCCAGATTTGCACAAATAAATAGAGCAATTTTCCTTATTTTCAAAATTCACCTAAAACATATTTTCACATACTTTCTCACTTTCTATTCCTTTCTTTTTCATTTCTTTCTTTTTCACTGAATTGCCTTAGTGCTCTAAGAGTGAAAAATATCATTGAGACATTTCTTGTGCATTATGGTTCTGGGGTATTATTGTAATTTGTGCAAGAGAAATTTATCTTGTGTAATATTTCTTGTAAGAAGTTGTTGTTTGATTTGTGAGCTTAAGTAGTAAAAACCTCTTGTTTGGTTCATTAGTTTGTCCGTAAAACCTCTGTTTGATTCGTGAGTTTTCTCTAGTGTAAAAGCTCTCATTTGATTCGTGAGATTGTCTATGAAAATCTCTGCTTGGTTCGTGAGTTAAACTTGGTGTAAAAACTATCGTAGTTCTGAGATTAGATTGGTGTAAAATCTCGTATTTAATTTGGAGGATAGCCAATATAAAACTCTAGTCGTTTTTGTAAGAAATTCCACAACCTGTGAAAAACTCACATCTATATTAGAAACTTTCAAAAAGAAATTCTTAAGGAGAAATAAATCAGGTGATTAGGTCGAATCCCTATAAATCTCCAGTGTATTCCTCTTATCCCTTATCTCCTTTTATATTTGTTATTTATTTATTTCCAATATACTTAAATAATTAGCAAAAATTAAATATCGTCAAAACTATCGATTTATTGTAGATAATTAGTTTTTCAGTTTCTTGTGATTTGTTTTTAAAAAACCTTACTATTAATTCGATTAAAAATATATACTTTTCATATTTATGGATACCAGTGGAAATCGACCAGATTAACTGACGGGAACCTACGAGTTAGCCTACACAGACTCGGACCAGACTTTTCTTAAATAAAAAAGATTTAGATTTTTTATAAGTCTACTTATCTAAAAAAAAAGGTTAGGTCACATGTCATATAAAAAGTCTTTGAGGCCTATTAGACCAACCTATTTAAATAAATTTGAATATGTTTGTTATTTTGATATTGAATTTTGTATTAAAATACGAAAATAAAGCTTAATTATCTCAGAGAACTTATAAAAATAAATTGAAAATACTAAATGAACAATGTCATAAATTATTGTCATAAGTTGTTATTTAACATTAGATATGAATTGTTTATTTACAAATGTTCAAATGAAATAGGATTTTAAATAGACTGACGAGGCCTTCAAAAAGACTAAACGGAAGCCTAAAAATAAATCTTGATAGGCAACATGCCAAACTTAAGAGGATTCTACATACCACCGCCCTCCAAGTTATATTTTTCACAAATTCACATTTTCAATGAGAAGTTCAAAAAATTTGGGCGATATCGAAAATTTGTATAGCATACCGAAAAATTCCTTTAAAATAGTAAGTAGAATACCGAAAGTTTCACGTTCATACCGAAATTTGTTTGAAAAAATTTAGTGGAATACCGAAAATTTTAAAATTTCCTGTAGAATTTCCCACAAATTCCATAATTTTCGGTAAATTTTACTAGAAATTCTAAAATTTCTGGTAGTTCAAATTTTTTAAAAAAATTTCAAAATTTTCAAATGAACTAAATTTGCAGTACATAATGATAAATTTAAATATTTCCAAAAAAATGAATGTACCGGAAATTTCAAATAATCTATCAGAAATTTTGTTGATACCATAAATTTTCCTCATAATACTGAATATTTTGTTCGAAAATGTTGTTGTTTTTCAGAAAGGATATTTTTGGTATTAAAAAAATTTGGAGGGTGTCAAATATAATTTTAGGAGTAGCATCTTAAATCCTCCAGACTTATACTTTAAAATTTTTAACAGATCAGATCAGACTTAAGTTTGACAAAGCCTTATTCTATCCAGCCTATTTCTACTCCTATTTATGGATCCCTCATGCCAGATTCATGGCAAAACTGTCGCGAACGTGGAAAATTGAGATTCAAACCTACACCCTATGTTACATACATGATAACTGCTTCAGCATGTTTGTAGGCAGTGGCGGAGCCAGGAATTTTATGCAGCCTGGGCAAAAACTTTACACCATTGATTATTCATCTGTTTTAATTTTCACACCCTATTTTTACTAATTTTGCCCTTAATTTTGTCCCTAATTTTGTCTAAAAATTGACTATTAAAATGGAAGGAGTACAAAGAAAATAGGGGTTGAGCCCGGGCGTCTGCCCGGGCTAGCTGGGCCTTGGCTCCGCCCCTGTTTGTAGGTAGGGATGTTCGCGGTGCAGTTTGAGCGATTTTGACGTAAAAAATCATCCGAACCGCAACAGAAAAGTGTGCGGTTCAATTTGGTTCGGTTGACTTTTAGAAATAAAACCGAACCAAACCAATACAGTTTGAATTGATTAGGTTGGTTCATTTTTTTTTTTACAAAAATTTATTGAGTAATACATACACATATTGATGACAACATAACTTTATATTTAGTCATTTATACGTTATCAAATAACATCAAAATTCATTATATTTGGATAACAACTTTCTATTTAATATACAAAAATAATATTTGATAAAGTGAAATAAAAAGCATAAAATAGTAGCATAAAATAATATCAAAAACATAATAATAAAATAGAAAAAAAAAAGATAAAATATTAGAGAAGATAAAAAAAAACAGAAGAGATGCGGTTAGATAATAAAAGGAACAATAAAAACTTAAATGGAAGAGAGAACAGTGGAATAAAAATAATAAGATGAAAAAGAAAGAACAGAGATGAAAGACTAGAAAAAAATATGTGATATGTATTTGAAAAAGAAGATTAGAAGAAAGTGCAATACCGCTAGGAGAGATTTGAGAAGACTTAAACTGAAACCTTAAGTGTGAGGAAGAGAAAATCATTCGTAATCGTAAAGCTAAGGCATAATAGGTTTGAATTTGGGTTGAATATAAGTTAATTGAAGTTTAGGGGGTTGTAACATAATGCGGTTTGATTGAGTTTGATTTGTAAAATATAAACTGCAAACCGAACCGCGCGGTTTGTTAAAAAATAGCCCAAACACATTCAAACCAAATGTCGATTTAATTTGGTTCGGTTTTGCAGTTTTCTATTGGGCCAGTTTGGTTTTGAACACCCCTATTTGTTTTATAGGCATATAACAAAATCATATCACAAATTTGGCAAATATAGCAATTACAAAGAAACTCCAAGTGCAATACTCACTTTTACAAGAACCAAGGTTGTGACTGAACCAAGAGCCAGATTGGTGGAAGAAAATGTTTGGCAGTAACATCGTTCTATCTTGGATTCATATTTTCAAAGCAAAGTAAGCAGATGATGCTTTTATGAAAAATAAAAACAAAAAACTCTACCTTTTGGAGGATACTTCCCCTGTTTTTGTTTTCAATATTCAGGGTGGTTTAGGGTTTCCAATTAGTTTCTTATGCATTTGGGGCGTGTCTCATGCATCACACACTTCTAATGCTAGTACAGGTGATCTTCATTAGTGCTGACAAAACACTTACTATTTTCAATATTCACTTTCTTACAGTGTCAAATTTGTAAAGAATTTGACCCAACAAGAGGGTGAATGTAGCACTACTCCTAATATTTTGTAAAACCCTAATGGTGTAACCAAATTATTTTTCGCAGTCAATGTAGTCCAGATTTTTTCATATTCAGTCATTGAAGGTAATTCTAATAGCAATTTTTTACATATTTCCCAAACTTTGAAAAAGAAAATAAATAGCCATGCAGCATGAACATTACTTCTCACATAAATGTCACAACCATGCAGATATGCTGAGCTTCAATCTCTTAACTAAAAATATAGATGTTAGAACTCAAACCATTATTCATGAAGCTGAATAAAACATTTCCAATCAAAATTTATAAGGGTGGATGTAGAGGAAACTAGACTCAATACTTTAGCGAGGTCAATGATCCTCAATCTTCTTCAAACCCTTCATGTCAGTTGTTTCAACTCTGCATCAAAATATCAGAATCTAATGTTAATACTTTGGTTTAAATACAATTTTTAATCACTGTTTAATCTAATCCAGGATTATGGTCCCCCATTTCAAAATCCACAATTTTCATAAGGTGTCATTTTATACATTTGGAGCTTCATTTTGATGATGTGACATTGTTTAGATAATTTTCAGTTAACTTCTTTCCATGTCACCAAAGTATGTGTTAATCTATATCACAAACAACCAAATTTGTTGCAAGGAACTTTGTAGATGGATTTTTGCTTAACATGCATTTCAATTGGGACATCATCAAAACTGAGCTCCAAATGCATAAGACCAAAATGTCAACAAATTTAAAAATGCCAAGACCAAAATCAAAAAATTTAAAAGGTTGGCCAAAATCAAAATTTTTAAGAAATTGACCAAAATAGGAATGGCATGAAAAACAGTTAAGTTTAGCCGATTTGTAGATCACATTGCAGCTAGAAAAACAAAAATAATATCTGGTACTAAAGCCTTCTAACTGTTTCTTCTACTAGAGGCAACTATCAATGAAGTGGTAAGCCAGAAAAATTAAGGCTTCCCTTACTAGGTAAAGTCAGCTCCACGGATTATTCAACATCATAATCTAGTAAATCATGTCCAACGATAAACCATTCAAATCTCAACCCTTCTTAATGATTTGACTTGTAATTTTTAATAATCTCCTTTCACTTTTAATTATTAAGCTACTTATAGGATAAAACATAAAAGTCATAGAACACCTGTGCTGAGTCCAGTAGCAAAATTGGCTCTCTAAAGAATACAATATGGCATGTATATTCTAGAAGGCAGAAAATGGGACCCGGAGAAGAGAATGAAAATTAATTATTGACGTTGAGGGCAATTCCTTCTAACGAAACCCCAAATAAGGGGGAACAAACAGTAAAATGCAAGTGTTTAATGGTTTAATAGTTTTTCCTTCACAGCGAAGGAAACGCAGAGAAATGAAACCCCGGATACAGAGAAATGAAACCCCAAATAAGGGGAAAGAACAGTAAAATGCAAGTGTTAAATGGTTTAATAGTTTTTTCTTCATAGCAAAGGAAACGCAAATTTGTAGTTGAGAAAGGAGACGTAACAGAACTGAAGATAGTTTAAAACTTACGTTGACCCGATCAGCAGAATCTTCTGAACTTTCGTGATCTCAGATTCAGTCTGGTTGTCCTCAATAAATATTGTCAAGCTGGTCGAGTAATTAACATGAATTAGCATCTACTCCCACAAATTGAATAACAAAAATGGAAGGCGCTATGAATGTAGTAAAATAAGGAAAATAACATACCTGCGAACATTTTGAAATTTGACATACTTTAAAAGTACCGGTTTCCCCTGTAAGAAAATGAATTAGAAAATTGTGATGTTAGATATTCCAAATATGATAGGAAAAAAAATCAACAAGTTACTCTAGGCATAGTTAATGGACTTGGGAGAAAACTTATGGAGCAACAACCTTGAGGTGTTCTGGAGACAAAACAGCTGTGTCGCTTGGTGGATAGTCGTTGACATTACTGTCATTTTATCAGGTCATTAACAAATAATCAGAAACCAATTGAATCACAGGACACAAATGCTATGAAAACAAACAAAGCTGTACCTGAACCCCATGTGCTCCTTGTTGGTAAAGAGCTTTACTGTCTTGGGACCTAAAGAACAATATTATATTCCAATTACAATTATGTCAACAGAAATAAAACAAAAAACTGAAGGAAAATAGAGTGCATTAGCAAATTGGTGAAGATACTATATGCAAATTGAAATAATATTAAGCATATCTGGATTCTAAAATGGACTGCAATTGAGGAACAAAAGGAAAGAAAACCTTAATTTTGGCTATCCGATACGAAATCTAGTACTGCATTTGACTCTGTTACGCTCAAAATAGCGGCACTTTTCTTATAAATCGGTATAGCGACTATGTATTGATATCGGAATTGGTTAATGTTGTGGGCTTTTTCAGCGGTGGACCAATAGTATTGTTATTATTATTTATTTATATTAAGTGGTGGAAAAGGAGAATAATTAGATCTTTTATCACTAGTTAGACTTAGAACTACCAATTATTTGTTGTTTTGGAGTTACTTAACTATTGAGTTTTAAGTCATTCTTAATTTATGTGTTTTTAGCTTTCTGCAACAATGTTTGGTAGTTTGAACTTGAGATTTTCAGTTTAATATCAGTCAATGTTTTTAATATCTGCTTATGTAGCTTCTATTTGTGGGTAGCATGTTATATATTATTTATTTTAACTGCTTTGCAGCTTCCGCTATTTGCCCGCTACGCTATCCGATATTTCATATATCGTTTTTTGGAAATCTGCTATTTTCCACAATCCGCTATTAAAAAACGGTTCACAAGCAACTTTTCAAAGATAGATTTGATTTAAGTACTCAACTTTAAGAACTAACTTTAAAACTGGAGTAAAATAGAATAATCAAGTTGCATCTCCACAAATGTTTTGTCAATTTCTTAATTTCTGGCGAATCTCGTATTACTATTAGACATGAGTATGGGGGTTAGCTCGAGATGCACATGGCGATCTAATTTGTGCAATCTTTTACATTTCAAGGGTTCAAGGGACAACTCCGATGACACCAATTCGAGAATATTTAAGATTTCACCATTAATAATATAGTTTAGTTCAATAATGTGAATGAGGAAGTGGTTACCTTCATCTTCAGGACCTTTGATAACAATGGAATAAAGTTTAATAACTTGAGTAAAAGGAATATAAAGCAAAAGCTGCTCATCTGCATCACTTTCTAGATGCAAACCTTCATCTTCTCTATAACCCTAATTTTCACAAACCAAAATCACAGTAAGCAAGATAAAATCATAGCAAACAAATTAAGGGTTTTTGCTTCTAAACTCAATCAAAGAAAAAACAAAACAGAACCTGTTTGATAGCATTGGGAAGAGAGTGAGTGGTGCTTTGATTGAGGCATTCAACACCAGTCCAATCTATGAAGTCTAAGAGATCAACCTAATCAAGAGAAAGAGAATAGGAACAACTAGGTCAGAAATTTTCTACCCTAAATTGAACAAGATAAACACGATGGTTATGATAATAGGGTTTGAATCTTACTTGACCCTTGTGAATAGCGGTGGCGGATTCTCCAGACATTGCTGCTGATACGATTTGTGCGACGCAGAAAGAGAGAGATAGGAGAAGAATAGGGGAGGAAGAGAATCAATATCTATGCCAACAATAGCACCAACCTAGAGCTTTATTAAAAATAAATATTTATAATAATATAAATAAATAAAGCAATTGAAAGAATATTTTTTAAAATATATTATATTTAAATAATAGAATCATTATTGGAATCAACTTCTTTATGTAAAAGAAATTATAATTTTAAATATTTTAATTCAATATATTTTCTTAAATTATTATTGGTTAAATTGCACACAACTTTTAAACTCAACTATTAATAATTGTAATTATATTATTTTAAGGTAATACTTTTTTAAATGTTATGTTTTAAAAAATTCTATTTATTTTTTATGTTATATAATAAAAAATTATTTTCTTATCTTATTAAGTTATTTTCCATCCCATACCAACTCTAATATAAAAATTTAATTGAAGATACAAAATAATCCAATAAAACAAGATGATTATATTATAGAGATATATCAAATATCGAATTTTTTTTTTAATAACAAGTTTTTTAAAAAAAAAATTCAAAAATAACAAACTTTTCAAAAAAATTACAAAAATGGCAATTTTTTGCTATTTACACCACGTTGTCGCCAAGGGGGTGGCGACAACAATCAGCCCAAAGAGTAGTCGCCAGTGGGCCTGGCGAATTCCTTCTAAAATCAGGTGTTGTCGCGACCCCCTGGCGACAACACCCCCCTTCTTTTTTTTTCCTTCATTTTTTTCAATTATTTTTTTTATTAACTATCTTTTCTCATTTATTTTTTTTAACTACAACTTTTCTATTATTTTTTTATATTGTTTTTTTTATCTTTTTTTTTTAATTATTTTTTAAATTTGTTATTTTTGAAATATTTTTATAATTACTTTTACCTCTTTCAAAATAAAAACTGAACATTTAGGGACAGCATCATTAGGAGGATGAATATAATTTTTAAATATTTTCTTTTGGTGCAAAAAAAAAAACATAATTTAAATACTTTTAAAAAAAATAAATTTATTGAAACTTTACTTTAAATTTATCACCAATTTTTACTTTTTCCATCACCCTTTTTTAGCCATTTAAGCACATATTATAAATTTATAATGGTCAAATATTTTAAATAAATAATTTTAATTTGTTACGAAATTTTTTCAAAAGTTCAACGTAGTAGACTTTAACTTATATTAAAAAAAGGAAGAAAAAAAGGTACTCACATACTTCAAGGGCTTTTTAGTAGAGAAATAGTATTAAACTATATGAGTATTAAATTAAGTATGTTCAGTTTTTATTTTGAAAGAGGTAAAAGTAATTATAAAAAACTAAAATTGATTTGATGTTCAGTTATTTTTTCAAAAATAACAAATTTAAAAAATAATTAAAAAAAAAGATAAAAAAACAATATAAAAAAAATAATGGAAAAATTATAGTTAAAAAAATAAATGAGAAAAGATAGTTAATAAAAAAAATAATTGAAAAAAATGAAAAAGAAAAATAAAGGGGGGTGTTGTCGCCGGGGGGTGACGACAACACCTGACTTTAGAAGGAATTCGTCAGGCCCACTGGCGACTACTCTTTGGGCTGATTGTTGTCGCCACCCCCCTGGCGACAACGTGCTGTAAATAGCAAAAAATTGCCATTTTTGTAATTTTTTTGAAAAGTTTGTTATTTTTGAATTTTTTTTTGAAAAACTTGTTATTCAAAAAAAAATTCTCAAATATCATATAATATAGAGTCATACTTAATCATCGAACCGTAAGGCGACAAATATTATCAACAGACAACGAAGATGATATTATTTTGTTTTGAAAAAAAGGGAATGGTTAGCCATTGAACGATAATAATACACAAGGCCAACCTTGGGCATGTGCAAGAAGTGTTATAACACAGGGTTCCAAATTTTGAAAGGTTTAATTTTTTTCGTAAATATCAATAACAGAAAATAAAATGGTATGATAAAAATTCAATAAATCAAATAAATGCTATGATAAAAACTCAATGCATACGAAAATTGAGATAGATCAAAACTCAAAATAATTATAATTAAATATATTATTGAGTAATACATAATTGTATTTTTTATGCGTTTTTTTTATTATTATAACTTATTTATTTTTTAAATTTGAGCTCATTTTTAAAATTAGAACGGGGCATCCGCATTGTTTATATCGGCCCTGATAAAACTTATTTTCTAATAAGAGAGTTTTAAATCATGAGATAATGTGATGTAGACCTCCTCATTGAGGTTTCCATGAGGAAAAGCATTATGACATCTCGTTGTTTTAAAAATCAATTATTTATAAAAGTTAAAGCGACTAAAAATCTTATAATGGTGAGTTTGGCTATGGGAAAATAATGTTAAAGTAGTCAACTCCTTCAAGTTTAGTATATCTCTTTGCAACTTATACCTTTCAATGGTGTCATCAGCAAGGTGTTTAATTTTTAAAACTTACTTACCGATGGGTGTTTTCCTTGTGGAAGGTCAAAAATAGACCAAATGTGTGTGAAATTTGTTGGGCTTTCTCTCCTATTTAGAGTGGCCCAAATGGATGTGGATTAGTGGCTCATGTGTGTGTAAGTCTTTATTATTACCCAACAAACATAATTAGGTTACTCATTCATTGTGTGAGAGAAACTACAAAAAAAGCTAGAGAGAAAATACCATTCTCGTCGCCCCATTTTTTGCACAAATCAGTTCTAAAAAATCAGAGTTGTCTTAGAATCCAACGATTGGATCTTCCTGGAATCTTGGCACAGTGTTCATGACTCATAGGAGAAAATTCTAAACGGTGGAGATTGAATTCTAAGCTTTGTAAGTTAGTCTATCAAGTTCATCTTTGAGGTACAAATTTCTTGGTGTTTTTTGGATTGTTTTGTCTCTCTTGACTCATGTTATATTCCAAGAATGATTGTAGATCTTGATGATAGTGGAGAGAACCTTGATTGAACTCATTATTAAATATAGTGGAGATTTTATGTGATATATGGGTCCCGTGGTTTTTTACTCATAATTAACGCAGGTTTTTCCACGCTAAAATTGTGTTGTGTTGTTTAATGTATTTTTGTTTATTGTCGTTGCATTTGGTATTTGAGAGAGATTATGTTGTTGAATTATTATGTTGCATTGTGGATTTCCTCCCAACAAGTGGTATCTAGAACTATGGTTTGATCAGTGTAACGATGGAGACGAACACATCTAGGATGGTGAGTTTGAATGGTTCCAACTATAATATTTGAAAAGGAAAAATGGAAGATTTGCTTTATGTGAAAGGTTTTCACTTGTCGGTTTTCTTTAATGAAAAACCTGATGGAAACAGTGAAGAAGAATGTACTTTGTTGCATAGACAAGTTTGTGGTTATATTCATCAATGAGTGGATGATAATATTTTGAATCATGTGAGCTCGGTGACTCATGCTCGCACTCTTTGGACCAAACTTGAGGAGTTGTATGCAAGAAAGACGGGGACCTATAAGTTGTTCTTGTTCAAGCAATTGATGTCATTGGGGTATGGTGATGGTTCACCAATGATTTCACTTGAACACTTATCAAGAGATTCTAAATCAATTGTCGGTGATGAATCTTACTTTTGATGATGAAATTCAAGGTTTGTGGCTTCTTGGTACTTTGCCTAATTCATGTGAGACTTTTAGGACATCATTGTCTAACCCCGCTCTGAATGGTATCATTTCAATGGACTTGGCTAAAAGTAGTGTGTTAAATAAGGAGGTGAGGTGTAAGTCACAAGGTTCTTCTTCATATTCTGAGGTGTTGGCTACCAAATCGAGGGGGAGACATCAAAGTAGAGGTTCAAGTAATCGTGATACTTCACGTGGTAAATCACAAGGAGGCTCTAATAGATTCTCTCACATTGAGTGTCTTCATTGTGCGGAAAAGGGACACATAAAGAGGTATTGTCGTAAGTTGAAAATGGAAAACAAGAAGAAGAGCTACAACAACGATAAAAAATAAAGTAACATTAATGAAGATGCTGCTATTGCTGATGATTTATTTGTTGTTTGTGAGAGTTGTTTAGAGAATGTCAATCTATCATGTGATGAGATGGATTGGGTGGTTGATAGTCGTGCTTCTACTCATGCAACCTCGAGACGTGATCTTTTTTCAACTTACGAGACCGGTGATTTTGGGGTTGTTCGTATGGGAAATTATGGGCAAGCTAGTGTCATTGGATTATAAGATATTTATGTCAAAACTAGAAATGGGACTACTCTAGTTCTCAAAGGCATGAAACACATTCTGGAACTTCGATTCAATCTTTTATCCAATGGAAAGTTAGATAATAAAGGATATGATAATTCTTTTTCGGATAATGAATGGAAGTTAAAGAAAGACTCAATGGTGGTTGCTAAAGAAAAATGATTTCAAACTCGTATAGCATATAATATGGGCATTTTAGGGTTGGGCCAAAACAGCCCTATTGTAATATGGGCACGAAAATTACTACTCGAGCCCGACCCTAGATGGGCTTCGGGCTACCCATCCCTAAATGAGCTTTTTTATATAAAAATAAATTAAAATAAAAACTCCATATTATTTATTATAAATGAAATTAAAAATTATATTATTTTATACATAATACACTTTTAAGTTCTATGTTATCTTTTATAAATACTATAATATATTTTAAAATACAACACATGTCTAAATTGTATAAAATAAAACTCGAATATTTAACATAAAAAAAACTATTAGATTACGAGGAAAGAATGTTAATTATATTAATGTCTAAAATTTAAAAGAGAAATGTTGAATAGAATAGAGATAAAATTTAGTGAGGTGAAAAAAATCAATGTTTTATTTTGGAGTACGAAAATATAAGTATTAATATAAATAGTACCAAACTTGTGCGTACGCACAGGTTCTGGTCTAGTACGCATATTTGTTTACATAAATATTTATTTAAAAAATATTTAAAAAAATATTAAAATCAATAATAAACTTTTCCCGTATACAAATATTTAAATAAATAATAAATGTTTCCCGTATACAAATATTTAAATCAATAATATATTTTTCCTGTATACAAATATTATTTTTGTTCAGGTATCATTTATAAATATATCTGAATCAATAGTAAATTTTCGTATATAAAAATATTTAGATCAATAATAGATTTTTTTCCGTATATCATTTTTGAATAAAAAATATTTTGCTCATTAATACTATTTTTCCTATATAAAAATATTTAAATCAATGATAAATTTTAGAATAAGATATATTTAAAATTTTTCCGTATAAAAATATTATTTTTATTTTTCCATTATATATAAGAATATTTGAATTAATGATAAACTTGTTTCCGTTTATAAAAATAACACCATTTAGAAAAACATCTGGATTAATAATACACTTTTTATCTATATAAAAAAATTTGACCAAAAATATATTTGTTATAGTATTTGTAATTATATGTCATATGTTTTTTTTTTAAATTCAAATAAATAAATATTCTTTAATGAAGAATATGGACTAAAATTTTTAAAAATATTTATAGTTATACCATAATTAAATATAATTCAAATCAATTATACAATATAATTAAATATTAACTGTCCTGGACTAGCCCAATTATCTTAATTGGCCCAATTCACCCATGAGTGTGAAGAGCCCTAATAACCGTTGGCCTACTCCATCGAGCAAGCAGAGGGTGAATCTCCCCTTTTATCCTTCAGCCGAGCACGGCTAAGTAGTGGGTCTCCCACAACGTATGGTTATCCGAGCACACTAATGCTCCGTCCTCGCCAACGACTAGTTCCTCTTACTCGGATAAACCAGGACCTGCTCAAAGGTTTCCTATATTTTGGGCCCTGTAATTACGCACATGCCCACAAATATAGCTGGCCCTAGTCCAACACCAAGAATAATAATATAAATAGCCATCTACACCTAGAGGGCAAGGTAATCCAAATTTTGTCCAAAACTTCATACTTTCTGTTGTACCTTTGTTCTCATTCTTAATTTGACATCGGAGTATCTTGCAGGTACAACCTCATTTTTTCCTCAACTACCACTGAGGCCAAACTATTGTCTATAAATTTTATCTGTAGTCTATAAATGTATTAAGATATTACATGTATAATCATAGAAGTATATGAAAACTATGATAGATACTAATAAAGTAAAAGAGACATAAACTTTATTTAAAAAGATTCACTACGCCAAAATTGGCTTTTAAAAGCGCACCTACAACAGCGCTTATTCACAAAAGCGCTTTCGTAGGTTTGGTTAAAAACAAAATAAAAAAACACGCTAGAAAAGCGCTCTTAAAGGGGGGGCAATGAAAGCGCTTTTCAAAAGCGCTCTTATAGGAGGTGGCTATGAAAGCGCTTTCCAAAAGCGCTCTTAAAGGGTGGGGTATGACAGCGCTTTTCAAAAGCGCTCTTATAGGGGTCTTATAGGGGGTGGATATGAAAGCGCTTTTGAAAGCGCTCTTAAAGGGGGGGGGTTACGAAAGCGCTTTTAAAGAGAAAGCGCTGGTATAGAGTGGCCTATGAAAGCTCTTTTGAAAAGCGCTCTTGTAGCCCTCATTAAATATTTTTAAAACTAAAACACGCTCTTTTATTTTAATTTCCAGAAACATTCTGAAAGTTCTTCTTCTTCCTCTCACGCTATTACTGTTATTCCGTCGAACCACTCACCCTCTAAACCACTCACCCTCACGTCTGAACCACTCACCGTCCGTCTCAACCACTCTCCGTCGTCTTCTCACCTTCAGGCCACCGCCGCCGCCGCCGCTGCCGCCGCCGTTCTTTGGGTGGGATTTTAGGGTTTTCTTGGTCAAAATCAACATCTTCTTGCTGCTTCTGTTCAGGTAAACTCTTCCCACTATTCTGGTCTGGTTTAGGCAATTTCAGCGAGGACTTTCTGTTTAGGGATTTTAGGATTTTAGGGATTTTAGGATTTTAGAACTTGTAATTGCAAATTAAATTTCTGGTCTGGTTTGAAGACAGTAATGAAGTCAGTGATACATTCTTCTGTTATGGATATCAATAGAAAAATTAAGAGAAATATAATGTCTTAAAATGCTAGAAAGCAACACACTTACTGATTGATACATAATTTTGAACTAAAGTGTTGCTACTCTTGGACATTTTCTTCCACTCTTACCACATTTCATTTAGAAATGTAACTGAGTTTTTGAATACAAAACTACTTGCTGTTGCTGCCTAAATTAAGGTATCTCAAAAAATGAAAACAGAGACAATAAACATCATCGACTTCTGTGAAAGTTCTATTTTAAAATATTTGTACGGTGATACTACATATATGGTTATAACATATGTTAAATAAATAAATATTAAGTGACATAAACTTCAAAAGATAGGTTTTTATTTTTTTTAATTTGTAATTATAACTAGATTGCTTCTGTTGATGATGATGTGAGTTCTAGTTTTGTTTTTGTTTTTGTTTTTGTTATTTAGTGATGATGTGAGTTCTAGTTTTGTGATGCATTTGTGTAGTTTATGTCAATGGTGATGAAGGTTAAAGGTTATTATAGTAATGGTGAAATTATAGTAAGGCAATTTCATGGGTTTATGGATGGTTATTTGGTTGTGGGTTTATTATTATTCTATTAAGTGTACTTTTATAGTTACTTTGAAGTCTATGGTTTCTACTTCTAAAATCATAGTAGTTTGTGCTACAGATTGCATATAGTTCCTTCACTTTTATGATATTTGTATTTAACTGCATCGTGCGTGTGTGTTTAATTTTACAGTTACTTTGAAGTCTCTGGTTTCTACTTGTACAACGCCGATTCAAACCTACCCATCTCCCACATCAAGTCTAACTCAGGTTACTATCCCTTTCTTCTTGCTTATAGTTTGTTATTTTCTGCTTATAGTTTATTGTTTATGGTTCTATTTAATATCAATTTAGTGTCTCTCAACCATTTTTTTGGTTTGTGGACTTATATTACCTTGAAATAAGGTAAGGTCTTCTTTAAGAAATCGGGTATTCTGATTAGGTATTCTGATTAGGTATTCTATTATGATGATAGCTATTTATTATCTTGACAGAATTCCTTAGTACCTGATAGAGAAACCAAGAAGCATTTGTTTAGCTTAATTAAGTCATGGATAAGACATGGATGAGATCAAACCGATTGTCGAAAGAGTACGAGAAAGGGGTATGGGAATTTGTTGAGTTTGCGGTTAAGCACTCCGAAGACCCGCTTCGAATGCCGTGTCCTTGCTTGGGTTGCTGTTATGGGGATAAGGTTGACGGGAAACAGTTGGGATCCCATTTACTACGGTTTGGAATTGATAGAAGTTATACATGTTGGACAATGCATGGTGAGAAAAGTAACAGGAATGCTGGGTCGAGTTGTAATAGGAAGTATGCTTCAAACGACGATTGCACAGACACATACGATTGCGATCGAGTCGAAGAGATTGCAGAAGCGCTTGAAGAAGATCTTGCGGATTGTCCCAAAATGTTTGAGAGGTTGGTAAGCGATGCAGAGAAACCGTTGTATGATGGTTGTTCAAAATTCACAAGATTGTCTGCGGTGTTAAAGTTGTACAACTTAAAGGCGGACAATGGATGGTCGGATAAAAGTTTCACAGAGTTATTAGCCCTTATGAAAGATATGCTACCAGAGGATAATGTTCTTCCCAATCGAACGTATGAAGCCAAAAAGATGTTGTCCTCTATTGGCATGAGCTATGATAAGATACATGCATGTCCAAACGATTGCGTTTTGTTTCGAAACGAGTATGCAGCGTTGAATGAGTGTCCTAAATGTGGTGCCCCTCGATATAAGAAAAAGTTGTCTCCTGCTAAAGTCTTATGGTATTTTCCTATAATTCCGAGATTTAGACGCATGTATCGTAGTGAGACCGATTCAAGACACTTGACTTGGCATGCAGATGAAAGAATTATTGATGGAAAGTTGCGACATCCGGCAGACTCACCACAATGGATGAAAGTTGATACTGATTATCCTGAATTTGCAAAAGAAGCAAGAAACCTTCGGTTGTCATTGTCTACTGATGGAATGAACCCGCATGGTATTCAAAGTATCTCGCATAGCACATGGCCTGTGATTCTTATGATCTATAACCTACCTCCGTGGCTATGTATGAAGCGTAAGTACATGATGTTATCAATGCTAATTTCTGGGCCTAAACAACCAGGGAATGACATAGACGTATACTTGGCACCGTTAATCGAAGATTTAAAGTTTTTGTGGGACAACGGTGTGGAGGTTTACGATGGGTATAGGAAGGAAAGTTTCAACTTGAGGGCGATGTTGTTTGGAACAATTAATGATTTTCCAGCATACGGAAATCTATCCGGGTACAGCAATAAAGGTCAAAAGGCGTGTCCCGTTTGTGAAGATGAAACCGATACGACACGATTGGATCTTTGTCAGAAGAATGTCTTTCTCGGTCATCGTAGATTCTTAAATTCTAATCATCACTACCGTGGTTGGAGAAAAGCATTCAACGGAAAGGCCGAACATGGTACAGCCCCGCCTTTTTTGTCAGGTGATCAAATTTTTGAAAAGGTGAAAGATGTGAGCACTCAGTTTGGCAAGCCTTTTGCACATTCACTTGTCAAGGGTGGGTGGAAGAAGAAGTCCATTTTTTTTGAACTTCCATATTGGAAGTCGTTGTACGTAAGACATTTCCTGGATGTTATGCATATTGAAAAAAATGTATTTGACAGCGTTATAGGTACGTTACTCAATATACCAGGAAAGTCTAAGGATGGCGTTAACATAAGGAATGACATGGCAAACAGTAGGGTTAGTTTCTCATTCTTTGTTCATCTAATCTCTGTTTCTTTTGTGTATAGCAAAATTTTCATATAACCTATTGTTTTTATTTATAGAGCACACTGGTTGCTGCTTGCTATCAACCCTATAAGGGAAGTCGTGTATTATCTGAATTCGGTAAATGGTGAATGGACCAATTATCCGGCCATGAAGGACATCGTTGATTTGTAAGTGGGATCGTTCTAAATATATATTCGTGTATATTTATATATATATATTTACTTATTTGTGGGATTGATCTAAACATATGCTTTTATATATTTGTTAATTAGATCAATACAAGTGTTCCGAAGTCAACGGGACGCACAGGTATCCCGAACTAAATCTAGCAACATTACTTGGATCCAAGTGCAGGTACATTATTTTTCACAATGTTGCTTATAATATATTTATGCTACTTGATAAAACAATGCACAACTATAGAATCTTATTTGTTTTTCTATGTAGTGCCCGCAACAGAAAAACAGTTACGATTGCGGATACTTTGTATTGAGGTTTATGAAAGAAATCCTTCAGGCAAATCAATTAGAGATTCCGATCACGGTATGAATTTATAACTTAAGATAATTTCATATAATTTATTACATTTAACTAAATGTATCATTCATATTTTGTTTTTGTTTTGTAGTACCTTGACGAATTCCGTGCCACTGGATACCCGAGACTTAAGTTGGAAGAAATAAAAGAGGATTTGTGTCATTTTTATATTAAGCGCTTTTTCATGTAGGATTTGTGTCGAATTGAAGTACTATAATATTATTGATGTTGTAATGATGTATATATATAATATTGGATATTATAATGGTATTATATTAGTATATATATATATTGTCTTACCGATGGCTGAAATAATATCGTCGAAAATAAATTACAGGTCGAAAATATTACAGGCTGAAAACATATTACAGGTCGAAAATATTACAGGTCGACTGGGAGGATTAAATTACAGGCTGCACATTAAAATACCTCATTTAGCTACTAAAGCGCTTTTTAAAAAAGCGCTCTTAAAGGCCCACATACTAAAGCGCTTCTTTTTAAAAGCGCTGCCAAAGATTACTAAAAAAGCAAAAAAAAAAAAAAAACAACATACTAAAGCGCTTTTGTAAAAGCGCTCTTATAGGGGGGGCTATCAGAGCGCTTTTTCTGGAAAAAGCGCTCTTAAAGCCCACCCTATAAGAGCGCTTTTACAAAAGCGCTTTAGTATGTTGCGTTTTTTTTTAATTTTTTCTCTCACAGGTGGGCCTATCACAGCGCTTTTCTGGAAAAAGCGCACTTAAAGGGGGGCCTACCAGAGCGCTTTTTCCTGAAAAGCGCTCTTAAAGGGGGGCCTACAAGAGCGCTTTTTCCAGAAAAGCGCTCTTATAGGGGGGCCTACCAGAGCGCTTTTAAAAGCGCTTTCGTAGCCTATGCCAGCGCTGGCTTTGGCAGCGCTTTAAAGCGCTGTTAAAGGCCAAAAAAGCGCTTTAATAGCCCTTCCTCGTTGTAGTGATTGCATTGACATCATCGAGTATTAATATATTTGCAAGAAAAGGAAAAAGATGGTTGATATAAATAATAAAAGAAATAAAAAATTGACATGTTATCAATAAATGAAGTAAATGTTATTGCATAATTTAGTAGACGTAGAAAGCATAAATAGTTGTTATAGGAACAATATGGTATATGTCTTAATGCTGAAATGAAAATGTAATATCTTTTCTAGATTTTGAAATTATTGAATTTGTTTATATCTATAGTTGATATGAAATTGTGTAAGTTTGGTTAAATTGCAAAAAAGAATGTTACACATATATTTCACCTAATATCAGGTTGTGAAACATAGTGATTGAGTGAAAAGTAGGAAAGATTGTGATGAATAATTAAATAAAGAGAAGGGACAAATGTAATGAATAAATTGCCGAATGACTTGATATTAAGTTTGATATTGTCCATTTATGTAAATGTAATATTCAAAATAAAATTGCCAATTGACAGGATAAATTCAATATATGTTTACATTAGAGAGTTTGAACAAAATAGAAAGGCCCTATGTGAGAGAAGGTAACATGAAAGATGATAGTTGTCTTTTCTTCCAAAAAAAATTATGTGTAACATTCTGCAAACAGAAATCAGTTTTATTACTAAACTGTAAATGTTTTAACATGGAAAATAGGAGATATAAACCAATCAGGAGTGTAACACACCTAAATGAAACAAAGATGTTTGTGAATCATAATATTCGAAACTCCCATTTATACGAAACATCATACACATTACAAGCATAAATGAAAGAATCATTCATAGAGAAAACATGAAGCTGCAAAAATCAGTTTGGAGCACAAATGTCCAAAGCTTCTAATGGTTCAAAGCTACAATAGATGAATCAAACATTGAAAGAAATCGAATGGAGCACAAAGGTCAAAAATCAATGATGAAAGTGCACAACAAATATAAAGCATCATATTCAAAATTCAATGAACCAAACATGTCACAGAAATTAATTTCAACCATTAAAATTGTTGATGTTAAAGCATAATATTCGAAATGTCACAATAAATATAAATGAACAAAAACCAGAAAACACAGCACACAAGTTTGAATAATAACACAATAAGGTCGAAACGAAAACAAAATATAGAATCTCACATCTTTGTCTATAACAATATGCTTGAAATGTTCCGACGTCTGCAGACCAAAACACAAACCATTTATTAATAATAGTTTATAGATATGCAGTGTCATTTAAATCATAGAAACCAAATGAAATCACATTCTGGAAAGTTAGATAATAAAGGAGATGATAATTTTATTTCTGGAAATGAATGAAAGTTAAAGAAAGACTCAATGGTGGGTGCTAAAGGAAAAAGGAATTCAAACTTGTATATCATCCAACTTTGGCATTTTAGGGTTGGGCCAAAAAAGCCCTATTGTAATATGGAATCGAAAATTACTACTCGAGCCCAACCCTAGATGGGCTTCGGGCTACCCGTCCCTAAATGGATTTTTTATATAACGATATTTTGACATTTATCAGTCAACTGGTGGATAAAAATTGCAATGCAAAATTTTCTCGTGATGGTTGTCTTGTGCAGGAGAAGGTGTCGGGGAAGGTGACCGTGAAGGGGCCTAAAGTGGGAAGAGTGTTTCCACTCCAGTTTATTTCTAATCATTTATCTCTTGTAATACTGTTTTGAATTTTTATGAGGATTGGCATAGAAAATTGGGTCCCAAACTCTGTTGTTTTGTCTCATTTATTTAAAAAAGTGTCTGTTGGGAAATAAAAATGTTGTTTCTAATGCCTCTGTTTCATGTTCTGTTTGCAAATTGGCTAAAAGTAAAACACTTCCTTTTTCGTCTGGTGCCTATCATGCTTCCACTTGCTTTGAAATGATTCATAGTGATGTATGGGGTATGTCTCCTATAGTTTCTCATGCTCACTATATATTTCGTCACATTCATTGATGATTTAAATCATTTTGTTTGGATATATTTTCTTCGGTTTAAATTCGAAGTGTTTTCTATGTTTAACAAATTTCTGACATATATTGAAACTCAACTTCATGCAACTGCTAAAAAAAATTTCCCTAACTCTGGTGGTGAGTACATGTCTCATATGTTTCAGGAGTTGCTTCAGCAAAAGGCATTTTGTCTCAATACCCCCCAACAAAATGGGATGGCAGAACACAAGAATCGTCATTTGCTTGATGTAACACACACCTTACTTCTTCAAGCTTCGGTGCCATCTCGATTTTGGGTGAAGGCTATTTCTACAGTTGTATTCTTGATCATTCGTCTTCCTTCAACGGTTATTGATCTTGATTTTCCTTTTTTTCCTTCACATTTATAAAACTCAACCTAATTATAATGATTTACATACTTTTTAGATGTGTGTGTGTGTTTTGTTCACCTACCTCCGTTTGAAAGACACAAACTTGGAGCACAATCTGTTAAATGTGCATTTATGGGGTATAGTCACTCTCATAAGGGTTTTATGTATTATGATGTATCTAATTGTCGCTTCCGCATTCCTTGTAATGTGACATTTTTATGATCAATTTATGTTTCATTGTGTTTCTCCTGCCATGGATGATATTGTTATTCTTCTTAATTTTTCCATTATGCCTAAATATATAGAGCGTTATAAATTAAGAAATGTATATGTCAAAAAACACAGACAACAGGTACCCACACCCCTTACCGACACTGATCCGCCACCTGGTCCTGTATCGGTTGAACCACGACGTTTTGGTCGAATATCTCGAGCACCAAATTGATATTCACCACACAAGTATGATTCTTCACATACTTCTCTGATTGCCTCCTTCTCTATCATATCTATTTCTACTTGTTACTCATAGCTTGTTAAAGATGTGTGATGGATAAAAGTAATGAATGAAGAGCTTCAAGCTCTTTAAGAGAATTTCACATGGGATATTGTCTCTTGTCCTCCAGATGTCAAACCTATAGGTTGCAGATGTTTGTATTATGTGAAATTGAATTTTGATGGATCTCTCAACCGTTACAAGGCTCATTTAGTTTCCTTGGGAAACAAGCAAGAATATGGAATTGATAATGATGAGATATATGCAATGGTTCCCAAAATAACAATTGTTCACACGATCATCTCTATAGCTACTTCTAGTGGGTGGTCTCTTCATTGATTGGATGTTAATAATGCTTTTCTTCATGGTGACCTAACATAAGATATGTATATGAATCCACCTCAAGGCTTATTTCCTTTATCTAAATGTGTGTGCAAGCTAAAACACTCCTTATATGGTTTGAAACAAGCACCTAGAGCGTGGCATGCGAAATTCCGCTTCACTCTACTTGGGTTCTCCTTTACTCAAAGTCATTATGATTCCTCTTTATTTATTCATAGCACATTTGTGGGCATTATTCTGCTTCTCTTGTATGTTGATGATATGATTATTACTAGTTCTAATTATGCTTTTATTCAGTGACTTAAGCAACATTTAGAGACCTCATTTCACATGAAAGATCTTGGTAATTTACATTATTTTCTTGGTCTTGAGTTTCATTTTACGTCCAAAGGAACCTTCCTCTATTAACACAAGTATGCCACATATTTGATTTTTATGGCTGGTCTCGAATCAACTAATCCAGTGGATATCCCTCTTGAGGTTAATGTTAAATATCATCGTGATGATGGTGATCTTTTGCCTGATCATTTATAGTATCAATAACTCGTGGGTAGCCTTAATTACTTGACTATTAGTCGTCTTGACATATCTTTTGTTGTTCAATAATTAAGTCAGTTCATGCATTCTCCTCGGTATCTTCATTTGGTAGCGGTTTGTCGATAATTCGCTATTTGAAAATAACCTCTCACTGTGGTCTAATTTTTTTCACCGAAATAGCTCCCAAATAGAGTGCTTATAGTGATGCTGATTGGGCAGGATGTCCGGACACTCGTCGTACTGTCAGTGGTTGGTGCATGTTTCTTGGTTCTTCGTTGATCTCATGGAAAAGTAAGAAGCAAACAAAAGTCTTTAAACCCTCTACTGAATCTGAGTATTTCGTCATGTCTGTTGCTTGCTCGGAAATTATTTGGCTACGTGATCTTTTGGCTGAACTTGGATTTCCTCAAACAGAGCCTACATCACTTTATGATGTCAATACAAGTGACATTCAGCAAATCCTGTCTTTCATGAACGCACCAAACATATCGAAGTCGATTGTCATTCAAATCGTGATGCGTATGATGACCAACTTATTGCACTTCCTCGCGTCAGTACTCAACTTCAGATTGTAGATATTCTTACCAAAGCAGTTTCGCGCCCATGCCATTAGTTTCTTGTTACACTATTAGAAAATTCGCTTTTAGTGACTGAATTAGAGATCAAAAAAGCTTTAAAATCGGTCACTAAAATGTTTAGCGACCATTACTTTTTCAGTTGAAAAAATGCTAGTCGCTAAGCTTTTGCGACGAACTTAATGACCAAAATTAGTGTTCTTTTTTCATAAAATTAAATTAAAAGTTGTGATACTTAGGAATCAAACTCGTGACCTCCGCATATTTTAATAAGACCTTACAACTACACCACTTAACTACTGGTGTTATATTTTATATTTAAACATATATACATATAAAAAAATAAATAAAATTTTCTATAATTATTAAATAAATTTTAGAAAATCACTATATAAATTTAATTTTATTATGCAACTTCATTGCACATATAAAAATTATATAATAAAAATAAAATTTACTTTTAAACAAATATAAATATAAAATGATATTATATTTTGTATGAATATATATTTTATTTGTTAAAACAATAAAAAGGTGAAACTTTTACTAAAATTTAAAATTAAAATCTTTAAAAAATGGAAGGAAAATAGTAAGATAACATAGAGGATTAAAAATAAAAAAATAAAACAAAAATATTTTTTATAATCGAATAGGCGATCACAAAATTTTAGTCTCTAAATCGGTCACACCAAAATTTTTCCGTCACTAAAAGTAAATTTTCTAATAGTATTGGCGAATTGATTATTATTGATCAACCAAGTCAATTTGAGGGGGAATGTTAATTAGAAATTTATCTAGTAAATTATTTACTTTTTTTATAATAAGTTTGATTATAATATTTGTCATTATAATTTGTAATTACCTAAAATTAGTGATACTATTATATATAGGGTTAAATATACAAAGGCCCCCTGTAATATTAGCGAGATTTGTTTTTAGCCCTTGGTAAAAAAAAAATTTTAAAACCCCCCTCGCAATTTCCAGATTCTCTAGCTATAGCCCGTGTTGAGCTCAGATTCCATTTTTCGATGACTTGGCAGTCCACTTGAATTTTAATTTTATTTTTGATTTAACTTTTAAAAGCCACGTAGATTTCCTTATTGCCACGTGGATTTCCTTAATTATTTTTTTTTATTTTTTAATATTATGTAATATTATTTATTTTTCACGTTTATATTGTTTTTTATATTTTAATGCATTAAAATATTAATTATTATTTACAAATTAATTATTATTTTAATGCATTAAAATATTACACTGGACCTAAAGCCAACATTACAACACAAAGCAACCCAACTCTTCAACATTTGCTTTCCAGTATGAAAATGAACTTTATAAACAATTTAATTTACTTTATGCTTTCGATGTGGGACTCTAGTTTTATGCTTTCTTAAAACATGCTATCAAACATTACTCTTCAACAACAACCTTCCATGTTCAGTAGCAAAAACACTACACTCATTTTAGTTGTAGTTACATGAGACATAACACCAACAAAAACAAACTACATGTTTCATCAATCATGGTTCTGGTACTGCAACTCAACACAAACAAAAACAAGAACACGATGACTTTTCTCAAGCTATAGATTGTACCTGAGCTGAGTGGTATCATCACCAACAAAAAATGTGTATACTTGGGGTACTGTGTGCTGAGTGGTTACAAAGTTAATACCCATTATGTGAAAACCATTCTAATAATAATGCAGATTTCATCATCATCTACTTCTGAACTATACACGACATTGCTCGCTGCGTATTGTAGGAGCAACATGATTGATGAGGCCTTTTCTTAGCAAGTTGGTTTTCTCTTTGGATGATTTATTTACTCAAAGATTTGTCCTTGCATGGATTTTTTTTGAAGATGAAGCAAACATGGCCTATCAAATATTTATTCATGCATGTAGAATGAGAGATATATTCAAGAACTTTCTAGAGAAATTGTGAACTACATTAATGTTGTTGTTGATGCATGTAGAAGTTAAAAGCTACAACGTCAAGCTATTCTCCAACCATGTAATTAGTAACATACTGGTTCATGAATAATAAATAATGAGAAGTAGTACCATAAGCTATTTAATAACTAAATAAATAATGAAACCCTGCAGTTTCAAAATATAATTAGCAGCAAGACCAACTTCTTTTCATTTTTATTGCCTCCAACTTGATAATATGAGTATTTTTATGAGTATTTTTATGAATATTTAGACCAACTGATTTAATGATAATATGAGTATTTTTATGCGCAAGAAATCTAGTTGATTGAGCCATATCTAATGTCTTAAACCCTCCAGATATTTTCCAGTCAAACTGATGCATAAGGTTGGCCAACATAGTTTCATTGACAACCAACTTTAATATGGTAACCATTTGAATTCAGTTTCTTCTTTGTTTACTTGAGTGATTAGTAGCAGAGATGGAGGATGTAATCGTAGTGTTTCTTTAACATCTGCCGATGAAGTTCCAACATGCCAAAGTGAAGTGGAGATAAGAGAGAAAATTAAAAGTGTGTGTTTGATTATGATTACTTGATACTTGAGACTCGATTCTGATGGAGGAGGAAGTTGTGGTTGATGATCAGGTGGTAGGTGGTGGTGGTTTGGGTGCAGCCATTTGAAATACAGTTTTGTGTTGCTTCAGTACACTTTTAGTCCCACATTGTCTGAAAACAAAACACAAGTAATCTTTATATAGCAATGAAATTTATTAACTTGTGAATTAAAAACAGTGAGAGTAAGTGGACAGAAAGGTAGCTATAAAATTAAAATTAAAATGAGCCTTGGCCCATATATAATATTTTGATAATTTAAAAAATAATTTATAAAAAGTTTAAGAAAACCTAAAAAAGGGACTAAACCGAATCTGGAAATTATAAGGGTGGTTTTAAAAAAAAATCTTTTACAGGGGCCTAAACCGAATTTCGCTAATATTACAAGGGGGTTTTATATATTTAACCCTTATATATATTATGAAATGCAGTAGAAAAAAATCATCAAGCCAATTTTCCTGACAGAAACTTTCACGATTTGTAGACAAGTATAAACTGCTTCTAATATAAGTACAGGTGTACAACCATAAAATTTGGATCACAAAGACAGAATTATAAAGGGATTATTCCAAAAATTGAACTGATATTTGAGGTAATTTCATCATCTTCCTAATTAAAGATCTATTGTTTTTTACTTAGATTTATTAATGGATATATTTGGTGATTGTGTTGATAAGGAGCCATGTTTGAACACTCTAACTAAGTTGAAGTACGAATGGGTTTACATAAGCTATAATTATGAAATAACCTTAGGAAAAACTATAAATAGAACTGAACGGATATGGGTTTATGTGATAATGTATCTCAAATAACTTTACTATATTTCCGTTTAGTCAGCTGAATTAGTAGCTATGCAAAGACACCAGATACAGAGTCGTGGGTTTGAACAATTAGTGCTTTAATGAGTGCTTGCCGGAATCCATAGAACATGTTCAATGATCATTAATATTTTATAAGTGGTTGAGCTTCAAAATAGACAATGCTAATATGGTGTTTACATGTAGTTTACTAAATTGTCAACTGAATTGGAAGCATGTTATCAATTTTCAATCTGTTTATATAAATAATCAAGCATATTATGCACTTTGAACTTCTCTTCACAATAAGAAATAAACAATTCAAACCTTCAACTCACTTTAACCACTCTATTGATTTAGTTCATTACTCTATTGTTAATGTATCCCAAAAAACGATAGAATGCAATTTCAGTTTTGGTCAGCTTTTTTTTGGAATCAAAGTGTTTGTTCTCAGTTAGATGTGATCATAAATAATCCAAGCCTCATACTCACTTTAAATGACTTATTTAATGAGTTTACCTGACTGAGTTAGTGCTTTACTTACTGTTTGATGCAAGTTGAAATACATGATCAATTTTGAAGTTGTTTTTATAAATGCTCATTAGTTTTCTATAAGTTAGTTGGTATTCTTGTTTGACTGAACTTCAATGTACACATTACTTTACTTGGTGCTTCACGAAATAGTCACATTAACTAATTAATATATATAAAAGGTACGAGAGTACATGAGTATATTAGTGCGTATACAAATTAAATATATCATATAGTATGATACAACAGTCATCTTCTCCGTCATCTTCTCCGATCACTGAATCAGTGCTTTATTTTTATAGGCTATAACAAAACTATATATTTATTTTACACAAAAATCACAACAATTAAATAAAGAACTCACAAAATTAGACTAATTCACATCAAACTTCCAATAATCATGAAGTTCAGCACAAAGACACACACAATCTCTCATCTAACTAGCTCCACATAACCATGCCAGTTGACATCAACAAAACAATTATCCAATAGAACCTTCCTCCAAAGATTGTTGAGCTTGCTGGAGTATACCAAATCAAACACATAATCAAATTTCAATCTTTACTTTATAATTAAGTGCTACGAATGACTCACACATGACTCAAACACTAGACACGACACAGACATCATATTGATGAAATAAAAAATTATTAAGAAAAAAAGTATAAAATTCAAAGTCCAGTCTCTCACCATCATTTTCAAAATTTGCAGTTGAATTTGAAACTCTAATTCCAAGGCTTGAACAATCAGATCCAAGAGTACCTTCAAAATTTAAAGTTCACCAAGAAATTAAATCATCTTTCGTCAACAACATTCATTTTTTTCAACATTATGTTACTAATTTCAAGATAATAAAAAATTAATAACAGTTTAATGATTCTTACATTTACTGTAACATGGGAAAACAGATATATCAAGAAGATTATAATACTTGTGATTGCATTCACACATGTACATGAGTGTATGTGTCCTGTTCCTTATGCATCTACCTTCTCCACAATATGCCCAATTGCAAGCTACAAAAAACTATTATTAGTTCAAACTCAAAATATATCATAGTAAAATTTTCTCTTATATCAATAAATATAAGATTATGTTACTTACGATCATAAGCCCTAATATTGTTAGGGACACTCTTCTCTCTAACCGGACTTGGTGCTTGTTGGCAACCATAATTCAAACTACCTGCAATATAAATATAACTTTTATAAATATTAGTCTAAGTTGTCTGACACACGTATGATATAAAGAGTGTCAGGCGTTGAGGTAGATGTTGGTCAGAGTGTGACGGATATGAAAAATTTACATTCGGGAATGACACAAGGAAGGAAGCTAGTGGCATATAAATCATCATCTTCATCTTGAGTTCTCTTCCATCCGGATTCGCATTCACAAGCGAAGCTCAAAGGTAAACTCGTATTCACGAAGCACCTTCCTCTCCCACAATCGACTTCTTCACAAACCCTATCTGCAATTAAATACATAGATGATAATATTATGAACTTATTCAATAGTAGTATGTAAAGGATCTATGTATACAAAAAAATGAAATAGATGTTAATGAACTTTTTTTTCTTCTTTTCAAAACGCACCAAGGAAATCATTATTAGGATCATCAATGGAATCTCCTTTGGTAACCATAGGCAGAAGTAACAAGAGAATCATGGATATAAGACCCAACAGCTTGGAAGAATCCATTTTTGGTAATGTAAGAAGAAGAAGTATACTATAAGAGGATGTATGATTGATAATGGATTTTAACGTGTTGTAATATATATAGTAAGAGCATGTTTTTTGTAGTGTGTTTTTATTGTTGGTCCCATAAATTTTTCTTACACGTCTTCGTTATTTTAATTGCGGACTAATATTCAACATTATAGCTTCTTCTTCTTTCTTTTCTTTTACAAATGTTTCTATTATAACTTTTAGTCTTCCAAGTTTGAAATATTTGTGATAGTCAGCGACATGAGTCTGCAATTTTTTCATGGACACGACCCTAAATTCATATATTTAGTAACAACCAATAAAAAGAGAGAGAATTTAAATTTATTTAAAATTTAATTTCGTTTTTAATTGCCAACATGGAAGGTGGTTGTGATAATGGAGGAGACAGATAATTTTAGTTTTATTATTTAATTAATAAAAAAATATGATTGGTTGTGTGTAAATCCAAGTGGTATGGGTGTGTCCATCTAATCTAAGTATTAAAATTAATTGTGTTTTAACATTTTCTTAAAATGTTTCATGCAGTTTGTTAACCAATTATTTATTTAAAAAAAAAGTATTTTGTACTTGGTCAAACTTCTTTAGAGGGAACAACTAACTCTATAAGTAAGTAATATCGACCATAAGTAAATTAATTAATTGTTGGCATTTTATATGTATATGTGCATAGCAAATCACAAATAATTAAAATATCAACCGATAATAATTTTCACACTTGAGTCAAATTCAATCGGACTATCACAGTGAAAGGTATTGGCAAATAAGTTGTTGATTTTTATGCCTATTAACTAACCTATTTATAACGAAGAGGTATTTGAAAAGATATGATTCTTCAAATAGGGTTTTGAGCACATATCCTTCAATGCTTGTCTTGTTGATGGTCATGCATGAAACTTCTCAATTTGGTGTGAGTTTATCTTGTTTAGCATTCTTTTTCTTGTTTCTTAAAACAATGTTGCCTACATCAAACTTCCTCTTTATTTAGAGGACAAACCTTCCCTTTGAATAAGATTCGCGATAAAAAAATTGGTTAATATATTTTGAAAATTTCTTTACCAACCTCCCAACCTTCTAGTTCACCTCTGGTGAAAAACCCAAACTACCCCTGACTTCGGAAATGAACTTCCGAAATGCAAGAAAAAGGTGTTTTCGGAGATACATCTTCGAAAGCGCTTTTTTTTTAAAAAAAATTTGACATATTTCGGAAGTTCATTTCCGAAAACAGCATTTCGGAAGTTCATTTCCGAAATACTGCGCGTTTTGCAGATTAAGCAAAACGGCCCCCTCCCCCAAATCATTTACCCTAATCTTCTTCAAACTCAACCCCAAAGAGATTTTTGTGCAAACCAGTTCCAAGCTACCTCAAAGGCTCCATCTAGTTGCTCTATTACATTCTAAAGTCCTCCAATCTATTCAATAGGTAAGCATTTTGATTTTAAGATCTATGATTAAAATGTATATTAGGGTGTTTACAAATAGCAAAAAATGTATTAGGTTAGGTTTATACTGATATTTAGGATGTTTAGAATGTGTATACATAGGTTTGAATTTTGATTTTGGGGTCTGCCATTGAAGGTTGCAGAAAAGCTCTGCGCAGGGGTGTTTCGGAAGTTCATTTCCGAAAACACCTCCATCCCAGTTTCGGAAATGAACTTCCGAACTGTATCAGAAGTGCAATTTTTTTTTGTTTTTTCATTTGTCTCGCATATTAATCGATTTCAATTTCGATTGTTTACAGGAACATGACAGGCAACCAGCCAGCACGCATCAGACAGGGCAGGGAGTCCCAGACTGCGTCGGCTAGACGCGAGCGGGCGGCGACGCAGCTGGCGTCGACACGCGGGCGGGGCCGGGGACGCCGTGTGCGCGTTACACAGGACTTGGTGGAGAGTTCATCTCCTTCAGGCTATAGGAGTAGGCTGGCTCGGGTATCTTCTTCCCGCCAGCGAGAGGGGGAGGATGATGATGATGAGGAGGAGGAGGAGGTCATACCGGATGTTGACCCTCCAGTCGGGGAGGAGGAGGAGCAGGAGGAGCAGGAGGTGGATAGCTATCCGGGAGGGCCTTTTGACACTTCCCTGCTGATTCACTACCAGGATCACGTCGCTCGGCGGATCTGGGAGGGAGAGGTATTTTTTTAACTTAGCCGTTTATTTGTCACCATTTTTTATAATTTTACCGTTTATTTCTCGCTTATTTGTTTTTTGTTTGTAACAGGAGAGAGAGCCATTGAAAATGGTTAACCACTCCAGGAAGATTTTCGGTCTGTTTAAACCAGCAGCTCAGTGGTTTAACGACCATGTGCGAGGTTCAAGGCTTAGCGGACTCTGCATGACCGGGTACACCACCATCAGCACCGGCATGCAGGGGGCATTTGTGGAGCGCTGGCACAAGGAGACGTCATCTTTCCACCTGCCGGTTGGGGAGATGACGATCACCTTGCATGACGTCCAATGTCTTCTCCACCTGCCTATTAGGGGGCCGCTGTTGACCCACTCCAAGATCCAGAGGGTGGAGGCCATTGAGTGGATGACGCTCTATCTGGGCATGGAGGAGGAGGTTGCTCACTTTGAGTGCGCCACGACTTGTGGGCCTCATGTCCGGTTCACTACACTGAAGATCTATTTTGAGTTCCACCTGGACGCGGCGGCCGAGGCCGAGCAGGAGGATAACGACCTGTTCACACAGTATCACCGCGACTGCGCTCTCCGGTGCTGGTACATGCATGTGGTAGGCGCTGCATGCTTTGTGGACAAGAGCGCCAGGTACGTCGACGTGACCTACCTCCGCTATTTCATGGACTTGGATACCGTTCACCAGTGGAACTGGGGGGCAGCTACTCTGGCATATCTCTACCAGAAGATGAATGAGGCCTCCAACTGGAGGACGAGGCAGCTGGTCGGATCCTGCACTTTGCTTACGGTACGTTTGATTTTAACACATTCTCGTATTTATTTATTTATGTTTCGTATTTAATTTTAATACATTATCTTGTTTCTGTTTCAGAGCTGGATCATCTCCTACTTCTCCCGCATCCACGGCTTCCACATCGATCCTGAGTATGTGGACCCCATGCCCAGGGCCGCCAGATACGTTCTCCAGAGGGGGAACGATGCGGTGGGACCATACCGCCTGTACCTAGACCGCACGATGCACGACGACGTCACCTGGAGGCCGTTTGCCGACTACGCTCAGGTTGTCCCCTTCGACGGGGTTGCTCTATATTCAGGCTGGTTGGCATGCGGGACCGGCATCATGGTTCGGTATCTCCCGGAGCGGTGCATGCGTCAGTTCGGATTCGTGCAGATCATACCCAGGTCACCCTTCGAGGCTGCTCCTGACACAGTGACCAGAGTGCAGCTCACTGCCATATGGGAGCATTGGGAGGATCATGTGGTACCGGAGGAGTACCATCGCATGCGGGTCACCCAGGACTGGCACAGTGTGGAGGGGTACGTCACATGGTTCTACCGGGTGTCCCATCCTCTCTTGAGACCCGACGTTCCCGGCGCTCCTAGGCCAACACACGAGGAGATCCTGGAGAACCAGCTGGCCGAGGATGATCACGCCATTGATCTCATGCCGATCTGTCAGCGGATATCGATGATTGGGCGGGACGCGTTGGATCGAGGTATCGTGGAGCGGGGCGGTCCAGAGGCAGTCGCGGTGATGGAGATTATCGTCCTTGATGCGGACCGTGCGGCGACATACAGGCGGCAGAGGAGGGCCCAGGGTGAGAGGGTTAGGCATGAAGGATAGAAAAACACTTAGAAAGGGGGGGTTTGAATAAGTGTAGCTTTAAAAACTTGACCGATAAAAATAAATTGCACAGTTATTTTTATCCTGGTTCGTTGTTAACTAAACTACTCCAGTCCACCCCCGCAGAGATGATTTACCTCAACTGAGGATTTAATCCACTAATCGCACGGATTACAATGGTTCTCCACTTAGTCAGCAACTAAGTCTTCCAGAGTCTTCTGATCACACACTGATCACTCCAGGAACAACTGCTTAGATACCCTCTAAGACTTTCTAGAGTATTCTGATCCACACGATCACTCTAGTTACAACCTGCTTAGATAACCTCTAAGACTTCCTAGAGTATTCTGATCCACACGATCACTCTAGTTCCTTACAACTTAATGTAATCAATTCTAAGAGTATTACAATTGCTTCTTAAAAGCTATAATCACAAACTGTGATATTTCTCTTAACGTTTAAGCTTAATCTCACTAATATATTACAACAGCAATGTAGTGAGCTTTGATGAAGATGAAGATTCTGAGCTTTGAGTAGAACAGAGTTTCAGCAAGTTAATATGAGTTGTTTTATTCAGAATCGTTAACCTTGCTTCTCATCAGAACTTCATATTTATAGGCGTTGGAGAAGATGACCGTTGAGTGCATTTAATGCTTTGCGTGTTCCGTACAGCATCGCATTTAATGTTATACGCTTTTGTCAACTACCTCGAGCCTTGTTCACGCTGTGTCCACTGACGTTGCCTTTAATAGCTTCTAACGTTCCTTTTGTCAGTCAGCGTAGCCTGCCACATGTACTTCCTTCTGATCTGATGTTTGTGAATACAACGTTTGAATATCATCATAGTCAAACAGCTTGGTGCAAAGCATCTTCTGATCTTCTGACCTTGAAGTGCTTCTGAGCGTGATACCATCAGAACTTCAGTGCTTCTGATCTCATGTTCTTCTGATGCTTCCATAGACCCATGTTCTGATTCTGCTTCGACCATCTTCTGATGTCTTGCCAGACCATGTTCTGATGTTGCATGCTGAACCCTTTGAGACAAAGCTTCTGAGCGCTGAATTATGCATACTCTTTATATATTTCCTGAAAAGGAAATTGCATTGGATTAGAGTACCATATTATCTTAAGCAAAATTCATATTATTGTTATCATCAAAACTAAGATAATTGATCAGAACAAATCTTGTTCTAACAATCTCCCCCTTTTTGATGATGACAAAAACATATATAAATGATATGAATTTGCGATCAGAAAGAGCAGTCGGCAAAAGACAAATTACACAGCTATAGTATAAGCATGTGAATATGTCTCCCCCTGAGATTAACAATCTCCCCCTGAGATAAATAATCTCCCCCTGAAATAAATACTCGAAGAACTTTAATAAAAGACTTCCCTGATTATTTCGGTAGAGACGATCACATAAGCTTCTGTCTTCAGAGAATTCATAGCTTCTGACTTCTGCTTCCATTGGACAGCTTCAGAACTTGAATTTCTTTAGATCCCTAGAACACTCATAGCTTCTGATTCCTGCTTCCATTTAGGACAGCTTCAGAACTTGAATTTCTTTGATCATCAGAACATTCACAACTTCTGATTCCTGCTTCCATCTAGGACAGCTTCAGAACTTGAATTTCTTTGATCTTCAGAACATTCACAGCTTCTGATTTCTGCTTCCATTTAGGACAGCTTCAGAACTTGAGTTTTCTGGATCTTTAGAACATTCACAGCTTCTGATTTCTGCTTCCCTCGGATAGCTTCAGAGCTTTGAATTTCTACCAACATCACTTCATGCTAGATTTGTATCAGAACATTGTTGAATGTACCAGAGCATCATCAGAGCATCTCTACATCCTGAAATGTTACAGAACAAAAACTAAACGACAAAAGTCAGCATGAACGAGTCAGAACATAAAATGTATATTAGAACACATGATATGTATCAGAGCCATATAGGCTAAAATAATGTATCAGAGCAAATAGAATTTTGTCAGAGCAAATAGACAAATATGGATCAAATTCTATTATCAGTGCTTCTGATTCTGAAGCTTGACAGCACTCAGCTTGCTTCAGTTTCCATAAGCTTATTCTTTTTACAGAATAACGCTTCTTATGGTTTTGCTTCTTGTGTGCTTTGAAGATTCTCTTCACTTCTTTATACCTGCAAAACACTTAAACCATATAGAACTTGCAGTTCTTGTTAGTGAAAGTGTGGGAGCTTTACCCAGCAACTGATAGATTAATCAAATCATTTATCATTTATTATCATTTATCTTCTCCCCCTTTTTGTCATAACATCAAAAAGAATATATCAAAAGATTCAGATGTATAAAACGACAAACAAAATCAATGAAATGCAAAACAAAGAAACTTTTTACCATCCCGAGATAAAACGTTTCAGCTGTTTTGCTTTAAAAGAGGTTCTGAATCAACTTAGACAATGAAACGTTAGTAATAACCGAATCATAATTTCTAAAAGATTTCAATCAGAACTTCTGATTAAAAAATAATCCACTTTCATTTCAGAAGATACTCATACATAAGAACTTCTCATCTTCTCATTCTGGGCATAAATCCATACTGATGTTCTTCAGAATGAACTTAAACCTATCTTCAGCCAGGGGTTTTGTAAAGATATCAGCCCATTGATGGTCTGTATCCACAAAGTTTAAAGATAGAACACCCTTCTGAACATAGTCCCTTATGAAATGATGTTTAATCTCAATATGTTTAGCTTTTGAATGAAGAATAGGATTCTTAGATAAACATATAGCAGAAGTATTATCACAGAATATAGGAATGTTACTCTCATATATCTGATAATCTTCTAGCTGACTCTTCATCCAGAGCATCTGTGTACTGCAACCAGCAGCAGCGACATATTCTGCTTCTGTTGTTGATAGAGCAATAGTTGCTTGCTTCTTGCTATACCAGGAGATCAAATGACTTCCAAGAAATTGGCAACTTCCTGAAGTACTCTTTCTTTCAATTCTGTCTCCAGCATAGTCAGCATCGCAGAATCCTACTAAGTTGTATTCTTTAGATTTTCTGTAAACTAAGCCAACATTAGTAGTACCTTTCAGATACCTTAGAATTCTCTTAACAGCAGTTAAATGAGATTCTCTAGGATCTGATTGGAATCTAGCACACAAACAAACACTGAACAGAATGTCAGGTCTAGAAGCAGTCAAATATAGAAGAGATCCAATCATACCTCTGTATAACTTCTGATCTACCTTCTTACTTACCTCATCCTTACCTAGGATGCATGTTGGATGCATAGGAGTTTTGGCTTCTTTGCAGTCCAGAAGATTAAACTTCTTCAGAAGTTCCTTCACATACTTGGTTTGGTGAACATACGTTCCTTCTGATGTTTGATTTATTTGTATTCCAAGGAAATACTTGAGTTCTCCCATCATGCTCATTTCAAACTCAGCCTGCATAGACTCAGCAAACTCCTTTCCAAGTGTAGCATTAGATGTTCCAAAAATAATATCATCTACATATATTTGACAAATTAAAATATCCCTTTTAAAGGTTTTACAAAAGAGAGTAGTGTCCACTTTTCCTCTAGTGAAACCATTATCCAGAAGGAAAGAACTTAAGCGTTCATACCAAGCTCTGGGAGCTTGTTTCAATCCATACAACGATTTCTTTAGTTTAAAAACATGATTAGGAGACATGGAGTCTTCAAAACCAGGAGGTTGATGGACATAAACTTCTTCATCTATATAACCATTTAAGAAGGCACTCTTAACATCCATCTGATAGAGAGTGATGTTATGTTGAGTGGCAAATGAAATTAATAGACGAATAGATTCTAACCTGGCCACTGGTGCAAAGGTTTCTGTATAGTCAATCCCTTCTTGCTGACTATAACCCTGAGCCACCAGTCTGGCTTTGTTCCTTACCACTTCACCTTTCTCACTGAGCTTGTTTCTGAAGACCCATTTTGTACCGATTATATTGAATCCATCTGGTCTAGGAACAAGATCCCAAACATCATTCCTTGTAAACGGATTCAGTTCTTCTTGCATAGCAATTATCCAGTCTGGATCTTCTAGAGCATGATCAACAGAAGTTGGCTCGATCAAAGATACAAGACCTAATTGACAGTCTGCATTGTTCTTAAGGAATGCTCTTGTTCTGATTGGATCATCCTTCTTTCCAAGAATGACATCTTCTGAATGACCAGAGATGAGTCTGGATGATCTTCTGACAGATGGTTCTTCAGAAATGCTTAGATTCTCCAGAGAAGCTGATACTTGATCTTCAGATTCTTTGCTTCTGAGAGGCTCTGCTTCTGATGCGTTGCTTCTTGGCTCAACAACTTTTGATACATCAATATCACAATCTGCAAAATTATCAAACTGTTTTGGTTTTTCAGAACCAAGCTTATCATCAAACCTGATATTGATTGATTCTTCTACAATCAATGTTTCAGTATTGTATACTCTGTAGCCTTTTGAGCGTTCAGAATATCCAAGAAGGAAACATTTTTGTGCTTTGGAATCAAACTTACCAAGATGATCTTTAGTGTTCAGAATAAAGCATACACATCCAAAAGGATGGAAATATGAAATGTTGGGCTTTATATTCTTCCACAATTCATAAGGAGTCTTATTTAGAGTAGGTCTGATAGAGATTCTATTCTGAATATAGCATGCAGTGTTTATTGCTTCTGCCCAGAAATGCTTAGCCATATTGGTTTCATTGATCATGGTTCTGGCCATTTCTTGCAGAGTCCTATTCTTTCGTTCTACAACTCCATTTTGCTGTGGAGTTCTAGGACAAGAGAAATCATGGGCAATACCATTTTCGTTGAAGAACTCTTCAAAGAATCTGTTCTCAAATTCACCACCATGATCACTTCTAACCTTTATGATTTTACACTCTTTTTCAGATTGAATCTGAATGCAGAAATCAAAGAACACTGAATGAGACTCATCCTTGTGTTTCAAGAATTTTACCCATGTCCAGCGGCTATAATCATCTACGATGACTAATCCATATTTCTTCCCTCTGACAGATGCTGTTTTGACTGGGCCAAACAGATCAATGTGCAAGAGTTCTAATGGCCTTGAGGTAGAAACAACATTCTTGGACTTGAATGCAGGTTTGGAGAACTTGCCCTTCTGACATGCTTCACAAAGAGCATCTGATTTGAATTTCAGATTAGGGAGTCCTCTGAAAAGATCCAGTTTGTTAATCTGAGAAATCTTTCTCAAACTAGCATGACCTAATCTTCTGTGCCAGACCCACTGCTCTTCAGAAACAAACATAAGACAAGTCACCTTCTGACTCATAAGACCTTGCAGATCTGTCTTATAAATGTTGTTCTTCCTCTTGCCGGTAAATAGGATTGAGCCATCCTTCTGATTTACAGCCTTGCAAGACTTTTGATTAAAGATTATATCATAACCATTGTCACTCAATTGACTGATAGATAAGAGGTTATGTGATAATCCTTCTACAAGAAGTACATTTGAAATGGAAGGAGAGTTACCAGACAGTTCCAGAGCCAATTATCTTGCCCTTCTGATCTCCTCCAAACTTGACTTCTCCTCCAGACTTAAGCACCAGGTCTTGGAACATAGACCTTCTTCCTGTCATGTGTCGTGAGCATCCAGAGTCCAGGTACCACGACATGTTGTGCTTTGTCCTTTTTGCAGCCAAGGATATCTACAATAGGAATAATCTTATCCTTAGGTACCCACATTTTCTTGGGTCCTTTCTTGTTAGATTTTCTCAAGTTCTGATTGAACTTGGGTTTAACATTGTAAGCAATAGGAGGAACAGCATGATAATTCTTAATATGAGTTTCATGATATTTCCTAGGTTGTGTCACATGCTTTTTGGTGTGTGTAATGTGAAAGCTTTGTGCATGTGATGTGTGCCTAATATCATGTGAGTGGCCATACTTGAACTGATCATACAATGGCTTGTATGTGATTTTCATTTTATCAACAGGTTCAAGTTTGTATGGGGTTTCACCCTCAAAACCAATGCCAACTCTACTGTTTCCAGACACAGCATATATCATAGAAGCTAGCTGACTTCTGCCAATACTTCTAGATAAGAACTTCCTGAAACTTAAATCATATTCTTTCAGAATATGGTTTAGACTAGGAGTGGATTTTTCTGAATTGGAAGGAGATCCAACATTATTGGATAATTTTAAAACTTTTTCTTTTAATTCAGAATTTTCCAACTCAAGCTTCTTCGTTTCAAATTCAAATAGCTTTTTCAGCTTTTTGTATTTGAGACTAATCTGAGACTTGAATTCCAGAAGTTCTGTTAGACTGGAAACTAACTCATCTCTAGTAAGTTCAGAAAATACCTCTTCAGAATCTGATTCTGATGTAGATTCTGATCCGTCATCTTCTGTCGCCATCAGCGCACAGTTAGTCTGCTCATCTTCAGAGTCTGAATCATCTTCTGACTCATCCCAGGTTGCCATAAGACCTTTCTTCTTATGAAACTTCTTCTTGGGATTTTCCTTCTGAAGTTTTGGACATTCATTCTTGAAGTGTCCAGGCTCATTGCATTCATAGCACATGACCTTCTTCTTGTCAAATCTTCTGTCATCAGAAGATTCTCCATGTTCAAATTTCTTTGAACTTCTGACGCCTCTGAACTTCCTTTGCTTGTTCTTCCAGAGTTGATTTAGCCTTCTGGAGATCAAGGACAGTTCATCTTCTTCTTCAGATTCTGATTCTTCAGGATCTTCTTCTCTAGCCTGAAAAGCGTTAGTGCATTTCTTGATATTGGATTTTAATGCAATAGACTTACCTTTCTTTTGAGGCTCGTTTGCATCCAGTTCAATTTCATGACTCCTCAGGGCACTGATCAGCTCTTCCAAAGAGACTTCATTTAGATTCTTCGCAATCTTAAATGCAGTCACCATAGGATCCCATCTTCTGGGTAAGCTTCTGATGATCTTCTTTACGTGATCAGCCTTGGTGTATCCCTTGTCAAGAACTCTCAATCCAGCAGTAAGAGTTTGAAATCTTGAAAACATCTTTTCAATGTCTTCATCATCCTCCATCTTGAAGGCTTCATACTTCTGGATTAAAGCGAGAGCTTTAGTCTCCTTGACTTGAGCATTTCCTTCATGAGTCATTTTCAAGGACTCATATATGTCATAGGCCGTTTCCCTGTTAGATATCTTCTCATACTCAACATGAGAGATAGCATTCAGCAAAACAGTTCTGCATTTATGATGATTCCTGAAAAGCTTCTTCTGATCATCACTCATTTCTTGCCTTGTCAGCTTTACGCCACTGGCATTTACCGGATGTTTGTAACCATCCATTAGAAGATCCCATAGATCACCATCTAGACCAAGAAAGTAACTTTCCAGTTTATATTTCCAGTATTCAAAGTTTTCACCATCAAATACCGGCGGTCTAGTATAACCATTGTTACCGTTGTGTTGCTCAGCAGAGCCAGATGTAGATGTAGACTTTGCAGTTTCATCAGCCATCTTTTACTGAAGCGTTTTTCTCTTCCTGAATCTTTTCTAAACACGGTTAAGTGCTTGCACCTTAGAACCGGCGCTCTGATACTAATTGAAGGATAGAAAAACACTTAGAAAGGGGGGGGGTTTGAATAAGTGTAGCTTTAAAAACTTGACCGATAAAAATAAATTGCACAGTTATTTTTATCCTGGTTCGTTGTTAACTAAACTACTCCAGTCCACCCCCGCAGAGATGATTTACCTCAACTGAGGATTTAATCCACTAATCGCACGGATTACAATGGTTCTCCACTTAGTCAGCAACTAAGTCTTCCAGAGTCTTCTGATCACACACTGATCACTCCAGGAACAACTGCTTAGATACCCTCTAAGACTTTCTAGAGTATTCTGATCCACACGATCACTCTAGTTACAACCTGCTTAGATAACCTCTAAGACTTCCTAGAGTATTCTGATCCACACGATCACTCTAGTTCCTTACAACTTAATGTAATCAATTCTAAGAGTATTACAATTGCTTCTTAAAAGCTATAATCACAAACTGTGATATTTCTCTTAACGTTTAAGCTTAATCTCACTAATATATTACAACAGCAATGTAGTGAGCTTTGATGAAGATGAAGATTCTGAGCTTTGAGTAGAACAGAGTTTCAGCAAGTTAATATGAGTTGTTTTGTTCAGAATCGTTAACCTTGCTTCTCATCAGAACTTCATATTTATAGGCGTTGGAGAAGATGACCGTTGAGTGCATTTAATGCTTTGCGTGTTCCGTACAGCATCGCATTTAATGTTATACGTTTTTGTCAACTACCTCGAGCCTTGTTCACGCTGTGTCTACTGACGTTGCCTTTAATAGCTTCTAACGTTCCTTTTGTCAGTCAGTGTAGCCTGCCACATGTACTTCCTTCTGATCTGATGTTTGTGAATACAACGTTTGAATATCATCAGAGTCAAACAGCTTGGTGCAAAGCATCTTCTGATCTTCTGACCTTGAAGTGCTTCTGAGCGTGATACCATCAGAACTTCAGTGCTTCTGATCTCATGTTCTTCTGATGCTTCCATAGACCCATGTTCTGATTCTGCTTCGACCATCTTCTGATGTCTTGCCAGACCATGTTCTGATGTTGCATGGTGAACCCTTTGAGACAAAGCTTCTGAGCGCTGAATTATGCATACTCTTTATATATTTCCTGAAAAGGAAATTGCATTGGATTAGAGTACCATATTATCTTAAGCAAAATTCATATTATTGTTATCATCAAAACTAAGATAATTGATCAGAACAAATCTTGTTCTAACAAGGCACACCCAGTAGTGGTCGGGTTTATTTATTTTTTGCTTTCGGATTGTATCTTTAGCACACTATTTTTATTTGTTTCGGTTTGTATATATTATTTTCTTCGGATTAGTATTTTTTTTTGTTTATTTATCATATTAGTGTTTTCAGTCTATCTATTGTTTATTTTATTTGCCGGTAACGTTTAATTAAAATGCGGTTGCGTTTAAGAAAAAACATAAAAAAAAACACAGTTTCTGCATAATTCGGAAATGAACTTCCAAATTCACCCCCCATGAGGTGTTTTCGGATGTTCATCTCCGAACGCACCCCCCATGAGGTGTTTTCGGAGATGAACTTCCGAATCAAGGAAATTTTTTTAAAAAAAAAAGCGCTTCGGAAGTTCATTTCCGAAGCAGGGGTAGTTTGGGAATTTCGCTGGGGGTGACCCCCCATAGGGAGGTGGGTAAAGAAATTCTCTATATTTTTCTTGAAGAACAACATAACATTTATTGTGTTGATCTTAGCAAGTATTTCGACTTCTACTCACTTCGTGAAATAATCTACTATCACAATGAAATATTTAAGTTGTCTTGGTGTTACAAAACATGTACGAGGATATCCACCCTCCACTAAGAAAATGACCATTAGGAATTTAATGTTGTCCACCCAATTAGAGGATCTATATGAGCATCATAGTGACATTGACATTTGTTGCGTTTTTTAACATAATTCTCCGTGTCTTCTTTCACGGCAACCTGTAGTATCTAGCTAAAAAAAAGTTCTCTTTCGAGTAGGTTGGAAATGAGTCGAGTCGAACTAGCCTCAACTCAGTTCGACTCGTTAAGAATTGGTCAAGTTTGAGTTTAAGACAGACTTTTTTTTCAGCTCAAACTCGACTCGTTAAGAATTGGTCGAGTTTGAGTTCGAGTTCGAGTTTATCACGAACTTTTTTTCAGCTCAAATTCGACTTGTTAGAAGTTCACGAACATCTCGTTTCAACTCGTTAGATTACTCTTGTTAGATTCATCTCGCTTATTTCACGGACTTAAAAGTAATTTTTTAAAGTCTACTTTTTTATATATATTTGACATTTTAAATTAATATTTTTTAAATAAAAAAATATAGAAATAAAATAAAATTTATAAGATTGAAATTTATACGATGTTAATTTTATTTATATAATTATTTGTAGAAATATTTTTCTCACTTGAGAATATAAATTATCAATTATAACCGTTAGATTAAAATAAAATATGATACTAAGATTTAGAGCAAATCTTCAAACCTACTCTTAAAGACAATATAATCTATCTCATATATAATCGAGTTGACTCATGAACATAACGAATTGAACTATGTATAGTTCAAGTTCAGCTCATTTAGTTAACGAACTTAGTTTTTAGCTCATACTCAGCTCATTTGGTTCATGAACCTAGCTCAACGATTTAATTTTCGAATCGAATTTTGAACTATTTTCGAATTAATTTAGTTCATTGTCCGCCCTATTTTCAAGCTTCTACCCCTTAAGATGTTGTATGCATATTTTCTCATGTGTCTCTCGGAACGGTATTTAGCGTCCTCTTTATTGAGACAGTGGAGGAAGAGCGGTGAATCTTCTTCCATATAATGTATCAACCATAATGAAATAAGAACAATGAGTTTAAGCCCTAAAGTTCAATTGTTTTATGGTTAGAATCAAAACTTGTAACTGTTTACGGTGATTTCCGGTAAACAACCGCTAGTCCTCCAAACTATAATAAATATGATTTGGTTACTCGCAGGATCGACTAGATTGATCCTAGGACACATAGTCAATTAGATTGTTATCAATATTCTTTAGAACCATGTTCATGATTCGTTGTCTTCGACAAATGTTATTCGATTGAAAACATACACTTTTAGTGATGACTTGATTATATGTGATTATGACTTTAAAATGTAAACAACGCAGATAACGTAACATGCAATTCTGTTTAAATGTAAAGAATCTTAAAACATAAAACTGTTAAAGATCTTGAAAGTAAATAACATGAAAGTAAATAACATGAAAGTAAATAACATGAAAGTAAATAACATGAAAGTAAATAACATGAAAGTAAAGATACAGTAATGTAAATGACAAGAAGTAAATAGAATGCAAGAATTTAAAGATATTCGAAAACGAAAAGCAATAAAAGATAATACTCATGTATTAAGATGGTGGTGTCATACGTACATTTTCTCAGCGAACTCGTTCTCGTTAACGCTTGATACTTGAGTAAATATGTGAGTGATTTGTACAAAATGAACACACGGAATTCTATCATAAAAAACTCCTATTTATACTAGTTTCGACCATAACGGCCCTACGCTAATCCGCTGCCACGTTTCTCATAAGAACTTCCAGCGATGACATCTGTGAATAAGCAGTTACGCAACTATCTTCGAATTTCAAATCTTCCCGCCTGAGTCCATCTTCGACGCGTGGCAGTATGTTAATAAACACTTACTAACAAACACGCTAAATAATAATACTTAAGCAAATTTATAAATTTTGTCTAAGTCTTCGAGGATATGTCCTTCCAATAGCTTTCAGTAGCCATCACCTTCATAAAAAACTTAGACGTTTCTTGCTATCGAAACATGGCTATCAGTAGCCATTTTATATTTCTCAGAGATGGTCATCAGTAACCACCTTGCCTTCGATCATACACTCCTTCGAAGCACATATATTTGTTCAACGAAATCTTCAGCTAACAAATTGCCCCCAATAAATGCCTGTTTCGAAGATCAACAGAAATAGGCGTTTTTTGCCATCATAAGATTTCGTCTCTTATTAAATTTTTGATAGTTCCAAGACTACTGACTAAACGTCATAATCATTGATAATTTCTGTTTCCGAAACGTCTTGTCATTCTCAAAATGTCTTCTCATAACTTACATTCCCACGTCCTTGACCTTACTTCCTGATCATTACTCCTATATACTAGGAGTAAGGCTGAATCTTTTGACCGCCATTGGATTAAATCATCATTCGCTACGTGTCCTTTGGGTTTTACCCAAAAGATTTAAAAAGGATTTCCGTTAAACCTTTAAATACTTTGGACTTGCACTCTTTTTACAACTTCTCATTCCTATTTCTCCGTCTTCTTCATCAAACAAAGGAACCAACATCTTCAAACTTTTCAAATCTGAATTTCTCAAAACTCGTCCGATGGCTTCATCTTCCAATGTTCTTCAACCTGCTCTAAAGCTCCAATCCACCACACGGTCTGGTGAACACGAACACATTCCAAACCCTAACGTTGAAGAAGTTCGCGCTATCTACGCTTCCCAGGTAATCATACCCTTTGAACTTTCTGGAAAATCTTTTGCTTTTATGGGTCCATTGCCGGGTGAAGATAACCAAACCCTAAGTAGGTTCTTCCCTGCTTATTATAAGACTAGGCCATTAGTGAGCAAAGCTAACACAGATGAAGAGGGTTGCTCTCCTTCAGGAGAATCTGCTAATGTTGAAGAAACTTCAACCGTAGCCCCTTTGGCTTTGCCAAAAATTAGGTTAAATTACATGACCAACTTTGTGAAAGTGTTTAGGTCACTCCCTTTAGCCAAAGATCCTGACTTGTACTTTGCCTGGTTAGAAAAAGTAGAGAAAAAGAAAGAATCTGACTGGAAATCGTTAGGAATCTACGATTTGATCCAACTATCAAAAACAGGCTTAACATATAACCAACCCATGCTAGTAGCAGCGGTCCATTTCTGGGATGCTTCCCACAACACTTTCCACCTCCCATGTGGAATGGTCACCCCTACTCTCTTCGATGTAGCTGCGATTACAGGACTTCGACCAACTGGGGAAGACTTCGATCCCACTGAGATGGATGTTGACACAATTGGCTTTAATAATTCGACAGTTACTTATACTGCGTTTATCCAACAACATCATGTTACCGCGAACGAAGAAGTCTCTGATGACGAACATATTGCCTTCTTGGCGCTATGGCTTTCGCGATGTGCTTTCTGCTCAAGATCCATACAAGTTGCAAAGAGATATCTTTGCATGGCTAATCAATTGCATAATGGAAAAAAGCTCAATCTTGGCCAACTACTTCTGGGATTTCTTTATGAAAACCTTAGCGAAGCTGCAAACCTTACCAAGAATTACCAATCTGGTACCTTACTTTATGCTGGACCTTTCTGGCTTTTGCAACTGTGGCTAAATGCTACGTTCGAAGCTCATCTTCCGTTTCGAGGGAAAGTCAAGGAGGAAAATGACAAAATCAGGAATCGAACTATTGAAGGAACTAGGTTGGCTTACCTGACTCCAAAAGAAGAGCCTGGGAAACTTCAAGAATACTTCTTAGCGTATATGATGATGTTTGCCCAGCGTCGTCAATTCGATCCGTCTATGGCTCCGTTTGTACATAGAACCAAGGGTCCTGAATGGTTTACTCAGAAATTCCCACCAACATCTCAGGATCAACAAACTGAGCTTATGGAAATTTGGGAATCTTTTCTGACTCCAAGGTTGTTCCTCCACCGTCTTCGACCATCGAAAGGGCAATGCATTCTTGTGTGCTATCAACCAAATTTGGTTTCACGACAGTTTGGATTGGTCCAAATAAAACCAAAATGCTTATATGAGAAAAGGAGTCATATGTGCTTCCACACCTTATACTTGTCAGAAGAAGAATGTGAAACAAAAGTTAACAGATATGCTGGCGTCACCAACCTTTCCCCTATTCCTTTCGAACCTTCCTTTTACTGTACACCAGACTTCCATCAATGGTGGACGAATTATTATACTTCTCAAATCTTTGATGCTGATAGTTTGACGCAGGAACTAACTGCAGCTTTTGCTGATGTGCAGGAGACTTTTCGTAAAGGTACTACAACTCATATTAAAGAAATACAAGCTTTCCAAAAATTTTTTGAAACTATCTATAGGCCTGATGATCTTAGTCGGACCGTTCGTGAGGCTGCAATCACTTTGCGCGAAAAGTTTTCCGCCAAACTGGATAAGTTGAAATTGCCCTCGTATGTTCGACCAGAACTACGTTATGAAGTGGCTTTCAAACTTAATCCTCCAAAATTTCCTCCACTGCCAAGCGCGGATTTTGGTGTGGCTTTGAGCCCCCCTTTTCCAGATTGGTTTGTGTGTGGCAACGTTTTAAAAGATCTTCAAAACAGTAGTAAAAAACGCGCTGAACGGGTGGTTCCGACTAAGCATACCTTGGATACTTTCAAAGGACATCTCCATATAGATCTCGAACACGTTCGTGTCTTGACTCCAATACCTGAAGGTTTGGATTCAGACAATCTTTTCGACTGACTTTTCCTTTTTGGCTGGTATACTAATTTCAGTTTCGACTACAGCTGTTGCTCATAGGAGGAAGATCAAAGAGACTCCTGCCCAAAAGAATCCTGGGACATCCCAAAGCGACAAACCCAGTGAAAGTGGCTCTCTCAATCCTGATAAAAAGCCTACGGTACGCACCTTTTGCGTTCTTAATCTTATATAATCTGTAATCAATAGTCCCTTTGCTTATCATCTGTCTTTTCAGAGTTCGAAGCCCCCAACTGGTCCGAAACGGAAAGTTTCTTCGTCCGCTGCTTCAGATGATGAGGATAAATCTCCTCCTTGCACTAGACAAGGACTTAGGAAAAGACAAAAATCTGCTACTCCTTCGAAAAAGGGAAAGGGAGCAAGTCCCTCCAAAACTGCTTCTCCTACTGATAAAGCGTCCTCTGAAGATTCCCCTTTGAAAACAACTAGCAACATACTTGTTGTCGAAAGTCACAATTCAAGTCCAGATAATATCCAAACCAAGGTCTTTCAGGTTTTTTCGCATATTAACTTGTGACTTTATCTAAATAATGGGATTAACTTTTTTACCTTGTTATTGCAGGATGATGCTGGCACTGCTACTTCAGGTTTCAAAGATCCTGGTCTTACCATTGATGTTCCCAAACTCTATGGTAATAATAATCTTTAGCTTCGTTGACAAACTTGTTACAGGTTTATTCTTATGACTAACTCTGCTTTATCTGACACAGATACTTCTCGAGACAAAGCTCCTGCTCTTTCACCCGTGGTCGAAGATGCTCAGCCCATCAACACTATGCTGCCCGATGAACCCGTTGAAGAAAGTCATTCTACTGATGAGTCTCCAGCTACTCATCAAGACAAAAGTTTGGAAGGCGAAGATCACGCCCTCTCAGGTAGTGACAATGTGAATCTGCATCCTCATCATAGTGACGACACTGTGTCTGAATCAGATGCTATGGAGGAAACTTCCAAACTAGAAAAGCAAAACTTTCAAGAAGCTTCGACTCTTGACACAAAAGCTGATCCTGGGACCACTTCAATGCCTGCCCCTACGCCTTCGGAGCTAGAACAATTAAAGCATGCTGATCCTCTTAGTTTCTTGAAGATTATCATGAATGTGGATACTTCTTCGTCTCCAAGTCCTGACGCTATTCCAGTTGCGACTGTGGGGTCTGGCAACCAAGAAGACACTTCTAGCCTGCTTCGACAAATCAAAGAGCGGTTCTTCGATGTCAATCTTGTGGATCTCCTCATTCGGGATCCTCTTAAGAGTCATGGTTTAAATCAACTTTTGAAAAAAGTAGATTTACTTCAAGTCTCCACAACAGTCTCAGACGTACTTGTTCTGTTAGGCTCTCTGGTTGAGCAACTTCAAGCTGATATCCTTCGAAAACGAAGTATCGAAAGAGAGTTATCTGAAGCAATGGCCTCCCGTGATTCTTCATGGAATTCTGCAGTAGATGCAACCCAACGAGGCGAGGTCCTCAAACTTAAGCAATCAGAAGACCAGAAGGCCTTTGATGATCATGCAAAAAATATCAAGATCTGGAAACAAGAGATAAAGGCACTTGAGGAGAAAATCAAGGAAGCTGAACGCAGCCAGGCAACCATCCAACAATCCAACCAAAAGGAGTTGGTCGAAATAGTACAATCAGGGATCACACATTTCGAGGCTGCTCAGAAATTGATTCCTGAGATCGAAAGGTTGAAGAAACAACGATCGGTGATTGAACTCCGTATGACTTCTTGGGAGTCACAATATTCAAAGATCAAGAATAACCTCCCTGAGGGTTTCAACTAGCTGCTTCGAACCTTATTATCTGTTGCGTTCTTATTTGTAATCGAAACCTCATATGTTTTGTAAAAGCACTTATTTATATGCTTAACTTCTCCCTTCGTTTAAATATAATATTTATCAGCACTATTTCTTAGCAAATCTTTTCAATCTCTTGTCAAAATATATTTTCAGATCCTCCACAGTACTCTTCATTAATGCAACATGTAAACTCCGAATACTCTTCGCGACCTCTTAGCCTTTGGACTTGACGTTTCTACTTCTTTAGCCCTAATCATGACTAAACAGTAACGTTACTTTTTCAAAACGTCATTTCAAGACGTGCGTGAATCAGTTTCATGATTGCTGTTCAACTTCCAAGGGCGGGAAACGGCGGATGTAATAACTCCTCTCTTTGGAAAAACCAACTGCAGTCTAATCAATTATTAAGAAACTAAACCAACCTTTAGTATTCCCTTTCTATATAAAGGTCCAATATCACCCTTATTTTCTTCATTCACTCATTCTCTTCTTTCCTAAACTCAGAAAAGAGAAACCATTTTTCTTCCTCCAAAACCTTCTTCTCTTTTTTCATAATGGCCGAAATCCTCTCTTTCAATGAAATCAAAACCCTTATCCGGAGCGAGTTCAGACTTTCTGAGGATGAACTCCTTCGCCACTTTGTCACTCTTGAAACTTTGTTTGTCAATCAGGAGTTGGACTTCTACTTTGAGGAAGTCTTGGAAGGTGCTGTTTATCCAAACATGTTGGCTGAGTTTTGGATGAATGCTACTGTACGCATAGATCCTGAAGGTAGAACCACCATAGATTCTGAGATTCGGCATGCACGTTTCAGTATTACTCCTGCCACCATTGCTCACTTAATCAGGTGTAGTAACTCTGGGGAACGCTTTGATGACGATGGCTTTAACATGACCACGCATCTCATGCTGAGGTCCGTCATGGACAATGATCCTTTTAGTGCCAGAGTTGTTAGGATCTGGCATCAGATGCTCGTGGGCAACTTCCAGCCTCGGAGGATCAACGAAAACGACATCTTGGTTGAAGATTTGGAGTTCATCTTCTGTGGTCTTCGAGGGAAGAAGATCAACATTCCTTTGATGATATTCAAAGGTCTCGTGAAAGCTGTCTCTATTGGTACTGAACGGCAGAGGAACGTGACTTGCCTCCCATACGGAAGACTTCTTACTTTCATCTTTCAAAGGAAGGGTGTAGTGAGACGCATGCGTGAGGGCGGAGCCATCGACATGTTCGAAGCTGAAGCTTCACCCGTGTTGTCCTTGGAGGGTTTAAACCAAAGGATTAACTAACAACTTTCCTTTTTCCTTTATCTTAGGGTTTTTATGCTTTCTTTTTTTTTGTTGTACTTTCAGATCCTGTTTGGATCTTTTGTAATGCATGCAAACCCAAGTTATGAATGACAAATATTTTGAAATTTCTTTAGACTTTTCCTTTTTAAGTCTGTTATTCTGCATGTAAAGCCATTTTGATCAATATGGCTCATGTGTTTTGACACATGGCTAACCATTTTGGCTTTTCGTGACACCTCAAGTGTCTACGTTTTTGCAATCTTAACTTCGAACATGCTTGGCTTATATTTCTTCAAATACTTCCCATTTACTCTTAAGATCCTACGATCTTCTGCTAATTCTTCGATTTCATAAGCATTGTTCGAAAATGTTTTTAAGATTCGAAAAGGTCCTTCCCAATGTGGGGACCATTTACCAAGCGCCTGATTTTTTCGGTCTATAGGTAAAATAACTTTCCAGACTAAATCATTATTAACAAAAGTTTTACCTTTCACCTTTTTATTGTATGCTCTGGATACCCTTTCTTTCTGTCTTTTAATCATTTCCAATGCTCGAAGCCTGTCTTCGTCTAGATCTACCAACTCATTCATCATTAACTCCCAGTAAACGTTGGGAGAAATGTCTGCTTGTCTTTGTATTCTTACTGACTGCAAACATATTTCGATTGGTAGTACCGCATCATGTCCAAACGTCAACTGGAAAGGAGTTGTATTTGTAGCTTCTTTTGGAGATGTTCGACAAGCCCAAAGTGCTTGATCCAAAGTCTTATGCCAATTCTTGGGTTTCTTCCCCACATGCTTCTTAATAAGACCAATTATAATTTTATTTGCTGCTTCGACTTGTCCATTTGCTTGAGCATAATAAGGTGTGGATGTTAGCAACTTGAATCCTATTTCCTTGGCAAAGTCCTGCATTTTTCGTCCAGTGAAGACTGATCCCTGATCAGTTGTTATGCTTTCTGGGATTCCGAACCTATATATAATATATTTTTGAATAAACTCAATCACCGCTTCTTGGTCCACATTTGCCAATGGTATTGCTTCGACCCATTTTGTGAAATAGTCTATTCCTACCAAAATGTACCTTTGACCTCTGGATGATTTGGGGTGAATTTCTCCAATTAAATCTAAAGCCCATCCTCTGAAAGGCCAAGGTTTCACTATTGTACTGAGTTCATTTGCTGGAGCATGTTGTATACCTGCGTGTTCTTGGCATTCTTGGCACCCCTTGGCAAATTCTATGCAATCTTTCAACATTGAAGGCCAATACATCCCATAACGAAACAAAAGCCATTTCATCTTATGTCCTGCTTGATGTGCACCACATGCCCCACTGTGTACGTTTGATAGAGCCAAGTATGCTTCTGCTTCACCCAAGCATTTCAGCAATACCCCTTCAGGAGTTTTCTTGAACAATTCATTCCCCATTAGAAAATATGACAAGGCTCTATACTTGATTTTTCTATCTGTCTCCGTCGAAGGATTCTTCAAATAGTTGATTATTGGGCTCCTCCAATCCGTGTCTGCCAAAGAGTCAATATTTAGGACTTCGAACTCTTCTTTGTTGGCATAACCCAATTGTGAATTCTCTAGATCGCTCGGAGAAAGTTTAGTAGACATTGCTCTTCCTCTTACTTCGATCAATTCTTCCAATTTTTCTTTCGATACTTTGTATCCTGAAGCCAACTGTGCCAAGTCGTTCGCTTCTTGGTTATTCACCCTTGATACGTGTTTCAATTCTACATATTCGAATTTCTTGAGTAGCCTATTTGCAATGACAAAGTACATGATTAGATTCTCTTTGATGCACTTGTATTCTTTTGTTAATTGTTTGATGACCAATTCGGAGTCTCCTTTAATTTCGACTCTGGTTGCCCCCAGTTCTAACAAAGCCTCAAGTCCGGCGATTAACGCTTCGTACTCAGCTTCATTGTTGGAGCATAATGGTCCTTCGAGTTTGTACTTGAGCTTTGTTGGAATTCCATCAGGAGAAATTATCAACACTCCAACTCCAGAACCTTCTCTATGTGTCGACCCATCGAAGTACAACTTCCAAGGTTTTAGGTCCACGTAATGCTGATGATTCTCAACCACTGCGTGATCGACAATGAAGTCTGACACAATTTGGCCTTTCATTGCCTTGAGAGGTTGGAATATTAGCGAATATTCCGTTAGGGCTAAAGCCCACTTGCCAATTCGACTATGTAATATTGGCTTGGATAACATATGCTTAATAACATCACAATGAGACGAAACGTAAACATCAACTGGCTTTATATAATACTTAAGTTTAATACAAGAGAAATACAAACAAAGGCAGAGTTTTTCTATAGCAGTATATCTAGTCTCTGCATCATTGAGTACTCTACTTAAGTAGTAAATGGCTCTTTCGATGCCATTTTCATCTTCTTGTGCCAGCATGCTGCCTATTGTTTTGTCTGATGCTGAAATGTACAGGCGCATGTGTTTCTTCCCGTTTGGGGGAGATAAGATTGGTGGACAAGTCAAGTATTGCTTTATCTGATCGAAAGCTTCTTGATGTTCAGCACGCCATTCGAACTTTCCTTGCTTAAGCCGTAGTAAAGGCGAGAAGGCTTGCGTGCGTCCACTCAAGTTAGAGATAAATCTTCTTAAAAAATTTATCTTTCCCAACAGTGATTGTAACTCTTTCTTCGTGGATGGAGATTTGGTTTCCATGATGGCTTTTGTCTTGTTCTGGTTGATTTCTATTCCCTTTTTATGGACTACGAAACCCAAGAAATCTCCTGCTTGTACAAAGAAAGCACATTTAAGGGGGTTCATCTTCAACCCATGTTTCCTCATTCTTTCGAATGATTGGCTTAAATGATCGAGATGACTCATTCCCGAAGTAGATTTTACCACAATGTCGTCTATATATACTTGCATGAATGTTTCTATAAAGTCATGGAATATAGAGTTCATTGCTCTTTGGTAAGTTGCCCCAGCATTTTTTAAACCAAAAGGCATTACAACCCATTCGTAAGTGCCTATTGCCCCTGGGCAACGAAACGCTGTCTTGGATACATCATCTTCTGCAATAAAGATCTGATTATATCCTGAGTATCCATCCAACATACTTAGATACTCAAAACCTGCGGCTGAGTCTACCAGCATTTCTGCTACAGGCATGGGATATTCGTCTTTAGGAGTGGCTGCATTAAGATCACGAAAGTCTATGCATACTCGTAAAGAGCCATTCTTTTTAATTACAGGTACTATATTGGCAATCCATTCGACATACCTTGTAGTTTGGATAAACTTGCAACGTAAAAGCCTTTCGACCTCTGCTTTAATCTTCGAATGGATCTCTGGCGCGAATCTTCTAGGAGTTTGCTTCACAGGTTTCTTCCCTTCTTTTATTGGAAGCTTCAATTCGACTAGATCCCTTCCTAGACCAGGCATCTCATCATAATCCCAAGCAAAGCAATCTCTATTTTCTTTCAGCATTTTGATGACCGTTGCTTTTAGTTCTGGCTCTAATTTCGCGCTGATATATGTTATCCTTTTTTGATCCCTGTCTCCGAGGTTTACTTCTTCGAGTGGATCTTGGGCTAACATCTTTATATTAGAAGCCATTGGGTCTTTTTCGAACCCTAAAGGTTCTTCGTCGTATATTGCATCTAATCTTTGGTTTGATCCTTCGTCCATAATCTCTTCGTCTAGGATCGTATCTTTGGAGCGTTCGAAATCTGTATGCACCTCCAATTCTGCTATCTCTTCTTTGATTTGGATGGTATCTACCTTTACATCTGCTAATTCGGCCTCGAGAGCCGCCTTCTGTTTGTTCTCGGCCACGTAGGCCGAAATCTTTTCGAAGAATGAAGACTCAGACATGATTAATGTCATCGTCCCAGCCTGTTGGCCGTATTGCTGCATGATCTTCTAAAGGTGCTGTATCCGTTGGACCATCCATGATCTCTCTATCCCATTGGAATCCGTTTGGGTGCAAAGTAAGATAATACAATGCATTCTTATTTGGGGTGTACATCTCTTCTGCAGTATGACAAGGTCCTATATTTGCCAGATTCCTATCGAAGTTGGATTTATTTACCTGGTTAACTTCAGCCATATAGTAACTCTGATCACCTTCGATGTTTTCTACTATGCCATCTTCTCTCCAGATTGTCACCCTTTGATGCATTGTTGAGGGTACAGCTGCTACCCCATGAATCCATTCCCTTCCGAGCAACAGGTTATAGTTTGCTTTTGCTGGTATAACCATGAACATAGTGGGTCTGGTAACTGAGCCTACTGTCAAATTGACTTGAACAACTCCCAGTGTTTGTCCTATCTTACCCTCATAGTTAGACAGGACCATGTTATGTGGTCTTATGTCCGTATCGAACATGCCAATTCTCTTTATCATATACTGGGGCATCAAATTTACTGCTGCTCCCCCATCAACTAGGACTTTATTGATGCCAACATTCTCAATCTTAGCCCTAATATAGAGTGGTTTCAAATGATTTCTCATACCCTCATCAGGCCTCTCGAAGAAAGCATTCTGCTCTTCGACTGCACCATTATTTAGCACATAGTAACACACAGGTCTGTGTTTTGCCATTTCTTCGATATCAGCCTCCTCACAGTCTTCTACCTCAGTTTCCTGGTTAAACTCGTGAGGGAGTACGGACACAACATTGCAATTTAAATTTATAGACGAGACTCCATCAGAATCAAAATCATTTGTCATTCTGTCCTCTTCGTTCCAGGAATTTGACCGCATCTTATCTTCTTCATCCAAGAGCTTTTCAGCTTCGAACAATGCACGTTCCACCGGAGGTTTGTTTGACTTTGCTCCCTGGTATGGGACTTGGTTGCTGCTAGTTTCTCCAGTTTCTCTTGGTCTATATTCCTTCTGGGCCTTTTTCATCCTCTGGTGCCTCCTCCATTGGGACCGAGACATAGGGTTTTTTCCCTTATAGTTCTCCAATCGATATGTCTCTCGATTTGGCCTTTGAAATTGTCTCCTATATGCCATTGCGGTTCTTCCTCCTTGGTCCCAACTACGCCGTTTGTTGGTTCTTGCATCGGCTTGTACCCATCTATCCCTAGGTGGATCTGCAGGGATTTTGAACGTTACCCTTCGAACTCTAGGGTGTGGACTATCTGGCTCTCTTCGTTGGAGTCCATACATCGAAACCATACAAGTCAGGACGTAGCCCTTGAGTTTCTTGATTCATGGAGCAGTGCACACGTTCAAATGATCGTGCTAGCATCTCATCATAGGCTGCCCCACATCTGGGGCAGAGTGCAACTTCAGAGTTCCCTTTGTGGCATCTGATCAAAAATCCTAATAAGCTTTCATCCATCCTTGGGTACACTTGTAGTAAAGGATTTGGTTCTCTCCCTGGGTGTTCCCATCTTTCACGTCGAGCCCTTTCGAAATTGGCTTCGATTCTTCGATTCAGCATGATCGAACACCTTGGGCACATCCATTGTTTTCCACCATTTCTCTCATGGCAATTCCATAGGTAGTCTTTGAGGCTTTCAGCTCTTAGAGGAACTTTAATACCCCCATTCTGCCTTGTCAGCCGTGTCTCTAGTTCGCCAAACTCAGATGTTGGGTGTCTGGCGCTAACCATGTTGACCACCGCTGGAGCAACTTCAGAGATTTGGATTTTCTGGAGTTTTATCCTGAGGTCTTCAGTGGCCTCATTGCTCTCTTCTTTTGGTGCTTCAGTCATCTCTGTTTGGGAAGCTTCTTCAATCTCAGTATTGAAGATTATTTCATCATTTAGGCTTTCAGTAGCCTGCTTTCCGTTGAGCATTGCCTTAGTTTCCGCCACTTCGATCTCCGATACTTCCACCATGTTGATATCTTCTACCTCACAGAGGCTAGCATCAGCAATGTTTAGGGGATTGGTATCGACCCTCATGTGACTCTTGGTCTTGTCAGCAAATTTCAACCTTCCATCATTGATAGCATTTTGAATTAGATCCCTGAAAAGAAAACATTGTGAAGTTTTATGGCCTAAAAACCCATGATATTTACAGAAACCTCTTTTCTTCCGTTGTTCCAACGGAGGAATTTTGGAATTAGGAGGTAGTATCATTTGGCCATCTTTTACTAATAGATCAAATATTTCATCACACTTAGTAATATCAAATGTATAAGTTTTCTTAGGAAACCTATCATTCTTATCACTTTCTACAGGGTTCTTTCCATTTGCAGGATTTAACAATTTGCAGGCATAAGGTGGTGCCTCTTTTAATTCTGCTAAGTCTATTTCGACTTCCTCCAGGCTATATGAGTCATTGAAAGACTCATCATCAGCGTCTTCGGCTTCGACGTACGCTATCCTTTCCTTCTTATGACTTTTGTTAGCCCTAGCCTTTTCTGCTTTCAAGCGTTCGACCTGTCGAACTCTATCTGCCAACTGGGCCATGTCCCTAAGGTATTGGGTATCTAATTTCTTTCTTATTGAGTAATCTAGACCACCTGCAGCCATTTCGACAAGTTCGTGCTCAGGAACTGTCGTAAAGCACCTAGATTTCAACAGACGGAACCTATTCAAATAATCATCAATAGTCTCCGTGAATTTCCTCTTAACACTGGCCAATTCCTTCAAACTTATCTTAGTTTGACCCATGTAAAATTGCTCATGGAACAATCTTTCTAGGTATGCCCACGCATCTATCGAATTGGGTGGCAAAGTAGTAAACCAGATAAAGGCATTCTTTGTCAGCGAACTAGGGAAATACTTGATCCTCAAGTCCTCGTTTCCTGCCAAGTCCCCTGCTTCTGTTAGATACCTAGCAATGTGTTCCACTGTCGATTCGTTAGTTTCGCCTGAAAATTTTGTAAATTTGGGTACCTTAGTGCCCCTAGGTAATTCTGTCTGCATAATATAGTCTGATATAGGGGATGTATAATTTGGACGTCTGAGTCCAGTACTTAGGCCATTATTGGCCATCACCCTTTCTATCATAGCAGTCAAGTTATTCTCTGTGGCCAGATTTTCCCTTCTGACTCTTTGAACAACCCCATCTGGATGTTCATTTCTACCTACAACTCTTACTCTGGGTTGTTCTTCCTCCGTTTCTTGTCGAACGGGGACGGTTCTTTGACTTGAAGTCTCTAAATTAATTACTGGAATTTCTTCCGTCCAATTCGTCCTCCGCAAGGAGTTTATATCTCGGATGGTTGGTCTCGATGATGGGCCCTCATCTTGTATACGTTCTAAAACGGGCATTCCCTCTTGGTATGCGGGCTGTTTATCTTTCCTTTTTGGTTGTGTTACACCCATGAACTCCGCCATCCGATTCATTTGAGATGACATCTTTTGGAAAGTTTCTACATTTTCCCTATTTGTGCAAGTAATGTTTGTCAACAATGGGGTAAAGATTGAAGTCAATTCTTTGGCTAAAGCCCCTAGCATATCATGGTTGCTTGCATCCATTTCTTGTCGAAATGCTGCTTGGCTGTTTGTGGTATAATGAGGCACCTGGGTAGAAAAACCAACGTTGTGTGTACTTCGACTCGCAGATCCCACATTTGGTGAAAATGTCGCATTATTAGTTGGGACATAAGTAGGTCCGGGCCCTCGTACGCCTGATCCAAAAGGAAATGGCATCCCGTATGGAGGATTTGGCCTCCATTCGAAAGTTGAATTCGTGCCTTGACTAGACAAGTTATTCGCAGCATTTGTTGAGGGAAACGGTAATACTTCCTCTGCACTCGTGGTCGAAGGTGCAGTTGTTGACACTGAAACTGGCAAAGTCCCTGAAAGTCCTGTATTATTTTCAGGCACCGACTGGGAATTATCTGCAGGTCTCGATCCATTTGGACCCGTTGTATCCCTTGTTCCTTGAGTGGAATTCAAATTTGCCGCTCCTGATCCTGTGCCTTGTGAGGGATCTTGATCACCCCCTGCACTGGCTGTAACAGCCATTTTCTTGTTGTACCTTCGTTTGGGAACCGGTTGTGCACTGTTTGTTAATTTACCGTTCCTAAGGTTCATACAAGGTCTTGATATTGTCTAGACAAAACAAAGCAATTGATTAAAACAATCCGTTCGACACGGTCCCACTGGGCGTGCCAATTTGTTTACGGTGATTTCCGGTAAACAACCGCTAGTCCTCCAAACTATAATAAATATGATTTGGTTACTCGCAGGATCGACTAGATTGATCCTAGGACACATAGTCAATTAGATTGTTATCAATATTCTTTAGAACCATGTTCATGATTCGTTGTCTTCGACAAATGTTATTCGATTGAAAACATACACTTTTAGTGATGACTTGATTATATGTGATTATGACTTTAAAATGTAAACAACGCAGATAACGTAACATGCAATTCTGTTTAAATGTAAAGAATCTTAAAACATAAAACTGTTAAAGATCTTGAAAGTAAATAACATGAAAGTAAATAACATGAAAGTAAATAACATGAAAGTAAATAACATGAAAGTAAAGATACAGTAATGTAAATGACAAGAAGTAAATAGAATGCAAGAATTTAAAGATATTCGAAAACGAAAAGCAATAAAAGATAATACTCATGTATTAAGATGGTGGTGTCATACGTACATTTTCTCAGCGAACTCGTTCTCGTTAACGCTTGATACTTGAGTAAATATGTGAGTGATTTGTACAAAATGAACACACGGAATTCTATCATAAAAAACTCCTATTTATACTAGTTTCGACCATAACGGCCCTACGCTAATCCGCTGCCACGTTTCTCATAAGAACTTCCAGCGATGACATCTGTGAATAAGCAGTTACGCAACTATCTTCGAATTTCAAATCTTCCCGCCTGAGTCCATCTTCGACGCGTGGCAGTATGTTAATAAACACTTACTAACAAACACGCTAAATAATAATACTTAAGCAAATTTATAAATTTTGTCTAAGTCTTCGAGGATATGTCCTTCCAATAGCTTTCAGTAGCCATCACCTTCATAAAAAACTTAGACGTTTCTTGCTATCGAAACATGGCTATCAGTAGCCATTTTATATTTCTCAGAGATGGTCATCAGTAACCACCTTGCCTTCGATCATACACTCCTTCGAAGCACATATATTTGTTCAACGAAATCTTCAGCTAACAGTAACATGCTAATTATTAATAATAAAAGTATACTTTTTATTATTTTATTTTCAAAAAAATAAAAGTTCTAGTATAATTAATATGTTTAATGAGTTATTAAATTTGTCTTAAATGTGAGACACCATTAGTATATATGATTTTAAATGAGCTCCTATTAATGGACGGTTAGTTTGATCTTTTTAGATTAGTTACTCGCAAGACCAGATGATGTCAAACATAAAAAAATGATGTGATGTCATTTTAAAAGTATATATTGTCAAATCTTAGTATCAAATAGAGAAACATTAGTTCATATAGATTATTATGTGATTAGAGTGACGGGTATATCTTTCAGGTTATGGATATGAGATATCGAGTATTCATATAAATATAAATATTATTAATAATACTGATAGTGAATTGACTCACTATGAGAATGCTACATGATATGTTATGTAAGTGTCATAAATTATTCACATAGTAATAGTGGTGTATGTCACCCTTTGACCTTTTGACCTGAAACTTATGGTTCATACACGGGGAGATTATCACTTTAGTGTCGTTAAACATTGTTTGTAATCAGACAATTATAAAGATGGTTAATAAATACTTCATATGCTTGAACTTTTTGTTGCTCCCAAACACGTATTGAACACATAAATCATGTCGGTTGCATGGGATGATTTTCGACTTGTTTTTTACTACATGTTGGTCGTGTAAGATTATTTGGATTGTGTGTGTTGTTGCTTTTGTTTGTATTGTGCCAAAATCGAGTCTGACAATTGAAGTCGTGTTATATGCTTGTTGTTTTGATGTTGTTGGATTTGATATTGTGTTGTTGGTAGATTAATGTTATGTAACGCGTCCTTGCGCGACAATTAGCGCGTGATGCCATTTCGTATGTTAACTTGATATATGTGAGTCACATGTTGTATATATTTCTATTCGATTGCGATGAGCGCATTTTAGGCATTAGCAACTTGTTGTATTTTGTTTGTTACGTGCTACATTTCACAAATCGTTGTTGTTGCGTTTTGTATTTCGTTGCGTCTCGCACGGTTCGTTGCGTTACATGATGCCTCACGTTACCAAGTCGCATCCTCATGTTATGCCTTTCCATTAAATTAATTCTCGTTGTGTTTGCTTTAGTTTCGTTGTGTTAAATTATGCACCATTATGTTACAATTCACATTGTCACTGTTCGTATGATAAGTTATTTTATGTGTGTTTATATTTCAAGTTGATTGTGATGATCGCGCTTTTCACTATCAATTCGTTGTTTTTCTTGTTATTTTTGTTTAATAGGACCTTAAGTCCAATTTTTTTATTTACTCTTGATTGCACCTCATCTCTTGATTACACATTATTTTGTTTTGATTATCGTTTTAGTTAGTTAAGTAACTTGCTTGATTAAATAATGCAAAAACTAAAATCAACCTTTCACAAATAAAATGCTTGATCAACATCAAGCCATTTTCAAAATCAAAACTGTTCACAAATAAAAACAATCATTTCATCGCCAATGCAAAAACTTTTTCCAATCACTTTCAGACAAGCGCCATCAAACACTTGGTCAACACCAAGTTCTTTTCAAAACCTTTTCATAATAAAACCGGTCAAAATAGGAATGATTAGGATATACCTATCCTCTCCATTTCACGAGTGTTTGGATTGTTAGCCATACCTAACTTGTGATCCGAATGCTTGTCTTCTGTGCAGAATACGTTAATCAAACGAGCTTAGGTTATCTCACAATTGTCTAATAAAACGTTTGGGGTGAACAAGGAATGGTTAGGACGTACATATCCCCATCGTTTCGTGAGTATTTTGATTGCTAGTCGTATCTATCTTTTTCCGCCCCCGCACGTCACAAACCTTTTCAAAAAGAACATGTTTATACATTCTACCGCGACACAAACAACGCTTAAGCCTCCCCCGCGAGCGCACACAAGTAATGTTTAACCATTAGAATACGACCCTAACATCGTTCGATAAAATCAACCACCACACAACTCTTTTCTACTAAGAATTACGTAGTTTTGAGTTCCTCATCGCACCAGAGGATACGTAGGCCCAAGGTCCAACGTCTCGTCAGACACAACAATAAAAAACCAAAAACCACTTTCTTTCTTTTTCACATAGTAATAATTAGGAGGAAATACTATCACGCTAACACTCGTTTCCAAAACTAACTAAATGGGTCTCATTGAGTACAACAGATGTAAAGGTATCAAGAGCCTCGTTTAAGATCCGGTGGGTCACCTTCTATGGTTTCCGCTATCGGGCCACCCGCCATTTATTTCCAAGCTCCAGTTGTCTAGTCCTGGACGTGAGGGGGTGTGTTAAGAGTCTCACGTCGGACTATATATGACCTGAACATGTCCTTATAAGTGGAGGTAATCCTTATCCTACAAGCCGGTTTTGTAGGGTGAGTTAAATCCAACAACTTCTTAACAACTTCTTCAAGTAATACAATTTTAACATGATTTACCTCAAAGTGTGTAGCATCGTATTTTCTAAGTATTGTTCGCATTGAAAATTATGTTAATCTTTCGATTTTGTTTCTACGTAGACTGTCTCTTTTTAGAGACACATGTCATACTACGCCAAATAGCTTACTCCCACACTATTAAAGGAAAAATTAACATCTATTTAATCACCAATAGTTTTCTTTTCCTGCCCCATATTTCAAAGAAATTTTAAGTTCTTCTAATCTAGAAGAATAAAAAGTAAACAGGCAGCAATTTTTCAATAAAAAATAAAGTCTAGAATATAGAGAGGACTTTATGACGAAGCCTATGTTGAATTCTAATTTCTTTCATAACCATATTTTTCACCAAATTAATGATTTTATTATTATAGTCTTGTTGGGTTGATTAATATGAATGGCCGGATAATCTGATTCAGGAGTGGTTAATTGGAGTATAAAGAAATTGACCAAAACAGAGTAATATTTAAGTCATTCATGTCCAACATTAGTTTCAGTTAACTACCATGGCTGACCATCTTGTTCTTTTTCTAACATGCTTAAAGAGTATTTCGTACGAAATTCAGCATATATTTTCTCCTGTAATGTAACTATGATTTTCCAATAATAATAATAATAATAATAATAATAATAATAATAATAATAATAATAATAATAATAATAAAAAAAATAAATAATAATAATAATAATAATAATAAATAAATAAATAAATAAATAATAATAATAATAATAATAATAATAATAATAATAATAATAATAATAATAATAATAATATAAATGAGATGGTATATTAGTTATTTGGTATGAAAATGGAAATAATAGTAATAATAATAATCACCATCATTTTCCTTCAAAAAATAAAAATAAAAAATCATCATCAATGGCTAAAAAGAAATATACATGCAGTATTCTAAAAAATCACCATCATTTTCCCTATATATAGTGCCATAATGAAGTGATATAAATATCCTTATAGTTATAGTAAAATACATAACACATGATAAATGCATAAAAAGAAATATACATGCAGTATTCTCAACAACAAAGGCAATTATAACATTATTGTTATAATTAAAGTAGTTTAAATAATAATAATCTCTTATTTTAGTTTTGGTGATAATAAATTATGAGAATAATTTTATATTTTAATAGTTGTTATTTAACAAAATAATACATAGGAAAAAAACACATGCACGCGAGCGGGCGTGCACGAGTCTGATCCAGTCCGCTTCGGCCTCGTCGATCAACTCGTATCAATGGATTAGAGTTGGTAGGCACGATCACTTTATGGACTACCAAAAATAAATGGTAGGACAAAAAGCTACACACAAAGAGGGCCAGGATTCATTGACACCAGATGTAAGTCTAAAAGACTTACACTAAATCTCAATCATTAAAAGGACCCGCCAAACGAACATATTAAATGAAATAAAAAAATTTAAAATATATATGATCCATTCTTTTTTCTAAAGAATGGGCTATTTATATGACCTTTTGATCAAATGCTATTAATTGTTGAATTTGGTGTAAGTCTTTTAGACTTACACTTGGTGTCAATGGATTCTGACTTTTATATATATATATATATATATATATATATATATATATATATATATATATATATATATATATATATATATATATATATATATATATATATATATAATATTTCTCAAACTTTTCCTTCATCTCACAACTATTTCTTTGATCACTTCATTTTGAAGATACAGTTTTTTCCTCTTAACCTTTTCTTTTTCACTTTAGAACACACTTATGCTATCATATTTTAACTCAATCATTTTTTCTCGAAATTAACTAAAATTATTTTATAATTTGTTTTTACTAGACCAGCCTGAAACTCACTTGGCCAGTATGGGCCGACCCACGAAAACCTAGGTCTGGTGGGCTGGTCCAAAAATATAGGGTAGTGTCTTTTTAAGATTTTTTGAAGTTCGGTCTGTGCTAAAATATAGTGCTTGTAGGTCAGACCCATTTCGACAACTTTGCGTATGTGTGTTCTTTTATGGAACTAGGATTGATATGCATCAATGGCGATATATCTTGAACTGGTAGTGCTAATCTCTGATGGGACAGCATAGAAATGATCTGCAAGGTTAGCACTCCAACGTCCATGTCAGTTTAGAATTTAAGATGAGTGTAGTAAGAAACGTAGATCGGAAAAGTATACCTTGAATCTTACATTAGCTAGCTTTTATACATTGGGTTATTTGGATTGAACTTGCACGCATCAGATTAGGGCTTGGCTTTGGGTCTTTTACTGGCCCAAAACAGTTTCCCCATGGCTTACCAGATGAGGATTAGCTTGGAAAATCTTAAAAGTCGTGGTTGGCCTATGGGAATGTTGTTCCCTCTTGGACATGAGTGGATTCCTTGGATCTGGTTTGTTTATTGCCTTTGTATATGTATAAAGGTTTCGAGTGTTGAAAGAAATTTTTGCAATCTTTGAGAGTCAGTTTCTATTTGTAAGTGCATTTCTCTCTTCTTTTCCAGGAGCATTTACTAGAGAAATTGTCGTCCCTTCAACCAAACATCCATTCTTCCCCATTAAACTTCATTTTCTTGTCACCTTCTACTTTATCAAGTATCCTATTTACCTCAAGCTTTCATAACTTCAGCATTTCCTTTATCTTAGACAATATGAACGATAGTTCTATTAGTTTTCCTAGCATTTTAATAGTGACGTGTCTCCTGTATTTAGGGTGGGAGTATCTTCTGGTTCAAACTCTTCCTCCTTAATCACTTACCAACTAACCTATAAGGTCATGTCTATAACTGGTTATTGTGATTCACATAGGTTCTCTAGGGGTTCTTATGATGAGGTAGTTTCTTCTAGAGATTCTTCTTTCTAAACTCTCTTCCCTGATGATGACGTTGAAGGTGATCATGCGACCGTTTCCATGCCCCTTGTTCTTAAGCTGTAGGGATTTTGATTTTTCCTGCTTTGTTGACAGAGGATGATAAAGACTTTGTTTACTAGCTAGAGCATGGGGCCCGACTAGACGAAGTTTACTAGCTTAAACCCATCAGAACCTTTAAGTTTGGAGAACTATCCTTGAAATTGGTTTCATTATTGGAGTCTGCCAATGAAAGCAGATACAATTGGGTGGAGTCTACCGATGCCGAGATATTAAGAACCCCACTCGTTTTGACTACTCAGACGCCTGTAATGATACTAATATCTCGGTCAGTCGTCCTTCTAGTACACCTGGAAAAGGGGTATGCAACACCTTTGAAGGGCGTTCCATTCTCATTTATGATTGTCTATTTACCATGGTGAATATGTGGCTGCCTCTGTATGAATTTGAGGTGGAGGTGTTGAAGTACCTGCAGGTTCCCCCCTCTCAACTTCAGTCGGATTCCTGGACTTATATGAAGATATTCTAATTTTGGGCCAAGTATAAGTCTTAGGAACCTTTTCCCTGACTGTTTTTCAATTTTTTTATCCACACTTCCTTGAATGATATCCAAGATCAGGGGCTTATTGAGCTTCATCAGCACATTTCCTTATCCGGTTCTTTTTTATGATGACAATATATATATATATATATATGAAATGTTTTTGTTTGACACTTGATGCTCCCTCTATCTTGTATATCTCCCCCCTTTTAATTTGCAATTCCTATTTTGTCTTTGATATCCTAAAATTAACAAAAACAACCATCTTTTATCCCCCTCTTTGATATTATCAAAAAGAAAAATAGTAAAATTCAAAGTAAAATAATATAGAGAAAAGGTACATCATATATTATGTATTTATCTTCTTCATAATAATTTGATGTCAAATATGATATCATTGTTGATACTCTTCTAAAGTGATTATATTGATACCAATAATATGCTTTTTGAAAATGCCAATTTTTTTAATTCATCTTCAACCAAATGAAAATTTAGTCTTACCATATCATATGGTTTTATTGTATCTTGAACAACCAATCTAAATTTAACAATTATAGCACATGGTATTCAAGTACCTACAAGAAACAATCAATAATATTTATAGGTACCCAATATTCTTTGGGTCCGTTTAGGTTAGTTCCTTTCCTTTCCCATGCATACTCACTATTAGAAATAGCAAAGTTTCTTATATACAAAACATTAGGAGTATGACCTTTTGTATTGCAATAGAAACATGTAGGTTTAATGACGTAATTTCATCTATAGTCATAATAATTATTTCTAGCATAAGACTTCTTAGGATGAATTATAACATGCACTTTCTTTAATTCCACGTTGTTGATTTGATGGCTAGTCTTAACAATGATAGTTTTACTTGTATATGGTTTATCAAATTTAGAGAAACCAAACTCATATTTATCATTTGAGTATCTTTGTCAACTTAGCATACTTTCCAAGCAAATTTTACCTTTCTCGTATGTCTTTATGACTTGCTTTAATTCAAAGTTTTAGATTCATGTGCTTTATATTTATTTCATGATGAATTTTTTACTTGGTTTGATTCCACTAGCATGCAATTAGCCTTAATTTCTAGAGATACAATTATTTTCTTTTGTGTTGAACATTTTCTAGAAAGTGTCAAACATTCTGCATGCAATTCAAGGAAAACATTATGAAATTCATCATAAGACAATTCAAGATCACAATCTCATTTTCTTCATCATCAGAATGGTGTGAAGCCATTAATGTCATGTTTGCTTGATCTTCATCTGAAGATGAACTTACTTCATTGTCCTGCCACGCAACATATGCTCTTTTCTATTTCCTATCTTTCTTGTTGTTGGCTTTGATCTTACTTTGAAGGGTAGGGCACTCACTTTTGACATGACCTCTTCTTTCACATTCAACAAGTAACTTTTTTTCTTGAAGTTTATGCTTCTCTTTGACTAATTTCCTTTGTCTTTTCCTTCCATAAGAATTTTTATTTTTTGGTTAATGCATCCTCTTCATCGTCTTTGGATTTTGATTCTTCTTCTTGATCACTATCATGTCTAGATTTCAAAGCGAGATATTTTACTTTAACTTCACGCCTTTCATGCTTCTCTGATTTATCATGATTCAATTCATATCTTTGCAATCAACCAAATCCCATTCCATGTTCTTAAAATTTTCCAAATAATACAACCTATGGCATTTTAGAAAGACTCTTCTTTTTAGATATTACCGTCACTTTTGGTTACCATGCTCTAGACAATAATCTAAGAACTTTGATATATAAATCATTATTTGTGAATATTTTTTCCAAGAGCCGTTAAATAGTTTGTCAAATGTGTAAATCTCTTTTGCAAATCAAGAATATTTTCATGGGATAGATTCTAAACATCTCATATTCTTTGGAGAGAGTGTTCAGTTTGAATCTTTTTACTTCTACCATGCCTTCATGAGTTACTTCCAATGTGTACCAATTTTATTTGGCCATTTTTCAATTTAAAACCCATACAAATTTGTCCACTCCCAATGTCGATGCAAGTATGTTCTTTGTCTTCTTACCAAACAACATTTTTCTCTTAACGTCATTATTTCAAGAATCTTTCACCTTTATTTGTTCTACATTATGTATGATCATTCTATGAAAGAATGAACAATTTTCAACATTATCCCATATTTCTTCTCCTTGTGTTTCTAAATACATTTGCATACGGGTCTTCTATAAGTCATAATATTCACCAACGAAACATGGAGGTTTGTTGTTGTTTCCACTATCTACTAAGAACAATTTTGCAAAATCCATATTTACCTAGATCAAGGAGAAAGTCACCTTAACCTTCTCTGATGTCAATTTTAAGTATGAGATGCAACCTAAGAGGGGGTGAATCAAAGTTGCCTGATTTTTTTCACTTAGGATTTTATTTTGTTATTTTACCGGAAGCAAGATATTAAATGTATGTTCTTAGGATAATAAAACTAAGATAATAAAATGAATACATGTAAAGAACACAGTAAAATTATACGAGTTCCCTTTATCAACCAAGGGTACATCTAGTTTTTTCACACCTCGAATGATTTTTCTACTATGTTAAATCTGTGTACAAGCTTCACACCAAAACCTCTCTTACAATATTCTAACATAAATATCAAACCTATGGTGGAATTTGAATTAATCCAATTCAAAGAACCATTATCATAATCATCAAACACTATGATGATTCTCACAAAAATAGAAAGTACACCACTTTCAATTTACACAAACTTATCACCACACACTTTAACGATTAAGTCACAATATACTTTGAACAATTTAATAAGAATAATTATTTAATTAATTCCAAGAAAAAGTATAATGTCTCTTTCTATATATTACAATTAATTATATAAACCTTAAGTGCTCTGAAAGTTTGAATGAAACTCTTTGGATGATATGAAAGTTATGGACAAAGTTTCGTTGTTAAAATTTGTATCAACACTTGAAATTGTTTGAATTGATGTGAAAAATTAATAATGAAATATATTATTTAAAAACTAATGAATTTTGCCTTAAATACATCCTAAGAAGCCTCTATGAGTTGATGCAAAAGTTTAAGATATTTTCATGAATAACAATTGTTCATGAAAAGACACAATTATGCATTATGTACATGGTTTTTTAAATCAATTAAACACATTCTTGAATTGAAAAGTGCGGAACCATATTCAAATTTCAAATAGTTTTTCAAATTTCAAACAACAATAGATTTCTTAAACCGGTTAACCATGCGTGACTTAAAAAGTGAAACTGATCTGACTTAAAAAGTCCCTGCATAACCATCATGCAATTAATTGCACAATTAAAAAACTTGAATTTTGACCTTTTAAAAGTTTTGAATTGAGTGGTTTTGATGCATGAATTCTTATGAACATTAGAGATGAAAAGATGAATGATTTTTTGAGCATCTAAGGATTTACATAATGAGAATTGTAATTGAATACCTTTGCTTCAAGATCAATTTCCTTTTCTTCCAAAATATTCAGAAGCTTATGCATTCTTAAATTTTGATTCCAAACTTTTTCTTCTTTAATATTTCTTCTTTGATAAGATTATGTATTAATCAAATTTAAACTAAGATATATGATGAACATCTTCTTCACAAGAAACAACATTTAAGAATTTGTTCCCAAAGCTTCGGTTAATCAAGTGATTGGTACCCATTGGTTCTTTTGCAACAAGGTGGACAAATATGAAACTATTTTAATAAATAAAGTCAGACTTGTTGAAAAGGATTACAATCAATAGAATGAGATAGATTTTAATGAAACTTGTGCCCCTGTAGCTAGATTAGAGGCCATAAGGATGTTATTAGTCTTTTCGTGCATCAAGAATTTCAATCTTTTTCAAATGGATGTAAAAAGTGATTTTCTAAATGGGTACACCCAATAAGAGGTATATGTGTATCAACCTCCGGGTTTATCAACTCGACATTTCCCAATCATGTTTTTAAGCTTAAGAATGCTTTAATCAGTGTGTAACAAGCTCATAGAGTTTGATATGATCGTCTAAGAAAGTTCTTGCTTGAAAACAAGTTTCAAAGAGGACAAGTTGATAAAAATATTTTTATCAAAGAAATCGAGCATGACACTTTACTTGTTCAGATTTATGTTGATGATATAATCTTCACTGCTACTAACAAATCCTTGTGCAAGGAGTTTTCTGAAATGATGCAGAAGGAATTTGAAATGTCAATGATATGGGAGATTTGATGCTTCCTAGGTCTTCTAATTCATCAAGCTAAGGAATTAACCTTCATCAATAAAGCCAAATATTTCAAAGAGATACTAAAGAGGTTCGACATGTATAAGTCTAAAATAATAACAACTCCTATGGAAACCTCATGTAACCTAGACAAACACGAAAATGGAAAGCCAATTGAAGAAAGCAAATATTGAAGGATGATAGGATCTTTCCTTTATCTGAGTGCATCCCTATCATGTTTGATGTGTGTCTATGTGCTAGTTTTCAAGCATACCTAAAAGAATCACAACTTGGTATGATCAAACGCATTCTTAGATATCTCACTGGCACACAATAAATGGGTTTATGCTAAATGTCAACCTCGTGCCAACAATCATGGTTTCTAACACCAAAATATTTATTCATAATACACCTGACTTGGATGGCCCTTTCCTTTATAGTATATTGTTGGAGGCCTTCAGTGTGTAACTCTTACTCATCCTGGCCTAACCTTTGTATTAAATAAGGTCTCATGGTTCATGTACAATCCTAAAGTTTTCCATTGGACACTAGTTAAACGAATACTCTGATATCTACAAGGCATTGCATGTTATGGATTAATTCTTACACATTTAACCAATCTTATAATCCTTGCCTTATGTTATGCAAATTGGGGATCATGTCCAGATGGCAGGCATTCTACCGTGGATTACTGTGTTTACTTGGATAACAATCTTGTATCGTGGTCTTCCAAAAAGCAAATTGTTGTCTCTAGATTAAGCATAAAAGCCAAGTATACAACCCTTGCAGTTGTATCCTCTAAAATTCTACATGAGTTACACCTCTCACCATCAACTCAACTTATAATCTATTGTGACAACTTAAGTATGATTTTTCTTGCTTCCAACCATATCTTACATTTTCGTACCAATCATTTTGAATTGGATCTCTACTTTATTCGAGAGAAGATACAAGCCAATGCTCTAAAAGCTCTTCACATAACAACAACTAGGCAAACTACCGACATTCTTACCAATCCAACTTCCATCTCTATGTTTTGGCTCAAACTTGGACTTCATAAACATTCCTCCCAAAGTTTGCAAGGGAGTGTAATAGATAATCATAAGAGAATTCCAACTAATGATATTAGTTAGTTAGACTTTCTTAAATTTTCTTTTGTTAGTTATAACAAACAGTTAAGTAAGTTGCATTAATTTCCTGTGTCACAAGCTTCCCATTGTTTTATATATATATATATATATATATATATATATATATATATATATATATATATATATATATATATATATATATATATATATATATATATATATATATATATATATATATATATATAGAGAGAGAGAGAAAGAGAGAGATCAAATTACACCAATATGTTATACTAATAGTTACACTCATTTATAACCCTTGATATGATTTTAATCTAACGGTTATAAATGTCCACTTAGTGACTCATATTGTTTCTTAAAATAGTTTCCTCCTATTTTTGGTAATAAATAATTTTTTGTTTTATCAAATTATAATTTGTTTTTCACATAAAATTAAAAAGATCTCTCCTACTTTTTCTAACAATCAAATTACTCTTCATTTTTAAAAATAAAACGTGTTGATTAAAAAAACTTGATTCTAAATATTTTTTTAAAAAATCATTATTCAAAGTTAAAAATAAGTTATCTAATGTAAATAATAAAATTGTTTAATTTTTAAATATAATTAAAAATAATACTATATATATATATATATATATATATATATATATATATATATATATATAGAGGAGGGATCAAATTACACCCGAAGAGTTACACCACGAGTTACACTCGTTCAAAAACTACATCTCGAATTAATATTTTTTAAATTCAACCGTTAGATTGAAACATAATATCATATAGATCATACCTATAAAGTTTGAGCTTAATCTATAATGATTTACTATATCATCAAGATATCCAAAGATTAACGTTAAAATGAGCTTTCATATAACGTTAATTTTGATGTGATTCAATGACATAGTAAATCATTATAGATTAAGCTCAAACTTTATAGGTATGATCTATATGATATTATGTTTCAATCCAACGGTTGAATTTAAAAAATATTAATTCGAGATGTAGTTTTTGAACGAGTGTAACTCGTGGTGTAACTCTTCGGGTGTAATTTGATCCCTCCTCATATATATATATATATATATATATATATATATATATATATATATATATATATATATATATATATATATATATATATATATATATATATATATATATATATATATATAGAGAGAGAGAGAGAGAGAGAGGAGTGATCAAATTACACCAATATGTTATACTAATAGTTACACTCATTTATAACCCTTGATATGATTTTAATCTAACGGTTATAAATGTCCACTTAGTGACTCATATTGTTTCTTAAAATAGTTTCCTCCTATTTTTGGTAATAAATAATTTTTTGTTTTATCAAATTATAATTTGTTTTTCACATAAAATTAAAAAGATCTCTCCTACTTTTTCTAACAATCAAATTACTCTTCATTTTTAAAAATAAAACGTGTTGATTAAAAAAACTTGATTCTAAATATTTTTTTAAAAAATCATTATTCAAAGTTAAAAATAAGTTATCTAATGTAAATAATAAAATTGTTTAATTTTTAAATATAATTAAAAATAATACTAAAAATATATATAAAAAAAATACAAAACTAAATATTGAATAATTAGTACATAATAATAATAGTTGTGAGTAAAATATAATATTATTTTTTAAAATATTGAAATTTGTTTAAAATTAAGAATACATATTTTTTAATTAAAAAATTATATTTTTATTAAGAAATATTAGAAATCACGAACTTCAAAAAATATTAATAAAATTATGAATTTTTTATTAATATTTCTTAAAACTACGTAATTATATATATTTCTTATTAACAAATTTTATTTTTCATTAAATATTGTTTATCTCAATTTTAAACAAATCAAATTTATTAATAGAATAAAATAATATTCAATTAACTTAATGTTATTAATTTTAAAAATAAAAAATAATATGATTTTTTTATTTATTAATAAAAAAATTATTTATAAATTAAAAACAAATATTTTTTCTGAACTTTAAACAAATTTTACTATTTTATTTAAATAAAATTATATTGTATTTACTTATTTTACATTACAAAATTGATATACTTTTAAAAATCATTCAAAACCGTATAATATAAAAATAATTAACAAATAATGAGTAACGATTAACCCGAAAAAATATATATGAAGTGAATAATAAAAAAGATAAATTTTCTATTATTTTTAAACTATTTCATTTTATAAATTTTATAATTCTCAACAAAAAATTTATGTATTCATTATTCATTATTTAATTTTTTATACACATTTTGAACATTATTTTATATTCTATTTATAATTGGTACAATTTCAGTATTTACTTTAAATAATAGAATATGATTTAAATAATAGAATATGATTTAAATAATAGAATATGATTTTATATAAAGAAAATTAAAAAGTAAATTTGTTTTAATATAAAAGAAATCTTTTTCTAAGAATCTTGATTGGTTTTATAAAAATTATTTAGAATCACGTTTTCTTTTTTTAAAAAATATTTAGAATCAAGTTTATTTTTTAAAATGAAGAATTTAGTTGATAGAAAAAATAGGAGAGATCTTTTTAATTTTATGTGAAAAATAAATTATGATTTGATAAAATAATTATTTATTACCAAAAATATGAGGAAGCTATTTTAAGAAACAGTGATGAGTCATTAAGTGGGCATTTCTAACCATTAGATTAAAATCATATCAATGATTATAAATGAGTGTAACTATTAGTGTAATATATTTGTGTAATTTGATCTCTCCTCATATATATATATATATATATATATATATATATATATATATATATATATATATATATATATATATATATATATATATATATATATATATATATATATATATATATATATATATATATCCGAAGAGTTACACCACGAGTTACACTCGTTCAATAACTACATCTCGAAATAATATTTTTTAAATTCAACTGTTGGATTGAAACATAATATCATATAGATCATTCCTATAAAGTTTGAGCTTAATCTATAATGATTTACTATGTCATTGAATAACATCAAAATTAACGTTATATGAAAGCTCATTTTGACGTTAATCTTTGGATATCTCGATGATATAGTAAATCATTATAGATTAAGCTCAAACTTTATAGGTATGATCTATATGATATTATGTTTCAATCCAACGGTTGAATTTAAAAAATATTATTTCGAGATGTAGTTATTGAACGAGTGTAACTCGTGGTGTAACTCTTCGGGTGTAATTTGATCCCTCCTCATATATATATATATATATATATATATATATATATATATATATATATATATATATATATATATATATATATATATATATATATATATATATATATATATATATATATATATATATAGGGGACGACTCAAGTGAGAACACTTGGTTATTATGAGAAATGAGAACAATGAATCACAACCATTAAATTTGATTTTAATGGACTGGATTGGTTTCTCTTTCTAAGATCCTTAATATTTAATGGACTGGATCTTAGAAAGAGAAACCAATCCAGTCCATTAAAATCAAATTTAATGGTCGTGATTCATTGTTCTCATTTCTCATAATAACCAAATGTTCTCACTTGAGTCGTCCCCATATATATATATATATATATATATATATATATATATATATATATATATATATATATATATATATATACTTTGATTCATTCACTTAATCAATCACATGTTTCAATAAGACAATCGACTTTATAAAATCGATTTCTAAGGTAAAAATTGTCTCACTTGTAAACATATGTTCGGACCAAATATTGTCTTATGTAGGACTCTTAACACACATCCTTACGCCAACACTGTTGTACTTAATGTGTAAATAAAAATGGTGAATGACTAAATATAAAAAATCTAATAGTATGTGATATAACAAATATTGAACCTGACTCGAATATCATCTTAGAATTTAGACTAGCCCTAGCTCAATCTTTAAAAAAATTGATTTAGGCTCTAATTAAAGTCACATCTGCATTGAGTGTCCCAACTTAAAAGTTCGGTTAAATTACAGTTTTGATCCACCTATGTTACCCCACTCACGAAATCAATCCTTGTATTTATTTTTTAAATAGTCTTTGGTCACCCTATACCATATTTTTCATCAGAAAACACTGATGTGTCAATATTTTTTAATATGTGGCATGCTTTTTGTTGCCAAGTCATTTTTAAATAAAAAAACAAATTAAAAACTTTAATAATACATAATATATATTAATTGGAAAAAAAAAGTGAAAAAGCTCACGACCTAACACTTTACCATCTAAATCCCTAATTTTTAGTTTGTGTATTCATCTTCTCGATTTCAAAATTTTTGGGAATTCATGACTTTCACCTTCTTTTCTGTTTCGTTCAGTTACAAGGAATGAAAGGATGTTCATTTTTTGACTGGTAAGATGAGAAGATAGCAGAACGTTCATAGGAAGTAATTATCTCGTTTTTAAATAAGGTTAATGAGTTGAAGAAGAAAGATGATTTAACAAAGAAGACTATAATGGCATGAAAAAGATCAATTTTTATTATTTTTCTATTTTGTCTTGGTTTTTTATCATCATATTGATCACAAAAGCCTTTATTGGATAATATAATTTTTTCAATATGTAGAGGTCATTGTTACTGTATCACTGTAATGTGTTGGAGTAATGTTTGTCTGCAATTAACAATGTTAGTGTCATTGCTTTATTATTAATTGTTATTGGAATGTCAATGTTAAAATATTATTAATTGCTATTGGAATGTCAATGTTTTCCTTTTCTTATGTTAATAGTTTTTCTGTTAATGTCATTATGTTATTGTCAAAGGCTAATAAAAGTTATTATCCATTACAAAAGCTTGAACCACAGTTCAGTCAATACCATTACACACAAAAAGATGCATCACACAATATGTTCATTAAACTACATAATTTAACTAGTAAGATACCCGTGCTTCCGCACGGGTAAATTTATTTAATATTATATGAAATTAATTAGATACATATAAATTTTTAATAAATAATTTAAATACAAATGAAAAATATTATATAAATTTAATTATATTAAATAATTATATAAAAAAAGAATCTGGAAGATGAAGATAAAAAAAATGAAATTTTAACATTTAAAAATAAAAATTATCTCTCAATTTATATTAATTGTTGATTAAAATAAAATAGATACTTTGTTGATAATGACCCGTGAAATAAAAAATTTATTTGATCCGATATAAAATATATTTAAATACAAATGTAAAATGAACAATAATCATATGAATTTAAAAATAAGGATATTATCTTTCTAATAAAAACAATGATTGATTAAAATAAAATAAGTATTATGTTGATAGTGACTCGTGATATTACAATATTTTTAATTTTATTTTTATTAAAAAATAAATTATTTTTTAGAGTTGATACATAAATAGAGAAAAAAAATTAAAATGAAAGTAAGAAAATTTGAGAGAAATTTGAAATTTTAATTAAGAAAGAGAAAGTGTGTAATGATCGATTAAAAATAAATTAAATATTAAATTGATAGTGACCCGTAAGATAAATAAATATTTAATTTTATTAAAGTTAAAAAAAATAGATTATTAATAATTTTTGTGATTAAATGAAAAAAAAATTAAAATGAAAGTAAAAAAGTGTGGGAAAATGAAATGTGAAAGAAATTTGAAAATTTAAGTAAGAGAGAGAAGAAGTGTGTTGGGGAGAAAAAGTTGGTTATTGAAAAGTTAAAAAATTGGACCAATGAGAGGCTGACAATTGGCGTTTAGTTATTGAAAGATTGAAAAAGTGATATGTGATTTTGTTAGTTACTGAATTGCCCTTTTTTATTTGTAAAGAAATTTTTAACTAAGGATATAATTGTCAAATTGGTCCATTTTTTATTAATTGTTTGTATAGTAGATAGTCAATACCATTACACAAAAAAGGATGCATCACACAGTAAGTTCATTGAACTACATTAGTCAATACCATGACACACACAAAAAAGGAAAGGATGCATCACACAGTAAGTTCATTGAACTACATTAGTCAATACCATGACACACAAAAAAGGATGCATCGCACAGTAGGTTTGTTAAACTACATTAATCTTACCACAGAAGATGCATCACACAGTAGGTTCATAAACTACATTAGTCAGTACCATTACACACAAAAAAATGCATCACACAGTATGTTTGTTAAACTACATTAATCTTGCGTTTGCGGCGTTTGCAATTTTGTGTAAAAATGATGGGTGTTTCTTTTGTTGATCCTCTCTTTTGCTTCTTTGTCTTATTACTTCCTTTAGGTAATTGTCTATCTGTTGCTGTTTTGTCTTTACACGCTCTTGAATGATACCCAAAATTCTCACACTTTTTACACTTCACTGTTGTCAAATTCCTAGACAACACATTGCTTAAACTTAATTTATCATTAGCTTTGTTTCTCTTCTTTTTCGATCTACCCGGAGCTCGTACTCATCATTTAATCATTTAATTTAATATCATTTTCATATAATTTATTTTAAAATAAATTTTGCCTACAAAATATCAATACTCAACAACACGTTAGTGCTAAATAATTTTCTTTAAATAAATCATACTTATTCCAGAAAAACAAACACTTTTTCTTCATAAATACACATGTAGTTGTCTAAGTGCACGAATGTAAGGATTAAGACATCATATAATATCTATTACAACAATTAGCCACACGAGTCAGACAGGTATCGTTATCATGAAAATCTTTATGATTCATTAATCAGTTAACAAACTTGAGTCATGATTTCTCAGTAAAGTGGAAGAAAAAGGTCTTTATGATTCATTAATCAGTTAACAAACTTGAGTCATGATTTCTCAGTAAAGTGGAAGAAAAAGGTAAATGAAAAAAGTGACAGCCTACAAAAATCAGCTGGCTAAATATGCTCCCGTGAAGAAACACCGATCTCAATAAATGACTACTCTGATACATACTACAGCAGTTTACGGGGATTCTTCTGTGGTGTTAGAATTCCCTTTGAAGCTTTTGCTCAACCAGATGGCAGTTTCTCTTGGGGAAACCTTGCCGGGACCAAATGGTTTCAACAAAACTCCAAGTTCATCATACCTTGCTTGCTGGAGCAATCTTGCACTAAATTCAAGCAACCCTTCTAAGGCTTCTGCCCTTTGTTGGAAAGATGAAGTGTCAAACTGTCGCCGCTGCAAGTCTGAAGATGTGTAGCTTGATGCACCAGCCGTTGCATTTTGATCAGAGGAACCGCTTTTATCCTTGTGAATTTCCTTTAACATGCTGCGCTTGATTCCCTGCCAATCATCGGTACTTTTAGGATTTGTAGAGGCTCTATCGCATACCTCTATTGTGCATTTGTCTATCACAGTTGAATAATTGTCACGAGGTGGGAATCCCGAAGAACCTTGTCCAGAGGTTGACGTTTTGTTGACTGGGAATAAAGAATCTTCATATGATGCTAATGGGAATTCGGCTATCCTATCGATTCGGGGAGAGTTGACTGAGATATCTGGTGAAGACACACGGCTAAGTAAACCAACACTCTGCCTGCAAGGAGGCTCCTGAATACCACTCCTTGTTGACAATGGAAATGATGCTCTGCGATTTGTATGAGCAGATTTTGAGATGTTTTGTGAAACAGGAAGCTGCAATCAGAGTTTAGAAAGTCAGGCATTGCACATGTCGATGTAATATTTTTTGAATAAACCATGTGGCAAACTATACCTCTACCCCAAACTAAAAGGAAAAAAGAAAAGGCCAAAGACACTTGAAATACTTACAGTTTGCTTTACCACCTTGCGATTGTTTGAGGGTTCCATTGATTTCCTGTTGGTGCCGGAAACTTTTGGTGAATTGAACTTAGGAGCCTTGGCAATACTAGAAGTTCTGGAAACAGCAGGTTTATGGACTGACTTCATGTCACGGCTATTACCTGTACATAATTCTGCCATTCTTGAGTTCAAATGATCAGGAGTACAACCTATTTCTAGGGTAGAACATACAGAATCTTGATCAGCTCCAGACACACTAGGATTTAGAGCCCGGTCATTACTGTAAGAATATCGTTTATTCTTAGAGAAGGTAACAGTATCATCTTTTGGATCTAAAAATCTAGTTTTCTTTGTGTACTTTGACTCTCGCCAATGAACAGGCAATGTACTTCGCCTGGGGCTATTGAGTTTCAGATGGATCTTTAGAACATAAGGTTGAAGATGTGGGTGCGCAAGAAGCTCTGAAGCCTACCACAGGAAGAAAACTTCAAATGAGAAAATAGGTTCATGTGACAGATCAAATTTAAACACACATGGTCGGTCAAGCGTAGCATGATATCTACCCAGAGTTTAGAAAAGAAAATGAGAAGAATGAATGTTATGGGACCATGTAATTTGAAACAAAATTTGAGGAATGCATGGTTAAATTCCACAGTTGTTTTTCAGATGATAGCATAAATGATCATTTTTATTAGACAGTGGGTTCAATCAAAAAAATGAAATATGGTGCAAGATGTAGCACTGATACATTGAATTGCATTATTCAAGGTCAAAGCCAAAGGAGAACTATACATACACTGGGTCTCAGCTCTGGATTTTTTCGCAGCATGCTTTTCACCAGACTTCGACTGCCAAAAGGAAAAAACAAATGATTCTGTCAATCATCAATCATACAGTCTATAACTTTATAATACTCATGATTTATTGCTATATTTTAACAAGAAACCCCACTTTGGAGTCATAGAAACCCCACTTTGAATTATCTTTGGCTTTTTAGCTTTGGAAAACTTCAGACACTGACGGTGAAAGGCTAAATTTCACAGCTAAAGACAAGATAATGCAATTTGCAACTGGCAAGATTAACCAGAGTAACACCATCAAGAAAGGATAAAGACTTACAATGAACTAGAATACTTTGTTGGTAGTGGAGCCACTATGGACTTACTAATCTTGATAATCAATGCTTGTATATCCTGTTCAAAGAAATTCTAAGATATAAAATCCATAAAGTGTATAGAATTAAATTCTTTGAGGCATAAGTATAACTATGCAGCTGAAAATATAATGTAAGATGTCAGTTAAAATTTATGTTCAGCGCAGTTACAGAAAATAAGTTAAATGGATTTAAGCCTAGAGGTCAACCAACACAACACAAGTTCCTTGTTCAAACACTGAAATCTAATAATAGTTATATTGACAAGCAAATATGTTTATAATTGATTCATCCAAAATCAGAAATTAACGTGTTAAATATTCTCCAAGAATTAAACAAATCATTTTAATTAAAAAAAAAAAAAACTTACAAATGCTTTGAATGCAGGCTTATGTCCTGCCATTTCATATATACAACATCCTGGATATTCAATTTCAGACATCATTTATACATAATAAACCAATAATAGAGGGTTATGGTAAAAAAAAATTAATCAAATCACAAGTACTAACCCAATGACCAAATATCTGATTTAGAACCATAAGGAATATCAGCCAGGAGCTCAGGGCACATGTAGCTAGGAGTTCCCACAACCTACATTACAAGATAATGAATAATTGATGATTAAATGTAATCAATGTCAAGAGGGAAGATTCATTCAAGCATTACACATTTCTTACAGAGGAAGCGAGATCATCAGAAGTCAACATTTTGGCAAGTCCAAAATCACCTGCTTCGTCATTGATCACTTGTTAGCAAAATTTCAATGATCTATACCTTACTTAAAGAGCCATAAAGAAACTTACCCAGACGGATGTCGCGATCTTTCGTCAAGAAGATATTTGAACACTGATGGAATCATGTGATTTTCTCATTAGGATGCAGCTTAATAAGATTTAGATGGGAATAGAAACACTACTTTTATATACAAAGAAATCTGTTACAAACCTTGACATCACGATGAAGAATGTGATTCATGTGCAGGTACTCAAGTGCCATAAGAAGTTGAACAAGCCACTTGCAAAGTTTCTGGAAAGAAAATTATCTTTTTAGAATTTTAATGCAATATTTCAAATGATATCCCTAGTCTTGTGAGAAAATAAAATATCAGCAAGGATAAAAAGAAACAGGAATAACCTCCTCAGGAAACAGAACACCATTAGTCTTCTTTATAGTTTCCGCCCTGGATTACATAATATATTTCAAATATTTTCATCCTTTCATTCACAAAAGCAGAAAGAAAATAGAACTATGAAAGTACACCAGGGTACATCAGAGAATAAAGACTTACATATCTCCGCCCTCACAGTAACCTATAATAATGCAGACATAGCAACCCTGCAAAAGAAGAAGTCAGAACAGATCAATACTAGAAGTATTCTCAAGAAATTTTATGATAAAAATACAAGATATTCGAGCCAATCTTATAACTGAAGCTTGTTTCAGCAAGCTTATAGAAGAAGCCATCCTTATTCTTATAATTAACCATCCAGATGGAAGGGATGTAAAAATTAAGCTACAAAATACCTTTTCTACCCATGAATCTTTATACTCCACAATAAATGGGTTCCGCAATTTAGAGATAAGTTCCATCTGCATGGGCCATAAGAAACACATTAGATGTATCCTGAACCATATCCACAAACAACTTCACATCAAGCAATGGGGTCAATGTAAGTTGACATGAAGTTTATTACTTAATCTAAAAATTGACTTATGAAACCAATTTTTAGACTCTATAGCATTTAGCAAAAGAAATTCCTCAAGAACAACAACACAAAAAGAACCATGAAACAAGCAGCACGCCAAGGAAAATACTTCACAACACATAAAACAACACAAGATAATAAGTCCGTCCAATAGTTGAATAACTATTCAAAACACCAACCTCCTGATGTGCGGATCTGCGAGAACGCTCCGTTTGGCGGGCAAGTCTAATCTTCTTCAACACATATCTACATAATCAAAAGACATAAATTAATTAAACCATGCTAATAATGATACATAGGATCTCATAGTCATAAATCCTAGTTTAAGGAATCAAAAAAACTATAAGGTAGGCTCCATTCTTACTTTTTCTTCTCATGTTTATGCCTCACAAGAAGCGCTGAACCAAAAGCACCTTTTCCAATTTGCTCAAGTACTTCATACTGCTCCATGTCATCAATTTACTAAAAGAAAATCCCCTCTCTTGAGTACAAACCAAGACAAGTGTGTTAGTCAAGAATTGCATATACTAAAGTACAACACAAATTACACAATGCAATTCAACCCTAAAATAAACCAAAAACAGTAATCAATTACACAAATTGAACAAAAAAATTATCAAAAATAATGCAGAGTATAAAAACTTAGTTTATCACTTCTAATTACAGCACAGCATAAAGCATATAGTATAATCACACGGAAAAGGTTAAGTAACCACAGATCGCATTAAGTTAAGCAATAAAGTTGAGTAATGAATAATCAGTGTTGAAGTTGATTCAACCATAAAAATTATTCATATAAGCAAGTAGTGCCGTTTATAGAAATTAACCTAAAGTATAAGAAACTTTAGAGAATATGCTACTAGAAGCAGTACTTAGTGAGATTCACTAACTATAAGTTGCTTTCTCACCTACATTTCACATAAACACACGAAACCGCAATAAATTAAGCAATAATGAAAAATTAATAGCGGAAAAAAGCGATTCGGTTCACAAATCAGATTAAAAAAAAGTCAAATGCGGAAGCACTTAACAAGGAAAAAGTAACACCGACGAGAATAAAGAATTTGAGAACGTAAATAGAAAGGAAACAAGGAAAAAAGTTGAATCAGTGAGAGAAAACGAAGGAAGAGATGGAATGTACCTGTGTTGTGTGAGTCGGTGGATGCGAGAAAGGAGAAGAAGAAGAAGATGAATGGATCGGAATGTAGATGGTGAAAAGAGGAGTTATAAAGCGGAGAAAGCGAAGTTGAGGAATGGTGAGGAAGGTGCAAAACGACACCGTTGTTCGGGAAGGAGAAGAAGAAGACGAAGTTGTAGAAGAAGCTCTTTCGCCATTCTCGTTGGGAGAAAGAAGAGGACAAATTCAGAGAGAGATTACATTTATTTATATTTGAGATATTTTATATTTTTTTATTTATTGAATGCACAAGTGGAACTGTAAATGCTGTGTGAGGCTAAAACCACTGTCTCGTGAATGTGAACATAAATCAATAATAATCACCGAAAACTCACACACCCGCGCGTGAATATTAGAATACTCCGATAATAACGTATAATATAACAATATCAATTTTTATCAGTTGAATTGATTTTGAGTATCAGAATTTTCTGATAATAACAATATCGATTTTTATCAGTTGAGTTAAAATTTATCGATTGAATTTGTTGAATTTAATAAAATGTTACTTTAGCATGATGAGAGAGATGGGAGTAGATGAAGGAAAATGATGTGGGTTGAAATTAATAAAAGGGGAGTGAAACATTTATTACTCGGTAGATAAAATGAGAGTGGGACGCTTTTGTTTCCTGTTTAGTGAAAAAGAATCAGAAAACGAGAGAAAGCAAAAGACGGGAAAGGTGGATTATCTACTTGTCTCAGACTACTCTACTCTTCTTCTGACTCGCTACGGTGAACATTATTCATTTCTTTACCTATCAATCACAATGATTTTTATATGGTAAACTTTAATTTATTTTAAAATAAAATATGAAATTAAATAGTTATTTTATGAATAATACTAAAGGCACGTGTCAAAAAATCAATAAACAAAAAATCTGTCTTAAAAAAATAAAAAAAATATATTAATTATATATTTTTAATAAAATTAATATACAATTTGTAAAATAAAATTTCTTTACTTAAGTATGTAATTTAATACATAATTTCTAAAATAAAATTTCTATATCAAAGAGTTCTTAATAAATTTAATACTACTCAAAATTTATTATAAGGTATATAAAATATGTAATTTGGATATTATTAAAAAAACATTAAATTATAAGATAACACGAATATATTTGTACTAATATATATATATATATATATATATATATATATATATATATATATATATATATATATATATATATATATATATATATATATATATATATATATATATATATAAATATATGTTAAGAAAAATCGAATATTATGATCAAATTATAAAAATAGAGATGTAGAATAGAGTGTAGGAGTAATTTATTTCACTTGGATAATTGTTGCATTCTTACATGAACTCATGGTATGCTATTTATAACATTGTGATGGTAGGTGTAATACTTCAAGTTACTATACTAAGTTGACAATTTTGTAGATAAAAGATATTCACTATTCATAATATAATTCAAAATAGTAATAATAATAATTGCTTATTATTATAACACTCCCCCTTTTGAAATATTTGTCATGGTGCTCCGTTGAAGTCTTGTTGAGAAGAATCCTGTGGGAACATAAGTTGTCTCATTAAAAATCTTACTAGGAAAATTTCATTTGGATAAAAACCTTAATAAGGGAAAAGAGTACAACATTATGCTCCCCCTCAACAGAACACATATAACTCTTCTTTAAAGATCTCGAAGGTGATGCATTCTAATATTTTGTACATGCTTCTTGAAATCTGATGTAGGGAGTGTCTTTGTAAAGAGATCTGCCACATTATCACTTGAACGAATATACTGAATATCAACCTCTTTGTTTCTTTCAAGTTCTTGTATGAATGAGAAAAACTTCGGAAGGATATGCTTGGTTTGTCACTTTTTATGTAACCTTCTGTTATCTGGATAACACATGCAACATTGTCTTCATACAAAATTGTTGGATTATTATCAATTGGTAAACCAGACGCTCCTTGGATATGTCGAGTTACCGATCGTAACCATCTACACTCTTTGCTTGCTTCATGAAGGACAATTACTTCAACATGATTTGAAGAAGTTGCTACAAGTGTTTGCTTTTGCGATCTCCATGATATTGCAGTGTTACCATATGTAAATATATGCTTTTCTGATTTAGCATTATGTGGATCTCACAAATATCTTGCATTTGCATAACCAAGCAAAAATGGTTTTGTATTGTTAGAATAAAATAAACCAAGATCAGATGTACCTCGAAGATATCAAAATATATGCTTTATTCCTTTCCAATGTCTTTTCGTAGGGCATGAACTGAATCTTGCAAGTAATTCAGTGCAAAAGCTATATCGGGTATTGTATAATTAGCAAGGTACATGAGTGTCCCAATGACACTAAGGTATGGCACTTCTGAGCCAAGATCCTCTTCATTACTTTCCTTATGCCTAAAAGGGTCATTTTCAATATTAAGTGTTCTACCCATCATTGGACTACTCAAGGATTTGCCTTGTTCATGTTGAACCTTTTCAATACCCTTTTTGTATAATTTGATTGATGTACTAATATACCATTTTTAGTATACTCAATCTGTAAACCAAGGCAAAATCTGGTTTTTCCCAGATCTTTCATTTCAAATTCGTTCTTTAAATAATTTTTCGCTTCTTTGATTTCTTTATTAGTCCCAATGATATTTAAATCATCAACATAAACAACAATTATTACAAATCTGGATATTGTTTTTCTTATAAAAACACAAGGACAAATAGGATTATTCTCATAATCTTCTTTAAGTAAACATTCACTTAGTCCATTGTACCACATGCGCCGGGATTATTTTAACCCATACAATGATCTTTGCAACTTAATTGCATACATTTCTCTAGGTTTTGATGTCTCGGACATTTTAAATCCTTCTGGGATTTTCATGTATATATCAGTATCAAGTTATCCATATAAATAAGCAGTAACAACATTCATAAGATACATATCAAGATTGTTAAATACTGATAAACCAATTAAATAACGAAAAGTAATGGCATCCATAACAGGAGAATATGTTACCTCATAATCAATTCTCGGTCTTTGGTAAAAACCTTGTGCAATGAGATGAGCTTTGTATTTAATAATCTCATTTTTCTCATTTCGTTTTCTTACATAAACCCATTTATACCCGACCGGTTTCACATCTTTTGGTATAGCCGAAATAGGGCCAAATATTTTCCATTTTTAAAGGAATTTAACTCATTATCTATTGCATCCTTCCAATTTCTACAGTCATGTCTATTTTGACATTCACTCATAGTTCTCGGCTATGGATCATCATTTTTATTAATAATTTCACATGCAATGGAGAATGAAAATATTTCATCTATATTCATACCTTTTCGGTTCCACAAAATTCCTGTATCAACATAATTAATTAAAATCTTGAGATCATTCTTATTTTCAATTTCTTTATTAGTGATCTCATTTTCATCATCTTGGGCTTCTTCGAAAGCACGCTTTTCAATTGTGGATTTATCATTATCTAGTGTCTTTTCAAGGTCACTTTCAATCAAATTCACATTTTCTATTCCCTTTCTCTTTCGGGGATTTTTGTCTTTGGATCCCATAGGTCAGCCACGCTTCAAGTGTGACTTAGATGTACTTGCTACATTATTTTGATTTGAAATCTCAATCCTAGCTGGTACATGTGACTTTGTTATTCTTTTCAAATCAATAAATGAACCTGACAATTGATTTGCTAAATCTTCTAAGTGGACTATTTTCTTTACATTTTCTTCCCACGATTTATTATATGGGCCCAAATGTAATAAATGAGGTACTTACTTTATGTTATTTTAAAATATCCAAATTTGTCTTTTAGCAGCAGCGCATCTACGAAAGCGCTTTTATGAAAAGTGTTGCTATAGGTTGCGCTAAAAATAAAACTAAAAAACAAGGGGAAAAAGCGCTGGTAAAGGGGGGTACGAGAGCGCTTTTTGAAAGCGCTGCTAAAGGGGGGGGTTACGAGAGCGCTTTGTTAAAAGCGCTGGTAAAGGGGGGGTACGAGAGCGCTTTTTGAAAGCGCTGGTAAAGGTGGGGTACGAGAGAGCTTTGTTAAAACCGCTGGTAAAGGGGGGGTATGAAAGCACTTTACTTAAAAGCGCTGGCGTAGCCCATTTAAAATTAAAATTTTTAAACAAGGAAACAAACAAACGCTTCTTCTCAGAACTCTTTTCACGAACAAGCCTTCTTTCTTCTTCTCCAAACGAACTCGAACAGAGCCTTAGCCGTGCCGTCGCCGTCTCCGTCCGTTGTCATCGTCGCCGTCTCTGTCTTCGTTCGCCCTCCTCCGCCGCCGTCGCCTCTCCGTTCGCCCTCCTCTGTGCCTGTTCTCCATCTCTTTCCATTATATCTATCTCAAGGTAGGTTCTATTGAATCCAATATTTTGTTACAGATTTCCAAATGAAAGTATTCTTTCTAGGTTTTTTGTTTGTTTTGGTTTCATGATGTTTGTTACAGATTATAATGTTTGGTTTTGGTTGGTTTGATGTTTTGTCTGTTGGGGATGGATTTTCATGTTAGAGTTGCATCTGGGTTTGTGTTTTTTGAGGAAAATGTCTGTACTTGATTTATAGGATTTGTGAAATTGTGTTTTTTGTTTTCCTAATTGAAAATAATGTTGGTAGAAGAGGGTTTTCCATAGTTATTGGAAAGTGTTGGTTTTTTTGGCAATAGAAACGTATTTGTTTTGGAGGGAATGTGATCAACAATGCTAATTGGTTAAGTAAAGTAAATGTAGGCACAGAAGTATAGTGTTATACTTGTAAGAGTGAAGTGATGATTGTTGGAGTGTAGGGGACGTTTTACCATAGCCATGTAAATTTCGTTCAATTCCGACAACTTTCTTTTTGACACTTATTCCGATTTCACCGATTTCGATTCCGATTTACTTGTACATAGTTACTTTGACTTCCGATTTCACCGATATATATATATATATATATATATATATATATATATATATATATATATATATATATATGTGTGTGTGTGTGTGTGTGTGTGTGTGTGTATATGTGTGTGTGTGTATGTATGTATATATATATAACACACACACACACACACACACACACACACACACACACATATATATATATATATATATATATATATATATATATATATATATATATATATATATATATATATATATATATATATGCACGGAGTCAGTAGTTACACCTAATGTTTTAAAAACCGGACTAGTTATCAAACCGGTGATGGTACTGGGTCACTGATTCATCGGTCGAACCACTGGGCCATTGGTCGAACCGCATGACCAAACCGGATTAAATCAGATAACTTGGTTTAATAAACCTGTCATTATAACAAAACTATATTTGTATAAAACTGGTCGAACCGGATCATTCAATCTCTAGAAAAATATAATTAACACTTAAATTTTTGGAAAATATCATATAATAAATTCACTAGTTGATAAATTAAATTCAAATTTAAAACATAAGTATCACACATACCAAAATAGTACAAATTACAAAGTCTAATTGCAAACAAAGCTAATTGAGTACTTTAGAACAAAAATACTCCAATATCTATTAAATTTAGTTTCAAGGAGGTAAAATTATTTCAATGTTTGGATCTCCTTCAATATCAAAACCATCTCCGGCAAAATCATTTGCATTTGCAACATCTTTCCCATCAATTATATCATTACTTTGGTTGTTTTCTCCGGAGTTAAGTTGTACATCTCCCTCAACATCAACCTCCTCCAAATTTAATTCATCTATAACAACATCAATTTAAAGAGTTTAGAAATTGACATATTTTAATAAACTAAAATAACATAATTGTAATCACAAAAACTAATACCATACCAATATCATTTGAAATAGGTTGGATTGTCATACTAGCAAGATCTTTGTGTAGTTCTTCCACCTCCTCAATGGTCAAGAATGGTGGTGAATCCTCTCACACCCAATTAGAATAATCACCAAGAATTTCAAAATTGATAGGATCATAATTTTGTTTCTTCTTGGTTATATAAATCATTAGCGGCAATGTCAAACATAGAACTGATCGCGACTTTACGTGTCTATAAATCTGATAACTGCAAGTGCACAGTTGTGTCGTGTGGTTTTAAAAGATATCGAATCCACAGGGACTATGAATCGATCTACCGTTATCTAAGGTTACTATGTAAAGCTAAGGCTACTAATATCTTGGTTGTTTCTAAAGGGAAATGTAATTGTGAAGTCTAAGTAATATAATAATAAACGGATATCAGTATGTATTTCGTTTAACTTAGGTGATCCGAAGGTCCATTGGCTATGGTTCTTATTCGATTAAAAAACTTTACTAATTCAGTTGTTTAAAAGTCTTCCTCTCAAACTCTCGCTCTGTTGATTTAGACTACTATCCTAACTCGTAATGTACGCTCTCGCCATCCCATTAGATTTAGAAAAGCTTTTTGAAAATAACATAGTTAATAAAATGCTCGCTTTATGAAGTCTTTATCTACTTAAATCTCCTAGTCTCAAACTCTCGCTCTATTGACTCGGCTCATGCTAATATTCCCTAACGTACGCTTTCGCCATCCCGCGTCGGGTTTAAGAACACTTTTTGAAAGTAAATAATTTCTAATCAGTTTTAATACGCTTTCGCCATCCTTAAAACTAATGCCTTATGTCTACTATCCAGTTAAAGATCTCAAACTCTCGCTCTATTGATTTTAACCTTTATCGGCCCTAAAATCTCAAACTCTCGCTCTATTGATTTTAAGACTCTATTAATTAAATTAGACATAAAACCAAAAACAAGTGATAGTTAATAAAACATATTTAAGCCAACTTATTTCGGATCCCACGATTAACTTACTTTACATACCGATATCTTAATTAATTAGCCAGACATATTGATACGGTTAAACATGTATAAATTTGTTCGGTTTATAATAAAAGGCATATTAAAAGGCATACAATATATCATGCAATTAAATAATATAAAGGCAGTAAATAATAAACCTGAATAAAATAAATCTTGAAATAAATCTGAATCTTGAAGTACTCGAACTTCCGCCACAGGTTGGCTGGATCGTTCTTCAAATATTATTGGGCGTAAAATTAAAGGCAAGGAAAATAAAAACTAAATCTAACGTAAGGTTAGATCTATAAAAGGTTCACAACAATCTCCGGTGTAGAAATTGTTGTGAGAAAAAGAAAGCAATGAATGAAATAAAATGCGGAAGAAAATTTAATGCTTGGAAAATAAATTTGGCAGCACTTCGTTAGCAAAAATTCGGACCCGGAAGACTGAAGTATCAGCCTCCTTTTATAGTTGAGGGTCTGCAGTTTCGTTCCTTGAAAATAGCAACTTTTTTACTTGGAATTGGGAGACGCACGTCTCCACTTTTTCAGGAGACTTGGCAACAGACTTGAGACGTGCGTCTCAAGTGGAGAACTTTTAGGAACGATTGGAGACGGACGTCTCCTCTTCGTGACGTGGCATGAACGTGGAAAGGAGAGTGGGAGACGGGCGTCTCCACTCTTTACTTGGTCTTCTACTTCAATGTGGGCCATGCTCCGAAGTGGTCATGTGGGTTGGGCTTCCATCTTTGGACAATTTGATTTTCTTTGCACCCCTTTATTTGTTTAGCACCTCTCTTTTATAAATATGGATGCTTTTTGCTCCATTTCTTCTCCTTTTCACGAATAGTCTTAATACGAACGCAATACCTGAAACATCGTAAATACCTGCATAATACCATAATAAAACAATATAATTAAATGAAAATGCTAATAATATCTATGGATTTTAAGCTAAATATATGATATAAATTCGTGTTATCAAGAACCAACCAAACTTAACAAATCAAACAATAATATACATTCTTAACAAACCAAAAAATATCATATTTGTAAGTATAGAACCATATAATATTCTTAATAAAGAAAACAATAAACCATAATAAGTGCAATACCTATTTTGTAGCTGTAAGCTGTAACGAACATAAACGAGATCATTAAGTTTTTTATGCTCCAACCTATTTCTCTTTTTTGAATGAACGTGTTCAAACACACTCCAATTTCTTTCACAACCAGATGCACTGCAAGTTTGACTCAAAATCCGAATAGCCAACTTTTGCAAATTGGGCGCTTCAGTTTCATAAGTGTCCCAATATTGATCTAGAATAATGCATGTGAAAAATTATAAAACGTTTTAAAATACATATTGAAATTGTACAAAAATGCATAAAGTTTATCATATAATTTTACCTGGCAAAACTTCATCTCGGTTTTCTACGGATGTTGTCCTTCCAAAATTACCTTAACAATTTTTGAATGAAGTCATCTCAGCAGTTAATTTAGATCGCAAGTCCTTACTATCATAAGCATACTTTTCAATAACATCCAAAAGGCCTTGGGTGGTGGACTTTTTTTTTCATATTCTGGATTAAATCTACAAGATGGATTTAACAAATAACCAGCCGCATGAAGATTTTTGCGAAGTTGTGCATCCCAACGGTTATCCAAGATCTTCAAATAAGGCTCTACTTTCAACTTATTTCTTCTAAACCTCTTCTCAATCTCCTCTCTTGCTTTATACATAGCTTGATAAAGATATCCCATAGCTGGTTTATCTTCACTATCAACAATATGTAACACACGTACAAGAGGTTCTGTAATTTTCACTATGTCAGCACATTTAGACCAAAAGCTTGAGTCTAAGAGTTGTTCCACAAATTGCTTTGCCTTGACATCTTTGGAATAAGGTATGATTGTCCACTCTTTGGATTTTACCATGTCTGTTAGTGCATCTTTATGAGACATAATACTTTGCAATGCAATGAAATTAGTAGCAAAGCGAGTTGGAGTAGGACGAAGTATTTCTCTTCCGCCTGTATATTGTCTCATCAAATACAATGCAAAACAATGATTATATATGTATTTGGTAATTTTTGAAGCATGTGACACTGCCTCACTTACTTTCTCTAATTTCCCCATGTCTTGCAACATCAAATTAATACAGTGTGCTGCACAAGGAGACCAAAACAACTTTGGAAACTCCATTTCCAACAACCTTCCAGCAGCAACATAACTCGCAACATTATCTGTAACGATTTGAACAACATTTTCCTGGCCAACATATAATACTACTTCCTTGACAAGCTTAAACAATGTGTCTGCAGTTTTAGAAGCACCAGAGGCATCAACAGACTTTATGAAAATAGTTCCTTTGGGGCAATAAACTAAAAAGTTGATAAGAGTTCTCCTACAACGATCAGTCCACACATCTGCCATAAGAGTACAACCTGTATCCATCCAAATAGAACGATATTACTCTATCTGTATCTTCACGTCATCAACCCACTTATTTAACAAATTGCCACGAAGAGCATGCATGGTAGGAACTTTATATCCAGCACCCATGCAACAAAGAGCATCAACTGCAGGTTGAAAATAAGGTGAATTTACAGCATTAAAAGGAATAGATGCATAAATAAACCACTTGGCAATAGCAAGATCACACTTTTCTACCACTTCTTTACTTTGTATCACACTTTTTAAAGTAGGCTGAGCTCCCGGAGTTGTTCTGGGTAAAAAATAAGTACCAATTCAAGTGTCATTTGTAACGCCCCAATAATTTAATTAATTATTTAATTAAATTATTTTGGATTAATTGTCGAAGTTGTGAAATGTTGGAATATGTGGATATAAGTTACTATGTTGATGTAGGTTGATTAGTTTATTAATATTGGTAATAATATTAATATAATTATTAGATTATTCTATATGGGCTTATTAAGTGGTTGGTGATAGTAAAAGGAGTGTATGGATACTAAGCCCAATAAGAGAATGAGATTATATGTTTAAGTGGAATAAAAGAAATTGTGGAAAAAGGAATTAGAGTTTGCATTTGTGAAAGAAGGAAGAAACAAGAGAAGAGTTTTGGATAGGAGAGGAGAAAACTAGGGCATAAAGGGGGACAACTCCATTGGGGAAGAATAAGCTTTTGAAGGAAATTGCTAAGGTAATGGTGGGGTTCTTACTGTCTAAGGGTTGGCATGATGGTGGGTATGGTAGAGATTAAATTTTCATAATTTTATATCCATGTTTGTATAGAAATTGAATTTTTGAGGTGTTGATGAATGTTGAAATTGATGTTTGATTTATTCTACAATTAATGAAATTGGTGTGCGTGTTTGAAGAGTTACATGATACTGATGTTAGACTTGAAAAATTAGGACCTATACTGATTTTCTGGTATGTGAAAGTTGGATTTTTGGGGTTTTAAGGGATAAAAATCGTAACAACAAAGTTGCAGGATTTTGGCTCTACAACACTGGGTAACCGGTTACCCAGTTATGGTAACCCGTTACCACGTGTTATTTTGGAATTACTGGCTACTGGTTCACTAGGTAATCCGTTACCACTGAAAGTGACAGTTTTTAGAAAAACATTGAAAAATATAACTTTTGACTCGAGTGTCCGTTTGACGCGCCGTTTGGATCGTTGGAAAGCTAAAATGAATTCCTATCTTATAAGAATAGATTGAGAACCATTAGAAGATTATTTAATATGACTTATACTTTGGTATGTATTTGATATGTATGAATTGATAATGATGTTGTATGCTACATGCAATTGGTTGCACGTATTCGATCTGTATGAACTGATAATGATACCTTGTAATGAATTAACAATAAATATGCTTTTATTAAAAAGTGGAATTAACCGTGGTATGTCATCATTTGATTTTTGTAATGCAATGTTTGTTGTTAATATGATGAATTTGTTGTTGTTGTTGTTAATATGGTGAATTTGTTGTTGTTGTTAATATGATGAATTGTGGTTGTTGTTGTTAATATGATGAATTTGTTGTTGTTGTTAATATGATGAATTGTTATTTTTGTTGTTAATATGATGAATTTGTTGTTGTTGCCGTAGACCCTATGGTCAATGTTGATAAGTTGTATTGTGTTGATAAGAATGAAGTTGAATAAATGTTGTATGTTGATATGATGTAATGACGTGACTGAGAAGTGATGAATTACTATAATAATAGTAATGGATTTGTTGCTGCCGTTGAATCTTGGCATTGAGTTAATGATGATTAGCCGATGTTATGACGTATTGTGAATGTTGTGTTTTGTGGATGTTGCATCATTGAGTCGCATCCATTACATAGTTTGAGACGGCCTGAAAATGACAAATGTTTGAGACGACCTGAAAAATGGCAAATGTTTGAGACGGCCTGAAAATGGAAACCACGACGATGGTCTGAAAATGGCAAAGTGACGATGGCCCAAGTGGCAAATGTTTGAGATGAGAGTTTTACTCCAAATGGTACCACATGCATGAGCATTGTATTTGAGTCGCATTTTGAATTGTTGTAATTGTGAAGTGAATGCCATTATGTGTTGATGATATAGTTGTGAATATGAATATGTTGTTATGATTGATTGATAGCCTTGTTATGATGAAATTTGCATATGATTGAGTCGCATATTAAGTCGTATTCTTGAGTGGTTGTGATGATAAAAAAGTTGGCATACCGTGTTGATGTTATCGTTGCGAAGTTGAAATTGTTGTTATGCTTTGTTGATGGTTGTGTTGTAATATAAGTCAAAGTAATTATTGTATGAAATGGTGAAATTATGTATGATTTATATCTCTTATATTATTTATCATGCAGTCCTTTATATTGTAAGATATCTCACCCCTTATGCTGATATTTCCCATATCATGGAAAATGGGCAGGTACTCAAGAATAGTTGTGGAAGTTCGAAGTAATTTTATGAAGTCTTTATGTTGCTCTATGACAAGTCAAGAGGGTCTGGTTCTGATACGTAGCACTCGGGGGGATAGTTGTTATTATGTTATATCTGTTGTATTTTAAGTTGACATTTATTTTAGTTGAAGAAAATATTAACTGGAATTTTGTTAAGCACTTTGTTGTTTAAAAGTTGTTTCAGTTGTATAAAAGATGTTTCTAAGTTGATTTTAAATTATAAGTTGAAGTAAGATTCGATTGAATAAAGTTATGTTTCCAAATGCTTTGTATCAATGTTAAATGAATTACAAGTTGTTTGTTGTTATAAGTCAAAATGTGACATTCCATTGCATGTTGAAAGTTTTTAAAATACTCTGATTTTCGCTTATAATTTACCGGGTAGATTTGGGGTGTTAGTTGTTACATCATTCTTTTTAAATGCACCAATTTGCGGGTTTGTTTGTACTTACAATTCACCCCCCCCCCCCCCCCCCGTAGTAAATGACTCGCTTTCAGTCACATCTAAAGTTTTTCTTTTCTTGCTCCGCTCATTAAAATGTTGTTTCATCTGAAAACGAATTTCTGCAGGCACTAACTTACAAATTTCAACATTTCCTACTATTCCAGCCAAGTATTGCTTTACCCTATGAATTCCACCTCCACCAAAAGCTTTGTGATAATATACACAAATAAGAGATTTTCCATCAGGACTTTTAGTACAATGTGCCCAAGCTATATCGGTCTTTCCTCTAACATTAGTTTGAACTAGACTTTGAGCTGAAGAGGCTTCTTGTGATGGTGGTTGTGATGATGGTGTTTCAGGTGATGCCATTTTCCTGTAAAATAGTTCAAAATTGCTGAAGTTTATAAATATAAATTAGCAATTAGCAATTATAGAGACAAAATTAAAAAAAATGAAATTTGATTGAGATCGGATATATTTAGTAGTAAATATTTTTTGTTAAATAGTTTTCAATATTTTTTTAAACTTAATTGATATTTTTTCAATAGCATCCAACTTAACTTAATTGGAACCTGTTAACAAGTTATGAAGAATCCTCTTATATAAAGACTAAGAACTTAAAGCAATGTAATAAACTATTAGTAAAATGTATTGCTACAATATAAAATGTTATTTCACAATATGCTAAGAACTTTAAGCAAATTAGGTAGAATCTCTCAAGAGATTCTAGTTTTATGTACATCTTCTAGTATATCACACCACACGTTTCCAAAAATTGTGACAGTTTAATCTGTTATATCCAAAATCTTAGTAATATAGTTTTCTACTTTGTAAGCGCTGCAATCTGAAAATAAAACATATTCAAGAGAATATTATGTATTTTGAGGGGAGTCCAGCCAAGTAAACCCGGTTTTGAAGCAATATGCCAATTTTATCATATATGTCTTACTTGCATAAACGCACTAAAATAATATCAAGGTAATTCCTCTATAAAGATGTGAATTTTCCTCTAGCCTTATATAAAATAATCATTATAACTTAGATACTAGTATGCATGAAATAGCAAAATATCAATATTTCAGTGTCTGAAAGTAGACTGCAGAAAGAAAAAATTTGTAGTAGTATGTATTAAGAACTTGCACTCAATATTTCAAAAATGGTGTGAATGTCTAAATTTATCTTCAACATATGGTATAGTTAAGTAAAAACCTCTTAGCAGTACGTTGTTGTATCTCTACATCAATATCATCTTTGAATCTTTGATAAGCCTTCACCTCTAAAACAACACAACCAAATGGGAAAAAGTTTATCAGTACACAAAAACACATCAAATGCTTAAATCAAATTGTAAAATTTCACCCCTTAATTTTGTACAACAGATAAACTATCTAAATCATCTGTGCCCTTTATAAAAATGCAACCTTTAAAGTAAGCAAAGAGGTTAGTAACAGACCTTTCATTATCATCACCACCATCATATTTGAAACTGGAATGTTCAGAGGAACATGGGATTTGAAAACAATGAGGCCTAGCTCTCTTCAATTTCAATTTCAACAATTTTAATTTCAACTTGAACTAACCCTAATTTTTAACACATATCAAAATCAAAAATGAAAAAACATACGGTGGTGCGACGGAATTGAAGATGGATGCGTGGTGGCGGGGACGGAAACGGCCGCCGACGGTGTTATTATGAAGATGGAGGCGCGATGCAAGTTGTTGTTCTACGTATTGTATTTGCTTTGAGTTCTGCAGATTGAAAAATTAGTGTGGCGTGTGGCTGAAATGAAAGCCTAACACTTTTTAAAAAAAAATTAACAACCTCAAAACGATGTCGCTTTAAGTAAAAGAAAATTAAAAAAAATAAGCAATTGAACCACCGTTTACAGAAACTATTGGTTTTCCCAGTTCACATCGGTTCACACCGGTTCAAAGGCACAGGCGATCGAACAAGCGATAATAATAATAATAAGGCTAAATTACCCCTAGGGTCCTTTAAGTTATTTAATTATAACAAGTTAGTCCTTTATGTTTTTTTTGCTACAAGTTGGTCCTTTATGTTAACTAACGTCTGCAACGTTGACCCTATTCACAAAATTCGTTCCAAAAAAGCTGAGTTGACACAAACGGCGCCGATGTGTCACTTAACGTTGCTGACATGAAATTTTTTATATTAACTTAGATAGTTAGAAATTAATTAATACAATTTTTTTAAAAATTGAATGGACCTTGGGCCCCATAGTCCTGCACTATCTCTCCAATTCACAATTAGATACCAATGTGTGTTTGTGTCAATTATATAAACACTAAAATCAAGTGTAAAAAAACGATGTGGGACATGAACAAGAAGGACTAACTTGTAGCTTGGGTTCTGACGACAATCCTGCATATTATCAGAACTAAAAGGAAGAAAACATAGTCACTAAGAAACAATCTTACGAATGCATTGATGAATTTTGCATCAACAAGGTAAAATCAACAACAGTTGTCAAAGAATCAATTGATTATATTTCTTCAAGTATCCAATCATGCTTACAAGTTGTCTCAAATACAAATGAAGAGGGAAAACATTCACATTTTGAAAAAGCAAGGGTAGTGTGTGTTAATCTAGAATCTAAAAGTAAGGTGAGAATCTAAAGATGAAATGAAACTGTTGTGTCAGTGTTTCATATCCATTACATGAGAAATACGAGGGTAGTGTTGCTGTGCTGTGACAGCTGAAGATGCGGGAATTCAAGTTTCAAGCACTAGTTTACAAGATGAACCTGAGAAGCAAGCATGACATCTTCCCTATACAGCTCTGAAACCCTTTGCTCCTCAAAACGGCTAAGAGTTTTCCAGACATAAGAGAAGAAACTCCTATCCATTTGTCCAAAGACAACATAGGACCAAGCTATAGACCCAAGCTGGTCCCTACTTAAAGTAGGTAAATTTGAGCCTCATTTTGATCAACAGATTCGACATTGATTTGTTCGTGATTATTGGATAATTTTTCACCTATGAAACCTCTTGATTGGCTATGATCTTCGAAGAGTTTGTCTAACGAATCAAATACAGTGTCAGCTGGCTCATATAGAGATGCAAAAGCCCATAAAAGTTGTGAGAGTTCTTGCCCTTTTAAGGTATGAATTATTTTTGAAGCCCTTTTTGACAATTCAGTGAAAAGATCTGGAGCTGAATGCTGCATTGAAGCAAAAGCACCTGCAATATTAGCAATGTTCTGAGAGGTTAATTCTTCAACTTTGGTCAATGCAATCTCTGCAATTCTATCCATTTCTGAAAAGTAAAGCAGTTCCCCTCCAACTTTAGATAGGGCATAAGCTATAAGTTAGTCCTGATTGTTGATGTCCCACATCGTATTTTTTACACTTGATTTTAGTGTTTATATAATTGACACAAACACACATTGGTATCTAATTTATCTAATTGTGAGTTGGAGAGATAGTGCAATACTATGGGGCCCAAGGTCCATTCAATTTTTTTAAAAAAATTGTATTAATTAATTTCTAACTAGCTAAGACTATGTTAGCAACATTAAGTGACACATCATCGCCGTTTGTGCCAACTCAACTTTTTTGGAATGAACTTTGTGAATAGGGTCAACGTTGCAGAAGTTAGTTAACATAAAGGACCAACTTGTAGCAAAAAAATAAAATAAAGAACTTACTTGTTATAATTAAATAACTTAAAGGACCCTAGAGGTAATTTAGCCTAATAATGTTTTCCACCCCTGCAGATTACCAGTTTCCCATTACATTTTCACATTGGTAAGGAATTTTCTAATTCTTTTTGGCATGTCACATGGATTGGTCAAAGCATTATGAAGGAGGCTTTCCATGGTTTGATCACTGTTTAGCGATTACAAAATATTGTAGTGGCTGGTATGGGGTTGGATGGAGAATATGAGAAGAAGCGGTTAAAGAATTCAGCATGGAAGCTGAACTAGAATGGACTGATGTAGTTGTTTGTTACAGACGAGAGACCAATTATAGAAGATTGTGTAGCTAGTTGGGTTAAAAAAATTGAATTTATGCAAATGATCTTGGGTATTGCTGGGTATTACAGACGAGAGACTAATTATAGAAGATTGTGGGTATTGCTGATGATGGTACCGTCATGAAGTAGCTTCAGAAATTGCAGAGGTGAAAAATATTATTTCGGAAGTGTATTTCCGAAATACCTAAAAAATGGGTTATTTCGGAGAAGCATCTTTGAACACACCCCCTTCTCAAAAAAAGAGTGTTTCCGGAAGTGCATCTCCGAAATCACTTTTTTTTTCAAAAAAATAAAGTGTTTTCGGAAGTGCATCTCTGAAGCCACATTTTTTTCATAAAAAAGTGACTTCGGAGATACACTTCCGAAATATGAGAGCATTTTGGAAATTTCACTGCGGATTTCTAAGAAAATTGGAAAGGCTATAAAGAGATTCTCAAAGTCCTACTTAGACATCCATCATTTTGATTGTCTCGGAGTGTAATTTACAATTTTAGTGTACCAAAAAGTTTAATTGAAGTTTATCTAGTGTGTCGAACTGGCTACATTATGAAGATTATTATACTTCATAGTTCATACGTTGTTTTGGTAAGCCAATATTTTACATAATAAACTGTGTGTACTTTTAATTCCCTCTCCCACAGACATGGTTGACCACCGATTTCTTGTTCTCTTGTATTTTTCCTATAAAAATATCTTTACGGTCAATTATTACATATACTTGCTATTTTCTCACGTATTATAAGATCCTCTGTCTCTAAATATATACAACTTAAAGATCATGGACACACAACTCAAAATAGTATTAAAATAATACAAATATACATTTTTATATATAATAGATTAATGATTTTAATTTTATCTTTTAAAAGTAAATAACAAAAATGTCACATATTTCAACTCACATTTTTACATTAAATGTTTTTATAATTATTAACTGAACTAAATTAACGAACTTCGTGTTGAAAGACACGCAGAGTAGATAGATTTATGTCCTAATCAGAAGCAGACAATTTTGTCCTCCAATATATTAGTAGTAATTATCGTCACAATTATTCGTGCGATACATTACATTACATACAAATAATTTCAACCGCTCTTAACATAATATAAAACTAGTAACAAACCCGTGCGTTCGCACGGGTTCTGGTACGGGACGCGCATTTGTTTCAGATGTATATTTTTTAATAGAAAAAAATTATATTAAAAGTAATTAACATTTTGTGGAAAAAATAAGAACAATTTACATTAAATTGTGTGTAAAAAAAATCAGGAACAAAATTGAAATCACCAAAATTAAATTGTGTCTAAATAGCCTTTTGTAACTTCACGTTCCCGTTATTAATCAATATTTTGATCAGTAACTTCATGTTCCCGTTAATATTTAATATTTTGCTCAGTAACTTCGTTCCCGTTAATTTCAAAATATTTTGATCAGTAACTTCATGTTTCCGTTAATATTCAATATTTTGATCAATAACTTCGTGTTCATATTAATATTAAATATTTTAGTCAGTAACTTCAAGTTCCCATTAATATTCAATATTGTGATCAGTAACTTCATGTTCCCGTTAATATTCAATATTGTGATCAGTAACTACATGTTCCCGTTAATATTCAATATTTGAATTAGTAACTTCCGGTTCCCGTTAATATTCAATGTTGTGATTGTTAGAACAAGATTTGTTCTTATCAATTATCTTAGTTTTGATGATAACAATAATATGAATTTTGCTTAAGATAATATGGTACTCTAATCCAATGCAATTTCCCTTTCAGGAAATATATAAAGAGTACGCATAATTCAGCGCTCAGAAGATGTGTCTCAAATGGTTCAGCATGCAACATCAGAACATGGTCTGGCAAGACATCAGAAGATGGTCGAAGCAGAATCAGAACATGGGTCTATGGAAGCATCAGAAGAACATGAGATCAGAAGCACTGAAGATCAGAAGATGGTATCACGCTCAGAAGCACTTCAAGGTCAGAAGATCAGAAGATGCTATGCACCAAGCTGTTTGACTCTGATGATATTCAAACGTCGTATTCACAAACATCAGATCAGAAGGAAGTACACGTGGCAGACTACGCTGACTGACAAAAGGAACGTTAAAAGCTACTAAAGGCTACGTCAGTAGACACAGCGTGAACAAGGCTCGAGGTAGTTGACAAAAGCGTATAACATTAAATGCGATGCTGTACGGAACACGCAAAGCATTAAATGCATTCAACGGTCATCTTCTCAACGCCTATAAATATGAAGTTCTGATGAGAAGCAAGGTTAACGATCCTGAACAAAGACAATTCAAATAAACTTGCTGAAACGCTATTCATCAAAGCTCAGAATCTTCATCAAAGCTCACTACATTGCTGTTGTAATATTTTAGTGAGATTAAGCTTAAACTGTAAGAGAAATATCACAGTTGTGATTATCGCTTTTAAGAAGCATTTGTAAACTCTTAGAATTGATTACATTAAGTTGTAAGGTAACTAGAGTGATCATGTTGATCAGTATACTCTAGGAAGTCTTGGCAGTTGGCTGAGCAGTTTGTAACTAGAGTGATCAGGTTGATCAGAATACTCTAGAGGAAGTCTTAGGAGTGAACTAAGCCTAGAGTGATCGTGTTGATCAGTAGACTCTAGAAAAGTCTTAGGAGTGAACTAAGCAGTTGTTCCTGGAGTGATCAAGTTGTGATCAGAAGACTCTGGAAGACTTAGTTGCGGCTAAGTGGAAAACCATTGTAATCCGTGCGATTAGTGGATTAAATCCTCAGTTGAGGTAAATCATCTCTGCGGGGGTGGACTGGAGTAGCTTCGTTAACAGCGAACCAGGATAAAAATAATTGTGCAATTTATTTTTATCGTCCAAGATTTTAAGTCACACTTATTCAATCCCCCCCTTTCTAAGTGTTTTTCTATCCTTCAATTGGCATCAGAGCGCCGGTTCTAAGGTGCAAGCACTTAACCGTGTTTAGAAAAGATTCAGGAAGAGAAAAACGCTTCATTTAAAAGATGGTTGATGAAAGTGAAAAGACTACATCTACATCTGGCTCTGCTGAGCAATACAACGGTAACAATGGTTATACTAGACCGCCGGTATTTGATGGTGAAAACTTTGAATACTGGAAAGATAAACTGGAAAGTTACTTTCTGGGTCTAGATGGTGATCTATGGGATCTTCTGATGGATGGTTACAAACATCCAGTAAATGCCAGAGGCGTGAAGCTGTCAAGGCAAGAAATGAATGATGATCAAAAGAAGCTTTTCAGGAATCATCATAAATGTAGAACTGTTTTGCTGAATGCTATCTCTCATGCTGAGTATGAGAAGATATCTAACAGGGAAACGGCCTATGACATATATGAGTCCTTGAAAATGACTCATGAAGGAAATGCTCAAGTCAAGGAGACAAAAGCTCTTGCCTTAATCCAGAAGTATGAAGCCTTCAAGATGGAGGATGATGAAGACATTGAAAAGATGTTTTCGAGATTTCAAACTCTGACTGCTGGATTGAGAGTTCTTGACAAAGGATACACCAAGGCTGATCATGTAAAGAAGATCATCAGAAGCTTACCCAGAAGATGGGGTCCGATGGTGACTGCATTCAAGATTGCGAAGAATCTGAATGAAGTTTCTCTGGAAGAGCTTATCAGCGCCTTGAGAAGTCATGAGATTGAGCTGGACGCAAATGAGCCTCAAAAGAAAGGTAAGTCTATTGCATTAAAATCAAATATCAAGAAATGCACTAACGCTTTTCAGGCCAGAGAAGAAGATCCTGAAGAATCAGAATCTGAAGAAGAAGATGAATTGTCCCTGATCTCCAGAAGGCTAAATCAAATCTGGAAGACCAAGCAAAGGAAGTTCAGAGGCTTCAGAAGTTCAAGGAAATTTGAACGTGGAGAATCTTCTGATGAAAGAAGATTTGACAAGAAGAAGGTCATGTGCTATGAATGCAACGAGCCTGGACACTTCAAGAATGAATGTCCAAATCTTCAGAAGGAAAGTCCCAAGAAGAAGTTTCATAAGAAGAAAGGTCTTATGGCAACCTGGGATGAGTCAGAAGATGATTCAGAAGATGAGCAGGCCAACTGTGCGCTGATGGCGACAGAAGATGACGGATCAGAATCTACATCAGAATCAGATTCTGAAGAGATATCCTTGACTGCAAAAAGGACAAGGCACAACATGTCATGGTACCTGGACTCTGGATGCTCGCGACACATGACAGGAAGAAGGTCTATGTTCCAAGACCTGGTGCTTAAGTCTGGAGGAGAAGTCAAGTTCGGAGGAGATCAGAAGGGCAAGATAATTGGCTCTGGAACTATAAAGTCTGGTAACTCTCCTTCCATCTCTAATGTACTTCTTGTAGAAGGATTAACACATAACCTCTTATCTATCAGTCAATTGAGTGACAATGGTTATGATATAATCTTTAATCAAGAGTCTTGCAAGGCTGTAAATCAGAAGGATGGCTCAATCCTATTTACAGGCAAGAGGAAGAACAACATTTATAAGACAGATCTGCAAGATCTTATGAGTCAGAAGGTGACTTGTCTTATGTCTGTTTCTGAAGAGCAGTGGGTCTGGCACAGGAGATTAGGTCATGCTAGTTTGAGAAAGATCTCTCAGATTAACAAACTGAATCTTGTCAGAGGACTCCCTAATCTGAAATTCCAATCAGATGCTCTTTGTGAAGCATGTCAGAAGGGCAAGTTCTCCAAACCTGCATTCAAGTCTAAGAATGTTGTTTCTACCTCAAGGCCATTAGAACTCTTGCACATTGATCTGTTTGGACCAATCAAAACAGCATCTGTCAGAGGAAAGAAATATGGATTAGTCATCGTAGATGATTATAGCCGCTGGACATGGGTAAAATTCTTGAAACACAAGGATGAGACTCATTCAGTGTTCTTTGATTTCTGCATTCAGATTCAATCTGAAGAAGAGTGTAAAATCATAAAGGTCAGAAGTGATCATGGTGGTGAATTTGAGAACAAATCCTTTGAAGAATTCTTCAAAGAAAATGGTATTGCCCATGATTTCTCTTGTCCTAGAACTCCACAGCAAAATGGGGTTGTAGAACGAAAGAATAGGACTCTGCAAGAAATGGCCAGAACCATGATCAATGAAACCAATATGGCTAAGCATTTCTGGGCAGAAGCAATAAACACTGCATGCTATATTCAGAATAGAATCTCTATCAGACCTATTCTAAATAAGACTCCCTATGAATTGTGGAAGAATAGAAAGCCCAACATTTCATATTTCCATCCTTTTGGATGTGTATGCTTTATTCTGAACACTAAAGATCATCTTGGTAAGTTTGATTCCAAAGCTCAAAAGTGTTTCCTTCTTGGATATTCTGAACGCTCAAAAGGCTACAGAGTATACAATACTGAAACATTGGTTGTAGAAGAATCAATCAATATCAGGTTTGATGATAAGCTTGGTTCTGAAAAACCAAAGCAGTTTGATAATTTTGCAGGTTATGATATTGACATATCAGAAGTTGTTGAGCCAAGAAGCAACGCATCAGAAGCAGAACCTCTCAGAAGCAAAGAATCTGAAGATCAAGTATCAGCTTCTCTGGAAGATCTAAGCATTTCTGAAGAACCATCTGTCAGAAGATCATCCAGACTCATCTCTGGTCATTCAGAAGATGTCATTCTTGGAAAGAAGGATGATCCAATCAGAACAAGAGCATTCCTTAAGAACAATGCAGACTGTCAATTAGGTCTTGTATCTTTGATCGAGCCAACTTCTGTTGATCATGCTCTAGAAGATCCAGACTGGATAATTGCGATGCAAGAAGAACTGAATCAGTTTACAAGGAATGATGTTTGGGATCTTGTTCCTAGACCAGATGGATTCAATATATTTGGTACAATTTGGGTCTTCAGAAACAAGCTTAGAATGAGAAGATGAGAAATTCTTTCGTATGAGTATCCTTTGATATGAAATTTTTTTTAGAAGTTCTGATAAAAATCAATTAGAAATTGTGATTCAGTTATTACTAACGTTTCAGTGTCTAAGTTGATTCAGAATCTCTATAAAAGCAAAACAGCTGTAACTGGCTATCCAGATGGTAAACACGTGTTCACTATTCCTGGACAAGCGTGCGTGCAGTTGAGGGGACGTCTACTTAGGTAACTGTGCAAATCACGTCTTTTGTCATTATTATCTCTCCTCATGTCACGTAACATTAAATGCTTTTCATCATTTACTCTCCTTCAGTTTTTCTTTTTATACTCTTCAAACGTTTCTTTTCCCTCTCATATTTCTCTCTCTCTGCATTCGGTTTATTTTTTCGTCTCTCTCTCTATTTTCATATCATAAACCCTAGCAGTTTCCAACATCTGAAAATTCATCATGAATCCATCGTCAAGCTCTGGGAATCAAGACAATGATAGGAAACAGAAGAGAAAGGCATCTGCTGAACCAGAAACAAAACCTAAAAGAGTTAGGATCTCCTATGACCCTCTCAAAGTGTATCAACCCCTTGACGGTTCCCCTCAATCAACCCCCTCTTCAAAGACCTCCACCACCTCTTCCTCCTCATTCATCCTCTCAGAACCACCTTCTTCACCATCTGATATCTCCTCTCCTTCAACCCTTCCATCCGATATTTCTTCACCTCTCTCACACCCTTTTCCCACCAGAACACCTAATCCCTATAGTGTTGTTCTTCCCGACTCAAGGTTCACTGTCAACCCTCCAACCCCTACCACTCAAACATATCTGGAGCTTTTACATGCTGATGTAAATGGCTGGTTGGAGATCCTGGGTGCTGCCTACCTTAACCATCTGGATATGTATGCTATGAGCAACCTCTGGGATACCTTTCTTCAGGACTTTCTGGTGAAGGCTACTGACACTAAGAGAAGGATCTTGTCTGAAGCTCCTGGTCCTCGTGGTCGTCAGTTGGAAGTGGGTGAGAGCAGCCATCACTGTCTCATCAGGAACAGAAGCGTTCTTGAAGAGAAGATACCTGCAGATGAGTTGGAAGAAGAAAATCTCTGCAGAGATATCGTGGTATGGAAACCCCGGTCTTCTGTGCTCTGGTTTCCTGTGCTGACTGGAGATTTTCAGTGGCTGTTCAACTGGTTCAGAATGAACCCCTCTGAAAGAGCACCTCACATGGTCTTTCCAGTAGTGGTTTATCGTGCTGGAGATGCTGGTCCTACTCCTCCAACCAACCTAGCAGCTATTCTTCAAGCGTTGGAAGATGGAACTTCTGAGCTGCCTGAACCAATATTTGCTGAGGCTACCTCTGAGTCAGACTCAGATGAGGAAATGGAATATGCTCAAGCTGAAGATCTTCCAGAAGATCACCCTGCTGAGATTGCTGTCCCTCTGGGCAGATATACTGGTGCCTCTTCTTCTGGTGAAACATCAGCTCTGATGGAGACCTTGGAAACTCTTCATCAGAATCAAGCTTTGCTGGCTTCTCGTTTGGACGCGCAAGAAGCAGCCAATGCTGAGTTTCGTTCCTTCATGACAAGGCAAGCTACAAGCACTGACGGGATTCATGATGTTCTGGCGCGGATTTTGCGTAGGCTAGGATCTTAGTCTTTTGGTCTTTGTTGTTTCCCTTCCTTGTTGCATCTGTTTTCCTGCATTCCGGTCTTGTACACCTTTTTTGATGATCAATGAAAAACCTTCTTTGTTTTACATTCCAGTAAATGTTTTCTTTTGTCGTTTTATACATCTGAATCTTTTTTTAATATTCTTTTTGATGTTATGACAAAAAGGGGGAGAAAGATAAATGATAAATGATTTGATTAAATCTATCAGTTGCTGGGTAAAGGCTCCCACACATTCACTAACAAGAACTGCAAGTTCTATATGGTTTAAGTGTTTTGCAGGTACAGAGAAGTGAAGTGAATCTTCAGAAGCAAACACTAGAAGCAAAACCATAAGAAGCGTTATTCTGTAAAAGGAATAAGCTCTTGGAAACTGAAGCAAGCTGAGTGCTGTCAAGCTTCAGAGATCAGAAGCAAGAAAGAAGAATGAATCAGAAGCACTGATAATAGAATTTGAATATCATTGTCTATCCTGTTCTGACAAAATTCTATTTGCTCTGATACATATAATGTTATGGCTCTGATACATTATTTGCTCTGATACACGTTTTTAGCCTAAATGCTCTGATACATTTGGCTCTGATACATATCATGTATTTGAATATACATTTTATGTTCTAACTCGTTCATGCTGACTTTTGTCGTTTAGTTTTTGTTCTGTAACATTTCAGGATGTAGAGATGCTCAGATGATGCTCTGGTACATTCAACAATGTTCTGATACAAATCTAGCATGAAGTGATGTTGGTAGACATTCAAAGTTCTGAAGCTATCCGAGGGAAGCAGAAATCAGAAGCTGTGAATGTTCTGAAGATCAAAGAAATTCAAGTTCTGAAGCTGTCCTGAATGGAAGCAGAAATCAGAAGCTGTGAGTGTTCTAAGGATCTAAAGAAATTCAAGTTCTGAAGCTGTCCAATGGAAGCTGAAGTCAGAAGCTATGAATTTTCTGAAGACAGAAGCTTATATGATCGTCTCTACCGAAATAATCAGGGAAGTCCTTTATCAAAGTTCTTCGAGTATTTATTTCTGGGGGAGATTATTTATCTCAGGGGGAGATTGTTAATCTCAGGGGGAGACATATTCATATGCTTATGCTATAGCTGTGTAATTTGTCTTTTGCCGTCTACTCTTTCTGATCGCAAATTCATATCATTTATATATGTTTTTGTCATCATCAAAAAGGGGGAGATTGTTAGAACAAGATTTGTTCTTATCAATTATCTTAGTTTTGATGATAACAATAATATGAATTTTGCTTAAGATAATATGGTACTCTAATCCAATGCAATTTCCCTTTCAGGAAATATATAAAGAGTACGCATAATTCAGCGCTCAGAAGATGTGTCTCAAATGGTTCAGCATGCAACATCAGAACATGGTCTGGCAAGACATCAGAAGATGGTCGAAGCAGAATCAGAACATGGGTCTATGGAAGCATCAGAAGAACATGAGATCAGAAGCACTGAAGATCAGAAGATGGTATCACGCTCAGAAGCACTTCAAGGTCAGAAGATCAGAAGATGCTATGCACCAAGCTGTTTGACTCTGATGATATTCAAACGTCGTATTCACAAACATCAGATCAGAAGGAAGTACACGTGGCAGACTACGCTGACTGACAAAAGGAACGTTAAAAGCTACTAAAGGCTACGTCAGTAGACACAGCGTGAACAAGGCTCGAGGTAGTTGACAAAAGCGTATAACATTAAATGCGATGCTGTACGGAACACGCAAAGCATTAAATGCATTCAACGGTCATCTTCTCAACGCCTATAAATATGAAGTTCTGATGAGAAGCAAGGTTAACGATCCTGAACAAAGACAATTCAAATAAACTTGCTGAAACGCTATTCATCAAAGCTCAGAATCTTCATCAAAGCTCACTACATTGCTGTTGTAATATTTTAGTGAGATTAAGCTTAAACTGTAAGAGAAATATCACAGTTGTGATTATCGCTTTTAAGAAGCATTTGTAAACTCTTAGAATTGATTACATTAAGTTGTAAGGTAACTAGAGTGATCATGTTGATCAGTATACTCTAGGAAGTCTTGGCAGTTGGCTGAGCAGTTTGTAACTAGAGTGATCAGGTTGATCAGAATACTCTAGAGGAAGTCTTAGGAGTGAACTAAGCCTAGAGTGATCGTGTTGATCAGTAGACTCTAGAAAAGTCTTAGGAGTGAACTAAGCAGTTGTTCCTGGAGTGATCAAGTTGTGATCAGAAGACTCTGGAAGACTTAGTTGCGGCTAAGTGGAAAACCATTGTAATCCGTGCGATTAGTGGATTAAATCCTCAGTTGAGGTAAATCATCTCTGCGGGGGTGGACTGGAGTAGCTTCGTTAACAGCGAACCAGGATAAAAATAATTGTGCAATTTATTTTTATCGTCCAAGATTTTAAGTCACACTTATTCAATCCCCCCTTTCTAAGTGTTTTTCTATCCTTCAGTGATCAGTAACTTCATGTTCCCGTTAATATTCAGTATTTTGATCAGTAACTTCATGTTCCCTTAATATTCAATATTATAATCAGTAACTTTAGGTTCCCGTTAATATTCAATACTGTGATCAGTAATTTCATGTTCCCATTAATATTCAATATTTTAATCAGTAACTTCAGGTTTCCGTTAATATTCAATATTGTGATCAGTAACTTCATGTTCCTGTTAATATTCAATATTATGATAAGTAACTTAATGTTCCCGTTAATATTCAATATTGTGATAAGTAACTTCATGTTCTTGTAAATAAAAAATATTTTAATCAGTAACTTCAGGTTTCGGTTAATATTCAATATTGTTCAGTTAGGCGAATTTGGATACATCATTTATTTTAAATAAAAATGTTAAAAAAGAAGAAAAAATTAGATAAATAATTGATTATTTCGTATATAAAAATATTTAGATCACTAATAGATTTTCTCCCTTATACCATTTTTGGATTAAAAATATTTAATCATAAATACCATTTCTCGTATATAAAAATATTTAGATCAATAATAGATTTTTTTTCCGTATACAGACTTCATTTTTGTTTAGTTATTATTTACAAAAATATTTGGATCAACAGTAAATTTCGTATATAAAAATATTTAGATCAGTAATAAACTTTTTCCCGTATACCATTTTTGATTAAAAAATATTTGGGTTATAAATACTATTTTTCGTAAATAATAGATTTTTTTTCCGTATACAAAAATTATTTTTGTTCAGGTATCATTTACATAATTATTTGGATCAATATTAAATTTTCGTATATTAAAATATTTAGATCTATAATATATTTTTTTCCGTATATCATTTTTGGAACAAAAATATTTGATCATAAATATCATTTCTCTTATATAAAAATATTTAGGTCAAAAATAGATTTTTGCCCGTATACAGACTTCATTTTTGTTTAGGTATCATTTACAAAAATATTTGAATCAATAGTAAATTTCGTATATAAAAATATTTGGATCAATAATAAATTTTTTCCCGTATACCATTTTTGAATAAAAAATATTTGGGTCATAAATACCAGTTTTCGTAAATAATAGATTTTTTTCCGTATACAAATATTATTTTTATTTAGGTATCATTTACAAAATTATTTGGATCAATATTAAATTTGCGTATATTAAAATATTTAGATCAATAATATAATTTTTTCCGTATGCAATTTTTGGATAAAAATATTTGATCATAAATACCATTCTTCGTAAATAAAAATATTTAGGTCAATAATAGATTTTTTTCCCGTATACACACTTCATTTTTGTTTAGGTATCATTAACAAAAATATTTGGATATAGATTGTAAATTTTTTTTGGAAGAAAGAAGTGAGAAAGTGATGAAAGAGAAAAAAAATAGAGAATAGAGAGAGATTTGATAAGTTTGATAAAATATAAGAGTTGTATTATTTTAATAATAAAATTAAGAACTTTATGGTACAAATACCAAAAAACCACAATTTTAATGTGGTGGCAAAAAATCAAATAACGGTATTTTAGACTTTTCCACAACCATTAATTTTCTTATATTATAGATTAGAGATTGATAGTTTTTTTTTTGGAAGAAAGAAGTGAGAAATTGATGAAAGAAAAAAAAATAGAGAATAGAGAGAGATTTGATAAGTTCGATAAAATATAAGAGTTGTATTATTTTAATAATAAAATTAAGAACTTTATGGTACAAAGACCAAAAAACCACAATTTTAATGTGGTGGCAAAAAATCAAATAAGGGTATTTTAGACTTTTCCACAACCATTAATTTTCTTATATTATAGATTAGAGATTGATATTTTTTTTTTGGAAGAAAGAAGTGAGAAATTGATGAAAGAGAAAAAAATAGAGAATAGAGAGAGATTTGATAAGTTTGATAAAATATAAGAGTTGTATTATTTTAATAATAAAATTAAGAACTTTATGGTACAAAGACCAAAAAACCACAATTTTAATGTGGTGGCAAAAAATCAAATAAGGGTATTTTAGACTTTTCCACAACCATTAACATTCTTATATTATAGATTGTAAATTTTTTTTGGAAGAAAGAAGTGAGAAAGTGATGAAAGAGAAAAAAAAATAGAGAATAGAGAGAGATTTGATAAGTTTGATAAAATATAAGAGTTGTATTATTTTAATAATAAAATTAAGAACTTTATGGTACAAATACCAAAAAACCACAATTTTAATGTGGTGGCAAAAAATCAAATAACGGTATTTTAGACTTTTCCACAACCATTAATTTTCTTATATTATAGATTAGAGATTGATAATTTTTTTTTTTGGAAGAAAGAAGTGAGAAATTGATGAAAGAAAAAAAAATAGAGAATAGAGAGAGATTTGATAAGTTCGATAAAATATAAGAGTTGTATTATTTTAATAATAAAATTAAGAACTTTATGGTACAAAGACCAAAAAACCACAATTTTAATGTGGTGGCAAAAAATCAAATAAGGGTATTTTAGACTTTTCCACAACCATTAATTTTCTTATATTATAGATTAGAGATTGATATTTTTTTTTTTGGAAGAAAGAAGTGAGAAATTGATGAAAGAGAAAAAAATAGAGAATAGAGAGAGATTTGATAAGTTTGATAAAATATAAGAGTTGTATTATTTTAATAATAAAATTAAGAACTTTATGGTACAAAGACCAAAAAACCACAATTTTAATGTGGTGGCAAAAAATCAAATAAGGGTATTTTAGACTTTTCCACAACCATTAATTTTCTTATATTATAGATTAGAGATTGATATTTTTTTTTTTGGAAGAAAGAAGTGAGAAATTGATGAAAGAGAAAAAAATAGAGAATAGAGAGAGATTTGATAAGTTTGATAAAATATAAGAGTTGTACTATTTTAATAATAAAATTAAGAACTTTATGGTATAAAGACCAAAAAACCACAATTTTAATGTGGTGGCAAAAAATCAATTAAGGATATTTTAGACTTTTCCACAACCATTAATTTTCTTATATTATAGATGTGTCATTTAAATATTTAAATTCATTTTTACTTACACACATTATAATGTTAATTTTATAAATCAATCTCTTCATCACCTTAGGGAAATTTTCGCAACCTCGCCTATTATTTCTAGTTCATAGAAGAACAATTTTATATATATTGAAGTGTTTTTCAATTTTTAATAATTGGAAGTATAGTGGGACCCACACCTTTGATGCTTAGGTTTATCCCTCCCTTCTATCCTTCTCAATCACCATCACCACCCGTATCATCCGGTGCTTCCTCTTCTCTTTCCCATTTATTTTTTAATTCAAAAAATATCAACATACTATTGTACTTTCCTATATTTTATATGTTTGAATTATCAAAACTTTTAGATTCTCTTGTCTATTGTGGAAGTGGTGGGTGTTGTATTTGTCAGATTGTGTCTCATGCTTCATCTGCATTCTCATGCTCTAATAATTGTTTCTTCCAAACTGCACTTCAAAAATTACATGTACAATTAAGCCGTAATTAGAGTTACACTAAGCTTCTTTTTTACTCAAAGGAGTGAATCTCCTTTTAAAATAATTGATAGTATATAAAATAAGGGGACTACTTCGTTACCCTTGCAAAATAGTTGGGTAGGTTTACCCAACTCACGTGTCATCTATTACAATTTGCCCTGTGTCTTGTAGTATCCATGTCATTAAAAGCATAATAATTTATAATATTAACAAGTTAATTTGTTTAATTGCAAGTACACCCCTTTGTTTAATATATGACTCTTCTTTTTTCGTTCATTTTTAGATCTATCTCTTAGAATTCCATATTCCTTCTTTATACAAGTTCAAACATAACTCTTTTTTTCTTCTGAAATTCATCTATATCATAATCATTAATAAACTCTAAAATAATCAAAGATTTAGGAAAGAACATGACGAACAAAAGGACCGAGTTTATTGAAAACTCTTCAATTTTGTCTTCTTCAATGTCGCCTGCAATCAGGATGCACACAATGGAAGGGAGTCTCACATTCCAATATGATGATGAAAGGTAGCATTTTAGTATGTTGTAGGATGGGTGCGATGAGACAAGACCAAAGACGCGGCAGAGTACTAGTGAACAAAGGTGAAAATCTCCCTTCATCTTCTCTTCTATGTTCTCTATAATTGTTGTTTCTTTCTATGACAAGGTCAAATGCGTCAAGGTTGAAGACAAGGAGGTTATGTAACTATTAATTCTAAAACTATATTTTGCAGTTTGTTTGAGATCTGAAGGTAAGAAGATGGAACTAGAAAGGAATAGTGAAATGAATACAGTGATGAGATTCGACAAGAACGAATGTGTTCAAAAAGATTCTCTTCAACGTTTTATTTTTCATAGTTTAAAGTTTAATTCATTACATACTTATTGTGCCTCTCTTTTTTATTTCCTTAAAATTCCTTTCATGTTTTAGTCAATAATTATATATTTAACACTTAATATTTGGATTGAGATTTTTCTTAATTGTGAGATATTGATAGATTAACTCTATCTCATGTGGTGGAAAATATTGAAACAAATAATTCTAAATGTTTTGTATAGAAATAGAATCAATCCATTGTCCATCACATGATTTCACTTTTTCTAATCAAAAGTGATATGAACATTTGCTTAATTGTCTTCCTTTTACTTGATTTTATTTTTTCATGTTTCATTTTGGGACATCACAATACTGCACTTGGTAATATTTACAACAATGACTTGAAATGAGATAACAATACTCAAAGTTCTACACTTGGTATGGTTAGTCCCTGAATGACTTGAAATGAGAATAATACTACTCAAAGTTCTACACTTGGTATTGTTAGTGACAGAAGATTTCACAAGGTAAAAAGGCTAAGAAAAGTTTGGGCATTTTAAGTTTTGAAGAAGATAGGATACCTATTATTCTAAATGATGGAAAAATTAAAGTGGTCAATAAGATAGGATAAAACACACTAACACAGTGTAGACATTTTGGGGAAGGATATGGTGTTTGTTGACAGTGTACACATTTTATAGCTTTTGAGCATATTTTGACTTTTCAATTGTTAGTACATGCGCTGTTTGTTTTTCCAGAACTATTTGTGCAGAGGTGTTTCAGAGCGTCTGAAGCAGATCAGTCAGTTTCAATTTTAAGTACAGGTGCTGTTTGTTTTTGCAGAATTGTTGGTGCAGAGGTGTTTCAGCGCGTCTGCAGCAGACCTTCTTCTGCATCTTAAACTAGACGCGTCATTTGAATATTCTTTGGTCATGTTAGTTTGTGTCTATAACAGTGGTTGTTCAAGGAGTTGCGGGGCTTGTGCATTTGCAAGTCTATCTAGTGGAGTTTATATTTGGCTTGTATTTTTATAATTTTAATTTGTATTATTGGTGTTGTAAGTGGTTGAGATTGTATGTTGTGTGAGGAGTCTCACTTTGTGGATTTGCATTTTATTCTGTATATGCAATCCACACAAGCTTGTTGTAACTTGCTTTGTACTGGTTGGGCATTTCTTATGCCTGCATTTTTAATGTGCTTCAAAAAAATTAATGGTCCATAATTATGAGCATACAAATGCAATTTTGCTTTCAAACTACAATTTAAATTCAGTTTAAATTTGTATATTCATGACTCACAAGTTAACTTTTCCAAACTCAATTTTACCAGTTTAGTTTAGACTTAACATTTCAGTTGTACAATTTTTGCCAAATTATAATAACGAGGCTCAATTTTGAGAGTAGAAATTGGACGAACTGTAAGAAAAATATTTAACAGTGGCTCAATTTTGAGAGTAGAAATTGGACTAACTGTAAGAGAAATATTTAACAGTGGCTCAATTTTGAGAGTAGAAATTAAACTAACTCTAAGATAAATAATTGACAGTGTGTACTTTTAAATTATTGAGAAAGTCTTATATTTAAGGACTTAGATAGTATCATTTTAGTGTGTGCAAGTAAAACACTTAAATCGGTAACTTTTTTTCTTTGCAAATCTAGTTTGCTTCCATACTTTATTTTCTAGTACTAGTAATCCAGAGATTCAGCCATCCTTGTAATTTAGAGATTCAGCCATCCATATAAGTCAAATCAATCAGGCTAAATATTCCTACTTAAGACTGCGTAGATAGCCGACCAATTAGAAATCCATTGTAACATCTATTTTAGAAAATTACACATTTCCATCGCGGGCCACAAACAAGGGTAACCTACCTTCCATCTCTCAAATATCGGCCACCCATATTGATCAATTACCATTGGCTTGTGCTATAGCTCTATTGGTTGATAATTGCAGAAGAGCGCCAAATAAGTATTACGTACATACAAACAATAGGAGGCGATAGACTGTAGGATTTTTATTTAGGAGAAACATGAAAATAAAAGAAACGAAAACCTAGATGAAAATCTATAATTTATTAAGATTTCTCTCCAAAAGGCAAAAGCTATGTCAAAAGAGTATATTTTGGTAAATTGTGCCTACAAATTAACTTACTTTCATTTTCAATGTCGTATTGCCTTTTTGTATCCTACACCCTCCGGTCACATTTATAAGCAAAAAAAATGGTTTTCACGATTATTAAGAAATTCAATTAAGTGTAGTTAACTTTTTAGATTTCGGAGAAAACATTGATTAAATTTACTATAATATCCTCTTTATTAAATTTAATAAAGTATTGGAAAATGAAATATAGGGGTATCTTAGGAATTACAGCATTAAATGGTTTAGTAATAATTGATTTTTGCTTATAATAGTGACCAAGAATTAGATCATTTTTTTTGCTTATAATAGTGACCGGAGGGTGTATTTAATTTTATTTTATCGAGAGTTACATATATTTATTAATTAATGTTACTATGCACATTCAATACTAACAGTCACAACAAACTTTTATAATAAAAAAATCAATCCAACGTTATAATCAGAAAAGTTAGAGTTTGTTTTTTTTTTTAAAACAGTTGCGACGTGTGAGTCACGTCGCTACTAAAAAGTAAAAACTAAAAAAATACAAACTTTTAGTAGTGACGTTAGCCCCACGTCGCAACATTTTACTTGGGAAAATAACTCTGCCACTTTTACAGATGTGGCAGAGTGTGTAATTATTATTATGACCGTTTGAGTGTAGCAACGTGGAAACCACGTAGCAAAGTAGCGACGTGATGACCACGTCGCTGATGTCCTTATAGATTTAATCACAAAACTAATACACTTGCGTTTCAGAAACAAAACAAGTTTGAAGAAACAAAACACTTGTGCGTCAGCTTTAAAAGTGGAAGACATCATGAAGTTGGACCAAAACATTGCAATCATTCTTTGTAAGTTGGAACAAGTATTTCCGCCTGGTTTCTTTGACTCCATGGAACATTTACCAGTGACTGTTTGACATGGTTCACACATAGTTGACCATCTTCAATGTATCTCTAACATTGTTCACACATAGTTGACCATTATCAGTGCATCACTGACATGGTTCACACATAGTCGAACATCATCAATTGACTGTCTGACATGGTTCATTCATAGTTGACCATCATTAGTGCATCCCTAACATGGTTCACACATAGCTGGACATCAGCAGTGCATCCCTAACATGGTTCACACATAGTCGTACATCATCAATTGACTATCTGACATGGTTCACACATAGTTGACCATCATCAATGTATCATTGACATTGTTCACACATAGTCGTACATCATCAGTTATCTGTTTGACATGGTTCACACATAGTTGACCATCATAAATGTATCATTGACATTATTCACACATAGTCGTAAATCATTAGTTGACTGTCTGACTTGGTTCACACATGGTTGACAATCATCAATGCATCCCTGACATGTTTCACACATAGTTGTACATCATCAATTGACTGTCTGACATGATTCACACATATTTGACCATCATCAGTTGACTCTCTGTCATGGTTCACACATAGTTGACCATCACTAATGTATCCTGACATGGTTCACACATATTTGAACATCATCAGTTTATGGTCTTCCATGGTTCGTACATAGTTGGTCATCTTCAATGCATCCCTGACATGATTCACACATAATTGACCATCATTAGTTGATTGTCTTACATGGTTGTCACATTGTCGACCATCTTCAATGCATCTTTGATATGATTCACACATAGTCGACCATCATCAGTTGATTGTGTGACATGATTCGCACATAGTTGATAATCTTTAGAGCATCCCTAACATAGTTCACACATAGTTGAACATTATCAGTTTACTGTCTTCCATGGTTCACCATCAAAATGCGAGACTTTTAAAAAGAATTAAATTTTAAAAAATAAAATAAAATAAATGTTATGTTTGAAAGAGATTAATTAGAATACACTGTCAGTGTAAAAGTTATTTTGGAATAAATAAATATTATTTTGGAAGAAGTAGTTATTAAAATAATTTAATTATAATTTTTTTTATTTTTAATTTCATACTCATGTGTTAAAATGCTTCATTCTAATTGGATGATTGTGTAAAATTGCTTTAAACTGACAGTATATTTTAATTAATCTATTTTTGAAATTTCAAAACATTATTTTTTAAATTAAAAAAAATTGACATTTTTAAATAAAAAAATAAAGATGAACACTCTGGTACCCTTGAGTTTAGCTGGGTACCGGTACCCTCAACCAATCAAACACTATAATTCATCATTATGTCACATTTTTATTTTATTTTATTTTAAATTAAATTAAATTTTTAATATAATTTATAATAAAGATATGGTACCCAACTTAATTTCATGGGCCAAAGAATTTACCAAAAATAAATAATGTAAAAACCCTAATTGACATAAGAGTTTAGTTTATAATATTATTTTAATCACTTTAAAAATTATATATAAAGAGTCTTCTTCTCTACCCATCACTCTGAAAAACAGGTAAAACCCGACCCGCGAACAGACCCATCACATTACCACTAATAAGTTGCCGAAATACAGTTTTTTTACCATGTATTTCTTGATGCATTGATCAAGAGAACTTTGTAATACTTTAAAATCGCCCAACCATTAAAGTGATTTTCAAATCGAAAAATAGATCATTTAAAATTCTAAGATGTTACAAAATATAAGGCCACGTAAATAAAGTGTAAAAGTTGAGTCTTGACAATTAAGTTGAATGTTCTACTATAGTAAGTTCAAGAAACATAAACCTGCAAAATTCAATATTGAAGAGCAAAAAGTTCAAATCTCAACGAAAAGGGCGCTTTAGTTGCCTATAAATTTTGTACTGGTAAACTAAATGGTAAAATATTGTTTGAAGAGATAAAAGTCTTGCAATTTGATTTTAGAGGAGAGTAGTGAAAAGAGAACAAAAGGTGAAGTGCAGAGGAAGCATTTGCTTGTGCTACCCGTAGCGACACATGAGAGAGAAGAAGATACTTTGCAAGATGAATTGTTCTTGTTTATAAGGAAAACTATTAATTGAAGAAATAAAATTACAGTAACTCAGTTAATACAAAAGAAGGGTTAAATTGCAATTTCATAAAATTAATTACTAATATCAAATAATATACAATTTTATTAAAAGGAAAAAGTGGAATACACTTGGACCTTTCTCTAGGTGACAAATAGGTTGGGTAACTTTACCCAACTTTTTTGAATGGGTAGATAAGAATTTACCATAAAATAATACTCTATGATAGTATATTTAATTCAGAATTAACTCAAGTTTAAGTACATTATATTGTTTCCCTTCTTGCAAACATTAATTGCAGGCATGCATGGCTTCATTTGATTTTCCATTACATGGGATGAAAGAAAAGTGAAAATGGCCTCTATTTATAAAGGTAAAGGCGAATAAACATTGTACAGTGGGTTCGTACACAATATTGGGATTATTAATTGTAAATGTTGGAAATTGTATTATTAAACTTAAGAGTATAATAAAAGATATTTCTTTTGTATTAGTTAAGAGTATAATAAAAGATATTTCTTACTTGAGGAGAGTTGTCGAGAGTTTTGAGGTTGGTCTGGTATTAGAACAAATTGACGTAATAATAATGAAATTTTTTGTATAAGATATTTTTAGATAGAGATGGCAAAACGGATCTTATTCGTTAGTCATGTCTGTTTTATCCGTATTTATTTGTAGGCCGAAGCAAAACTTTAAGTTTTTATTCGTACTTAGATACATATAATAAGACACTAAAGTACAATACAAGAAGTAGATAAATGACACCAAAAGTACCGAAATAACAAGCAAATCACAAAAAAAAAACACAACAACAACCAAAAAAAGAGTAGTATAACAAATCAAGCCGAACAAACCAACATGGGAGATGATGATAAAGATCAACAACCAAGGTATTACGCTTGCACCCTCTAATTTGCGGGCGCGAAATTAACATATAATTGTTTTAAAAAAATTAGGCATAAAAGTGCAAAGCCCGCACACAACTCTCACTTATTTTGCGTGACGGGTCAAAATTTTAGATTCATACCTTCAAATATGTCCATCCACTTTATTTCTTGCAATCTTTTGCAGGACAGACATTTGTCACCTCTATTTTTAGAGTTAATTGAATGTCCTGCTCAACTTTAGAGTTGAGATATTTATAAGGTCTTTTGGACCCGAGTTTTAGATCACAACAAAGCAGTAACAACTCTTCTCCATTCAAAAGAGTGGGAAATAGGTAGTTATATCATCTATAAAATTGGAGAATGTAGCATTATACATTTTTTTCACAATTATAATGTCCTACAACAATCCCCACCTAACAAAAAAAACTCAATTGTATTTTCTATTTTCAACAACATTTCTCTTTTTCTCTTTTGTTTTTTTATTGGTTCATTATTTTGCTATACATTTTTCAGTATTCTTATCTAACAGCATTATTGAATTAGTTTGTGAGTATTATAAATATATAAAAAAGATAATAAAAAGTACACATATTATTTCTTATTTATTTCTTGAAACATCAACTTTTATGCTAAAAACAAAAATCATAATAATCAATTTTTTAGTTTAATTTTTTATTTCATCATTTTTCTAATTTTTTATTTGTATATGTACTTTTTGTTTGCTTGTTCATTTTTATGCTACACGGTTTTTCTACTGAAATAAGGGTGAAAAATAATAAAATAATAAAATTCATACAATGGAATATAGCTACTCACAATATAACTAACACGATTATATAAAGAAGGATGATATAAATAATCCCAACATCAACAATATAAAAATTTTAGGTTTGGATTTATAAAGTATAGTACTTTTGAAAATGTTAAAAAAATCAGGCTAGTTAAAAAAAATTAAATGATATCATCCATCAAGAAATTAAGCCCGAGTTTCCATTGAAATATTTTTAAAAGATATTTTTTTTGGGACAACAAATAAAAAAGAAATTTAAATTAAGGCTGATAAGATTTGTTTAATGAGTTATTGTAACTTGTTTTTTATTACTTTGATTCATAGTGAAATAGAGAAAAAATAAAATATCAAGAGTGATGTATAACACCATTAACTATTAACTATGTATCTAGAAGTTTTTGGGTGGAGATTTCTTATCAATAGATTTTTGACTAAGAATCTTTTGAAGATTATAGGTAGTATTTTTTCGAATGATTCTTATAATTGTATTTTTTGTGGTTCTGCTCTTTAAACAATGGAAAACATCTTTTTCAAGTGTTATATTGTTAAGTTAATTTGGAGGGATATAGTAGAGTGGATTGGTATGTCGGATGTAACGGAGGGGATCCTAAAGGGAGTTTCATGTTTTGTTACAAATTTTGCAAAAACGTGAAAATGATGGAGGGTAGACTAAGTTGCATTTGGTTGACTATAGTGTCTCCGGATTCAACATTTGCACTCTAGTCACCAACATTAACATCCAGAGGAAAGGATGTTTCAACATTATCCATAGGAGCAGATGTTTCAGCATTATCCATAAGAAATGATGTTTCAACATCATTTATGACATCAATTTCTTTTGGTGAGTCATCAACCACCACATTTATGAACTCCATCATCACCTTAGTTCTTATGTTGAATACTCTATATGCTCTACTGTTGGTAGAGTATCCCAAAAGTATTCCCTCATCACTTTTAGGGTCCATTTTCCTCCTCCGCTCATGATCATCCAGAATGTAGCATTTACTTTCAAAAATATAGAAATATTTCAAAGTTGGCTTCTTTCCTTTCCACAATTCATAGAGAGTAACTGAATTTTCAGATCTGATAGTCACTTTGTTATGGATATAACATGCAGTGTTCATGACTTCGGCCCAAAAATAACATGGAAGTTTCTTAGCATGAAGCATGACCCTTGCACATTCTTAAATAGTCCTATTTTTGCGTTCCACCACTCCATTTTATTGAGGAGTGATAGGTGATGAGAACTCATGACTAATCCCTTCAGAAGAGCAGAATTCTACAAACTTGTTGTTCTCAAATTCCTTACCATGGTCACTTCTAATTCTAACAACATTACACCCTTTCTTTCTTTGGACCCTTTGACACAATTCTTTGAAGACTTCAAACACATCATATTTTTCTCTGATAAAGGTCACCCAGGTGAATTGTAACACCCCAAATCTACCCCGAATTTATACAGGAAAATCAGAGTGCAAAACATCGAAATAAGCAACCAATTTGAGGCGTCACACATTTAACTTAAACAAATCACAAATCATGCTCATTAAACATGGATACATAACACGTATAATGGAGGGATCATACATCATTAAACTTTCAAACCAAATGGTTCATATTATCGCAGTAGAAATCAATTAACAACTTAATCCAAATCATAATATCTTTGCCAACATGACATCAATATCCAACACGTCTCAACATAAAGAAAACGAAAACAAAATCCAACAAGGTATCACGACATAAACAAAGCAAATAAACATTCCCCCTCAAGTGTCACGTATCAGAGCATAGACATACCGACTCGAGCTAACGGGTAAGCGGTTACTCCACGTCGTTACCTGCACGTTACCAACAAAGGGTAACATTCAAACAGAAGGGGTGAGATATCATTCATTATAAAGAAACGTATGATAATATTAAAAGCATGTAAAAATCATACATTGGTCACCACTTCTCATCACAACACTCAATACAACAAATTGCATCACATAATAAACTTATGAAACGACAACCATGTCAACAATCGACCATGACAATATATGCAATTCACAAGTAAGGTTCCAACACATCAGGACAAATAATCCATCATCTAGTCATCACATCACAACGAACATAATTAAATAAGACTCAATGCCATTCACAATTTACTCGACTTATGTGAATGCATGTGGTAACATTTGGAGTAAAACTCCCACATCTTAAGATTTGCCATTGGGCACACGTCACTAGTTACCATTAAGGCCACGTCTCTTTTGCCATTAAGGCCACGTCTTTTTTATGCAATGGATGTGACTCGATGAATGCAACATCCATACAAACAAAACATATACAACAAATCACCAACATCGACTAAACATAATTACTTTTATAGTAAATCATCACGTCACAGTCACGTCACTATGTTGTAACATCATACAACAATACACCACTTCACAACTACAATCACAAAAATAAACAATACGATTCAAGAAAAGGTTCAATAAGATAATCAATGGTTTTCAATTCATATTCATTAGATAGACAATGGTTAGAGCTTCAAGGAGGTTCAAACGACACTTAAAAAGGAGTTACGAATCAAAAGATATGAACATTTGAAATTTCTCAAAACATGCCTTTCGCCCGACGAAAGCAATCACTCGCCCGATGCTCGGAGGAAGTAACTTGGTCACAAAAACCCTCGCTCGCCCGCTCGACTCGTCCGACGGAAGCCACAAAATAGAACTCGCCCGGCGAAGCAAAACGCTCACCCGACGCTCTACACCAGAACCAGAAAATCTGTGTGTTTTCATCACTTCCAACACCAACCCAAATTCGATTTTAACCATTCAAACTCATTTCAAACATAATTTTATCACATGTTATGGGTTCCTAATAATGTTTCTAGGCATGAGTTCTCATACAAACATCTATAACATAATTAATGGCACAATTTCAAGAATTCTATCATAAACCCTAACAATTTCAAATCACACATTCATGGAGAAACAACATATGATCAAACCCACCCTAAACATCATCATACATCCCTTTAGCATGAAAGAATCCCACCCTTACCTTAGGTTTTGGATTGAAGACAACTCTAATCTTCAATCTCTCTCTTTCTCTTCTTTCACCAAAAATCCCCAAATGAGCTTCTACTTCTATTTTCCTCTAAAACCCTTGTTTTAGTTAAACCCTTACTATCTTAAATTACTAATGGGATCTAACTAACACCCCTCACTTACTAATACCGACTTAGGCCCAATAACCAACAACACTTACTATCTTATGATATTTACTAATGATTCCCAATAATTAGCACAAAATCAATTAAACACACAATTAACATAACACATAAATAAATAATTAAAGAAAAACGGTTGTTACAACTCTCCCCCACTTAGAATATTTTCGTCCTCGAAAATTACCTCAATCGAATAACTCAGGATACGACTCGTGTATCTTGCTTTCTAATTCCCATGTCATACTCTCTCTGGTAGCTCCCGACCAAACTACCTTCACCAAAGCAATCACTTTTCCTCTATGTGTCTTTGTCTCGCGATCCTCAATCCTTATCGGCATAGTCTCCACCGTGAGATTATCCCGCACTTGCACATCATCCATATGAATTACATGTGAAGGATCAGAAATATACCTCCGAAGTTGCGACACATGAAACACATCATGCAAATTCAAAAGATTAGGCGGTAACGCCATTCTATACGCCACATTACCAACCTTCTCTGAAATCTGATACGGTCCAATAAAACAAGGAGTGAGCTTCTTCAACTTCAAGGCTCTCCCCACACCGGTCACCAGTGTAACTCTCAAAAATACATGATCACCCGCTTGAAATTCCAAATCCTTCATTCTCTTGTCATGATAAATCTTCTGCCTACTCTGAGAAGTCTTCATCTTCTCCCGAATCAAATTCACTTTCTCAGTAGTCTCTCGAACGATCTCTGGTCCAAGCACTACACTCTCACCAGATTCATGCCAACACAACAGAGTCCTACATCTCTGACCATACAATGCTTCGAAAGGCGCCATTCTAATACTCGAATGGTACCTATTGTTATATGTGAACTCGATCAATGGAAGATAAGTAACCCATGTACCTCCCTGCTCAAGAACACAAGCTCTCAACAAATCCTCTAACGACTGAATTGTCCTCTCCTTCTGACCATCTGTTTGAGGATGATACGCCGAACTCAACCTCAACTTAGAACCCAATGCCTCTTGCAAACTTTTCCAAAAATCTGAGGTAGACCTATGATCTCTATCCGAAACAATGCACAAAGTAACACCATGCAACTTCACAATCACACGAACATAAATTTCCTCCAACCTCGAAAATGGAAAAGTGATGTTAATAGGTATGAAATGAGCCGACTTTGTAAGCCTATCAACAATCACCTAAATTGAATCATGCCCTCTCATGGTATTCGGTAAACCCGTCACAAAATCCATAGAAATACTATCCCATTTCCATTCCGGAACTTCCAACGGTTGCATTAATCCAGCAGGCTTCTGATGCTCAACTTTCGATTTCTGACAAGTCAAACAAGCATACACAAACTGAGCTATGTCACGCTTCATCCCAGGCCACCAAAACAAATTCTTCAAATCTTGATACATCTTTGTAGCTCCTAGATGAATACTCAAATTACTCCTATGATTTTCCTCAAGAATAGCTCTCTTTAAATCCACATTATCAGGAATGCAAATCCGATTACGAAATCTCAACACACCATACGCATCCAACTTGAAATCATTATTCTCAACTTGATCGATTCCAAACATCAAATCTACCAATTTCACATCTAACTTCTGAGCTTCTCTGATACTATCCAGAAAATCATTGTTAATCTTTAACATACCCAAACGAACACTCTTAGATGTCACCTCACATACCAAACTCATATCTCTGAATTGCTCAATCAATTCCAACTCCTTAACCATCATTGCCGACATATGCAAAGTCTTGCAACTCAAAGCATCGGCAACAACATTAGCTTTTCCTGGATGATAATTCAAACTGAAGTCATAGTCTTTTAATAACTCTAACCATATTTGTTGCCTCATACTCAATTCCTTCTGATCAAACAAATACTTCAAACTTTTATGGTCACTAAATACTTCAAATCTAGAACCATAAAGATAATGCCTCCAAATCTTCAATACAAACACAACAACAGCAAGCTCTAAATCATGCGTAGGATACTTCTTCTCATGAACCCTCAATTGCCTCGACGCATAAGAAACAACTTTGTCATTCTGCATGAGCACACCTCTGTAGCAACCTGCCCTAAAAATGAAATTTAGAGTCTCCACCTATTCTACCAAGGCGAATAGGAAACCTTTACACAATTACAGAGATTCAGGATAAGATACTATATTCAGGTCGAGGGAAGGTGTTAGGCACCCTCAACCCTTTCCTAAGGGTTGCACTATAAGGTTAGGTTTATGGCTAACATAAAGAAAGGTAACAGAAAGTTCAATAGGGTTAAAGGCTAATTATTTGAACATGATTAGAGTTTGGAGGAGGAGGACTCGCCTTGTTGCCAAGTGCCTACGTATCTCCTTAGGGAGAATCAGAGTCAACGTAGTTCGGGGAAAGGGTTGTACGCCCTTAGAATTAGAATTTGATTTGATATGGTTTTAGAGGCTTTTTGAGTGGTCTATCGTAGTTGTGATAAATCGTAGTTTTGAAAAGATTTTGGAAAAGTATTTTAAGGTTGGGCGTACAACCCTGATTTTAATATGTACTATTAACCGCAATGATCAATAGATTTGATCACCATAGTTAAAAGATTAGTAGTGTATTATTACCAATTTTAATTGATGGATTCAATTATCACTAATAATAAATAAGAGTATTTTTTTAGAAATTTTAATATTTAATTTGTATCATTATCCCTCGTAATCGATTGATTCGATTATAAATAATAATGAATAAAAATGGAAAAATAGGCTAATCATCGCAACCAATGAAAATGGTTGAAACCTTTTAGCCAAATAGAACTTATTATTTTAATTAAATAAGTATTTTAAGAAAATCAATTATTGCCCATCACGATTAATGGATTTAATCGGAACGAATCAATAAATTTGAAATTTAATATTTATAATATATATTAATTTTATTTAAGAAAATATTTTATTATTATATAAATAAATATTAAAATAATTAACTAAAATATTTAAATTAATTAAAAATATATAAAGTTAATTAAGGTTTTAGATCCAATGTGGCAGGCTGGAAGGTACATGGTATAGGGAACAAATTCTGGGCGTTTGATCTAGGTTAGTGGTGAATTCTATGGCTAGATCTAAAGGACGTATGGTGGGCTATAGAAGCGCAGACGCACATCATCAAAGGTTGAAAATTTTAGAAAAATATATGTTAGAGGGGAGGCTCGAACCCATGACCTCCCCCTCACAAGCGCATCAACCAACCAACACACCAAACGCAATCATGCGTTAGACACACGCACTCAGCACAAGATATACGAAATCAAGAAACACACACACAAAACGCGCGCGCAAGTTTAAATGGACCATTGGCAGAGTGCCAGCTCATCGTCTTCTTCATAGAACCTGCAAAAAGGCCTATAATATTTGCTACGACTTTGCTACTAGCGCCCTTCGTAGCAGATGTAACCAACACCCTAAAAACCCCATACATGAATATAAATTCTTCGCGAGCGTACCCTTCGCTTCGTCCAAGTCTCCTAAGTTTAGTTATACCCATAATTGCCCTTGATTTTACCTTAAACAGAAAAGCCCCAAATTGATTTTATGAACCCTAACTTGTTCATCAATGGCGATCAGTACCAATCTTGCCCAGAATTTCAATTAAAGGTTCATACACGTTCGCAACACACATACAAATCATAATATGCAAACAAATTAACATGAAGATGCATAGGTTATGGCCATCGATCCAAATTTCAGAATGACTTACCTTGGCTAAATGGAGATTAATCTGGGGGTGTTGTCTGTAATACGGTTAACTGACTTTTTATTAATCGAAATGTCGCGGTTAAGCAAGAGTCGCCACCGACTTTTATTTTATCCAAACAAATTCAGAAAGGCAAAAAGAAACAGAAAAAAAACCTTTTAAAGAAAATCTGAGTTCGGGGGGTAATTTATGCAAAGGGAAGGTGTAAGGCACCCTTTGCATCCATGGTTTTCCATGGGCTCTTAATTGCTTTGCTTGCTCGTTTGTTTTTAGAAAAAGGTAGATGAAAGAAAAAAGTGGACTTTAGCTCGTAAATGAGCGTAGCCAGTTTTCGAGGAATTGTGAGAAAGAATATTAAAGATGAGCATTGCAAGGCAATTAGGGGCAATTACCTTAAACTCAGATGATAGGTCTCTTTTTAGCCTTTCAGAATGAAAGGGTCTATCCTTGCCATAAGAGGGCAGGAAGCCTTTCGTTTGGAGGTTGAAGGGTCGTCGAAGCATCCTTTGCCATGAGACTGTCCCATGCCATAAAAGGGCAGGTAATCTAAGGCAAGGATCAGAATAAGCCATTTTTCGTTAGGCAACCAGAAGATACCTCAGCCTTTTTCCGTAGGCAACTTCCGAGGGTCGAGGTCATTTGTGTATCGAAGGCAGCATCATTTAGGGTCGTGACCTTTTTATCGAGGCAACATGGCTGAGGTATCCTCGTATTCGAGGGACTTGGATTATTCTGCAAAAAACACAAGGCAACAGGCAACAAGGCAACAGGCAACAAGGCAACAGAGAGGTTACCCAAAAGCGTGCGTGTGTGTACCAATCACGTGATTATATTCAGAAGATTATCTTATAATTAATTATCTACATTGATTTAAGGCTTGCACTCCCTAAGATTACTAACCACACAATAATATAACAATAATAATGGGGAAGGGAAATTGTAACCAGCGGAGGAGAGGGGAATTGAAACCAGCGGGATATAATTAAAAAATTAAAACAGAAAATATTAGAGTTAGGGTTTAGGGTTACCAATACGCGTAGCTTTGGCATTCGATAAACCCTGAAAATTGGAAAAGAAAGAATAAACAGAGGGGTGAGTGCATTATCAGTTCGGAGGCAAACGTCACTAACCCTAAAAATATAAGGATAAAGAATTTAAAAATAATTAAACAAAGTAAATAGACACTTAGCTTCGAATTTGATCTGATATGGTTGGCGGGACGCCTCGGGGTTAACCCTGAAAAAGGCAAAGGCAGAAGAATGAAGGCAAGACAAACCCTAAAATCAAAAGGAAACAAAATAGACTCTAAAGATAAGGTACTTAGCTCTGGGTTTTTTGAATCAGGCGCGTATTCGGAGTGAACCATGTCGATAACCCTGAAAAGGCAAGGCACAAAAGGAAAAAAAAAATTTCAGTGTATTATCAATCCTGGTTAATAATAAATCGATTTAATTAATTATTGGTCTTGCGACCTAATTAATTAAATCGAGGCGAAAAAATTAAATCGAGAGTAAACATATTTTTAGGAGTTTTTGGAATTAAAATAGCATTTGATATGATTTTTAAAGATTAAATAATTAAATATCTAAATTAAAATAAATAGGCAATATAATTAAATAAATGTAATATAATTTAAAAAAAGAGTATATAATTATAAAAATAAATAACGTATAATAAGTAAATTATTATCACATAAAAATAAAAAAGAAAAAGTTTTTTAGAACAAAATAAAAAAAAATAAATAGTTATTTGTTATTAAGAGAAAGAGTATTTGGAATAATTTATACATATAAATATAAATATTAAAATAAAAGGCTGTGTAATTAAAATTAAAAAAAATTCTGGAAAACTTAACTTTTGATCTGGTGCGGGAGCGCGCAGAGGTGTATGATGCGCCTTCAGGCCTGGCAGCGTTGGATGAGAGAGTCTGGAGATCTGACGGTCGGATCAGTGAAGGCGTACCGCGCGTGTACGGGCTGAGAAGCATCGGATCCGTTTGTTTGAAAACACATCAGCGCGCGCTGGAAGACCAATGAAACGACGCCGGCTCATCGTCTTCTCCACACAACTTCTGCAGCATGTCTTTTATAGCGCTCTTTTCATGAGAGCTGTAAAAAGCCTTCTCCTTTTACACCTGCGAAACTATAGAACGCACAAAACGCAACAAAAATTTGTCGCAACCATACAAATACGATCGTCCAGACACAACGAACCTCATAGCACCCACGATCGGTCCTGATTTTGCTTAGAACAAAAACCCCTAAATTAAAGTTCTAAACCCTAACATGGCAACACGCATATAACAGCATCATAACGTCCAAAAATTTCCAGAATTAATCAACACAATATGAGAAACACAAATGTGCAATTGGATTCGAGAATGAATGTATGAATTTGCAGAATCGAAGCAATTTAAGGATTGGTTAAAAGTGACTTACAGTGAGTGATTCGTGTGGTTTTGTGACTTGGAAACGATTGAGAATCGTTCAGTGATGTTCAGAGAGTAAATTAGGATCAGTTGAAAGCCTTCAATCTCCTTGGAACCAAGAATTGAAGTTTGAGTTTTCTTTGAGTTTTCTTGACTCGGGTAGTACTCTCTTTGGCTGCAGATTTCGTGTCCTTTGCATCTGGCTTTGTTGTGTATATATATGTGAATGTTTTAGGTCAACAAAATTGTAGAAAATCTAATTGAATCTTGATTTGCCATGTTTGGAAAATTTGATTGAAAATTATGTTATGAAACCTTCTAAAATTGACCAATATTGACTCAATCTTTTTTATATTCTTTATGCACGAAATTTGATTTATTTTGGAGAATATTTGCTTGAATCTTTGGCTCATAATTGAAGAAACAAATCATATATTTTATTTTTAATATTTTCATGATTAAATTATAGTTTTTAATAAATAAAAACCATAAATATCAATAAAAATAATAAAAATATAAGAATATATATTTTGGGGCGTGCATGGGCCTAAGATGAAGTTTAGATAAAGAAAACATAGGCCCATTTGGAAATGTTTGGAATTTTAGGCTTTTTCCTCTTTGTACCCATCTGAAAAATAAGTGAACTTGTATACCACGCCATTTCTCCATATCTCAATATTTTTTCAAGCTTGTAGACTTTTTGGAAACCTTAAAGAGTCTTCTAGCCAGTGTCTTTGGTCTCATATCAAAATTATTCTCCATTTTCATTTTATGTCCTTTTGAAAAAAATGTATTTTTGTTGACTTTTGAAAAGGACCTATAATGTATGAAGCCATATCTCTTAAACCATTGACCTATGAGCTCTGATTCTTGGACCATTGGATAGAGGCATGAATTCCCTTCAAAATAAGCTTTAGTGGGAATTTTTCTGATGAAGTATGAATATTTGGTGAATTTTCAAAGTTTGATTGACTTTTTCAGCTCATGCCCAAAATAGTAACTTTTGACTTTTGACTCTTCTGATGTTTCCTTGCATCATTATGATCAACCCTTGATCAAATAATGATTTTAGGGTTAAGAGGATGTTGCTGACCAAATATCTTGAATTTTGACTGTGTACTGACTTGAAATGACTATTTTGCCCTTGAGAGTCGATTGTTGCCCTAATCAAGATTTGAGGGACTCAACTTTCTCTGATTGGCTTGGAACTTTACATGGAGATTCTTTGGGATGTTTGTGACCCTATGGAACCATCTTGAGCCATTGATTCAGTGATTTTTCTTTGAAAGAACCAAACCCTAGTTCAGAACTTTATATAGGAGAATTTGTATAGGAGCTTCGCATATGGATTTGAAACTTGAATAGGAGAAATAGTGTGGGCAAATTTTGGGGTATGACAGCTGCCCCTGTTCAATTATCTTAAACCTGAAGATGTAGAATGGTTAGTATGCCAGTCGGTTTCTGAAGGTAGAAGGTGATTGAACACTAGAATACCAAGAAATTTGCCCTATTTGAAGTAGGGACTTTTGTCGGAGATGGGCTTGTAGATGCCATCTGATAGATTGTTACGCAATTTCTGCTTTTGCTGTCTTCCCTCTTTTGAATGTTGAGGAACCGTCAAAGGTATCGACTCAAATCTGTGTTGGGTTATTTAAGGAACCGTCAAAGGTATCGACTTAAATTCGAAGCATATTGTTGAGGCACCGTCAAAGGTATCGACTCAGATATGCGGATAGATTGTATAAGGAACCGTCAAAGGTGTCGACTTATATCTGAAGTATGTCGTTAAGGAACCGTCAAAGGTGTCGACTTAACTCTTGATGTGGGTTGTTAAGGAACCGTCAAAGGTATCGACTTAACTCTGAAGCATATCATTGAGGCACCGTCAAAGGTATCGACTCAGATATGTAGATAGATTGTATAAGGAACCGTCAAAGGTGTCGACTTATATCTGAAGTATGTCGTTAAGGGACCGTCAAAGGTGTCGACTTAATACTTGAAAATAGAGGTAGTAAGTAGTATCCTGAAAAGTAGAGGTTAGTTTTCTTATGTCATGATGCATGTGTTTATGTAATGAGTATCTCAAAATAAATGAGAAACTTCATATGTTATGGATTTGTTATGCAGTGATGTATGCGATGTATGTTTGTGTTATGTGGTATGCGAATATGATTTATGTTATCTTCGTCGAGAAAATAAATCTCTAGGTCTTTGTGTTTTTGATGTTTAATTTCGTCTTGAAGATGCTCGGCTGGGGATTTATAATTTCTGCTTGGGGATGATCAGTAACTTGATATTCCCTGATTGGGGATAAAGGGAAACCATGTTGGGGAGCCATGCCTTTGTTGGGATAGGAGTGTTGGAAGACATCTTCTTAGTGATTGCTCTGTGGGGATACCCCCATGTCGATTGATTTGTAGGAAAAAAATTTTTTTGACTACCTCGGACATTGTCTCTTTGCCTTTCCTACTAATGATCTAATGGATATTTTTATGGAAGAAAGTAAATGATAATCACATTCATATGCATATGTTCATTCAAAATTATCATTGTACGTTTGTGTATTCGAAACAAAAGAAAAGGAAATTTGAAAGAAAGAAATAAATTGTATTGAGAAGGGCCATAAATAGGCAAGATAAAACATATTGTGTGTTTTTTAAAAAAGGCACAAAAGGAAAAACAAAAGAAACATAGCTATGTAAAAATAATCCTATCGAGTTTCCACTCTGCTATTGCTATTATGTCTTCGAGCATCTCATCCCATGCTTGTCGGAGAAAGATGACTGAGTTGATCTGAGCCCTTTGAACTTGTTGTTGTAGATGCGTCTGATTGATGGATGATATGAACGAGACATAGTCGTACGCTTAATCCTTAACTTTTGCCTAGACCGCCCTTTCCGGTTTTCAGTCTAGCAGGATACCCTTTTTTGCCCAAGTCGCCCTTTCGGGTTTTCAACTTGACGGGTGTACACATTTTTTATATATATATCCCTAATTTTTGCCCAAACCCTTTTGGTTTGCCGGGATGCCCTTACTTTTGCCTAGGCACGTCGACCTAGCGGGTCATGTTTATGCGTAGTATTTTTTGACTATGTCTGCGTTCACAGGTTGCGGGAAGTCCTCTCCATCCATAGTAGTGAGTATCATTGCTCCTCCAGAGAAGATTTTCTTGATAACGAATGGTCCTTCATAGGTGGGAGTCCACTTGCCCCTAGGATCACCTTGTGGCAGAATGATTCTCTTTATGACCAAGTCACCAACTCGATAAACTTGTTGTTTGACTCTTTTGTTAAACGCCTTGATCATACGTTTCTGATACAGTTGTCCATGACAAACAGCCGCGAGCCTCTTTTCGTCAATCAAGTTTATCTGATCTAGTCGAGTCTGGATCCATTCATCTTCATCTAGCTCTGCTTCTTTCATGATCCTTAATGACGGTATCTGAACTTCAATTGGTAATACAGCTTCCATACCATAGACTAATGAGAACGGGGTTGCCCCAGTTGATGTACGTGCGGAGGTACGGTAACCATGAAGAGCAAATGGTAACATTTCATGCCAATCCTTGTAGGTTACAGTCATTTTCTGCACAATCTTCTTAATATTTTTGTTGGCGGCCTCCACAGCGCCATTCATTTTTGGTCTATAAGGCGAAGAATTGTGATGTTTGATGTTGAATTGTGTGCAGAGCTCAGTAATCATCTTGTTGTTCAGATTGGTACCATTATCAGTGATGATTCTTTCGGGAATGCCATACCGACAGATGAGGTTGTGTTTAATGAATCGAGCCACCACATTCTTGGTTACGGAGGCAAATGAAGCAGCTTCTACCCATTTAGTGAAATAGTCGATGGCTACTAGAATGAAACGATGTCCGTTAGAAGCGGTAGGCTTAATTTCTCCGATCATATCAATGCCCCACATTGCAAAGGGCCAGGGAGCAGTTAGTACATTTAGAGGAACGGGAGGCACGTGTACTTTGTCGGCGTATATCTGGCACTTGTGACAAGTTCTTGAATGGTGGTGATAGTCAGTTTCCATTGTAGACCAGTAGTAACCTGCTCTTAGAATCTTCTTGGCCATAGTATGTCCACTAGAGTGGGTCCCAAAAGTACCATCGTGCATGTCTTCCATGATCTTTTCAGCTTCCTTCTTGTTCACACAACGAAGCAGGGTTGAATCATGGTTGCGCTTGTATAAAGTCCCATTGCTCAGAAAAAACTTGGATGCGAATCTTCTTAGGAACTTTTTGTCATTAATGGATGCCCCTTCAGGGTATTCTTGAGTCTCGAGGTACCTTTTTACTTCGTAAAACCATGGTTTCTCTTCAGCCTCGTCGTCAACTATCTCATAACAATATGCGGGTTCGTCATGTCTTTCAATGATAACTATGGGAGCCTCATTATCCCATCTGACTTTGAACATGGACGACATAGTAGCTAACGCATCTGCCAGTTGATTCTCTTCTCGGGGAATATGTTCAAAAGTGATCTCTTCAAAATATGGAATTAAAGATAGTACAAACTCCTTATAGGGTATGAGATTAGGATGTTTTGTATCCCATTCCCCTCTGATTTGACTGATTACTAGGGCTGAATCCCCATACACTTCCAAGAATTTGATCCTTAAATCGATAGCAGCTCTGAGCCCCAAGATACACGCTTCATACTCAGCCATATTGTTGGTGCAGTCGAAGCATAATCTTGCGGTGAATGGGGTGTGTCCACCAGCGGGAGAGACAATTATGGCGCCAATGCCATTACCCAGTGCATTTGAAGCTCCATCGAAAACCATAGTCCATCGGGATCCTGGTTCAGGTCCTTCATCCGGGCCAGGTTGCTCATAGTCGGTAACAAGCATCACATCTTCATCTGGAAATTCAAAATTCATCGATTGGTAGTCATCTACCGCTTGTTGCGCCAAATGATCTGCTACCACACTACCTTTGATTGCTTTCTGTGTTGTATATTGGATGTCGTATTCTGTTAGTATCATTTGCCATCTTGCTATTCGTCCAGAGAGAGCGGGTTTTTCGAACACATATTTGATAGGATCCATTCTAGAAATCAATAAAGTGGTATGGTTCAACATATACTGTCTCAGTCGGCGAGCAGCCCAAGCCAAAGCACAGCAAGTTTTCTCGAGCAGTGAGTATCTTGTTTCACAGTCGGTAAACTTTTTGCTAAGGTAGTATATTGCATGCTCTTTTCGACCAGACTCGTCATGTTGCCCCAGTACGCACCCCATCGAATTCTCTAACACTGTTAAGTACATAATTAGAGGTCTTCCTTCAGCAGGTGGTATCATGATCGGAGGTTCTTGCAGGTACTTTTTTATCTTGTCAAAGGCTTCTTGACATTGGTCGTTCCATTTCACTACTTGATCTTTCTTTAGTAATTTGAAGATTGGCTCACAAGTAGCGGTCAGATGGGAGATAAATCTAGCGATGTAATTTAGTCGACCCAGGAATCCTCTAACTTCTTTCTCGTTTCGTGGAGCGGGCATTTCTTGTATGGCTTTCACTTTTGCAGGATCAACTTCGATACCTTTGCTACTAACAACAAAACCCAGCAGCTTACCAGACCTTACGCCAAAGGTACACTTGTTCGGATTTAGTCTTAACTTATACTTCTTCAACCTATCGAACAACTTCTGTAAATGGACCAGATGTTCTTCTTCAGTGTTGGACTTTGCAATCATGTCATCAACATAGACCTCTATTTCTTTGTGGATCATGTCATGGAATAAGGCTACCATTGCACGTTGGTAAGTTGCCCCAGCATTCTTCAGCCCAAATGGCATGACTTTGTAACAGAAAGTGCCCCAAGGCGTAGTGAATGTTGTCTTTTCCATATCTTCGGGTGCCATCTTAATCTGATTGTAACCTGAGAAACCATCCATAAAAGAGAAAACCTTGCATTGTGCAGTACTATCAACTAGGATGTCGATATGTGGTAGTGGGAAATCATCTTTAGGACTTGCTCGATTCAAATCTCTATAGTCTACACACATTCTGACTTTTCCATCTTTCTTTGGTACGGGCACTATATTGGCGATCCATGGCGGATAACTCACTACTTTCAGGAACCCAGCGTTGAATTGTTTCTCGACCTCTTCTTTGATTTTCTGAGCCATGTCAGGTCTGCTTCTTCGTAACTTCTGTTTAACTGGAGGACTATTTTCTTTGATAGGTAAACGATGAACCACAATATCAGTATCGAGCCCAGGCATGTCTTCGTATGACCAAGCGAAGATCTCAACATTGTCTCGTAACATCTGAATCAACCTTTGCTTGACAGCATCCTCTAATTCAGCCCCTATCTTGATTTCTTTCTTTTCTTCATCGGTACCTATGTTCACAACTTCAATTGGCTCTTCGTGCGGCTGTATAGTCTTTTCTTCTTGCTCTAATAAACTGGCAAGTTCTCTAGGCACTTCACAACCTTCCTCACCTTCATCCTCAGCTTGATAGATCGGATTTTCAAAGTCATATTTAGCAATAGCAGAATCGTTATCAACATGATCCAGAGTGAATGTGGATCTGCAGTGCATTACGTGGGTGTGTGTGAGAACGCATAGCTATAAAAAGTAAATAAAAGAAAAGTAAAGGCAAACACAATTTGAATACGAAACGTCCAATGTTTTATTGAATGAAAATATGCTTATGAAATGACAAGCCCTAACAAATGGACCATTGTGTCTCGGGCAGGACACATGGCTTTAGAGTTTGTTGTCTTTATTGAAGTACAAGAATTAAAATTGGGAAATAAAATAAAAGCAGGAAATAAACTAAGAATGGCAATTACTCCTGACTATAGGAGATAGAAACAATGTCCTCGGTCTTCCAGTTGTCCAGCCCTTTGTCTGATGTAGGGGAGATCCACTTGTCCAGGTTGTGATTATCTTCGCCTTCTTCAATGGCATTAACTCCCTTGCTGATGAAGTGATGTTTCAAGTCTTCTGAACGAGGAGGTGGTGTTCCCTTCTGATCCTTAGCAGTGCAGCCTAAACCCCATTTGTTGGATTTATACGGAATGTCAGGTAATTGCCCCCAGATAGTGCAACCACCTTCTTCTACCACAGCCCTAGCGTCTTTCAGGGAAGCCATTGTAGGAACATCTCCAGGAATTTTAGGAGGAGTGTAGACATATTTAGTTTCTGGAACTGGTTCAAGCTTCCATTCATGTGCTATGCGGGGTGATTCAAATGTCTCTCCAGTGAACTCAAGATACTTGGTCTCATCTACGAAACTTACCAAATATTCATCTTCACCATGCACAGTGACAATCTTGCCTTCCATTGGGTATCTCAACTTCTGATGGAGAGTTGAAGTCACGGCATTTGCTTTATGTATCCAGGGACGCCCAAGTAGACAGGAATAGGCGGGACGAATATCCATCACGTAGAACACAGTATTAAAAGTTTGGGCGCCTACTCTGATGGGGAGCTCAACTTCGCCATACACAGTACTCATAGTGCCATCATAAGCTTTGACTATCACATTACTAGATTTCAGCTCAATTCCATCGACCTTGAGTCTGTCCAACACCACCTTGGGTAACACATTCAGAGACGAGCCATCATCAACTAGTACATGAGCCAGGGTAGTACCACCACATTCAATGGAGATATGGAGTGCCTTGTTATGATTCCTCCCACTAGGACTTAGATCAGCATCAGAAAACCCAAGGTAGTTATCAGTTGTTAAGTTCGCAATACAGTTCTCGAGTTGAGTGACAGAAATCTCTTGTGGCACATGGGCAGCCTCTAGAAATTTCACCATAGCCTTGGCATGGGTCTTTGAACAACTCAGGAGCGACAGCATAGAGATCTTGGAAGGAGTATGCCCCATTTGTTCAACAATATCATAATCACTCTTGCGGATGTATTTCAGGAACTCATTTGTTTCTTCAGATGGCGCATTTCTAGTGACAGTTTCAGGTTCAGGCAGCGGTCCTTTACCATGAGCGTCAGCATTCGGGGTGGTAGGTGAGGTAACATTTGGGGAGATCTCTGGAGAAAACACCCTTCCACTCCTCGTCACCTTACTAGTTCCAGCAATGTTTCCTACATCAGGATTGACATCTTCAGAAACCTTATCAAATTCAAGTTCTTGCTTAACTCCTTGCACATAGACCTCGGAACCATAATTCCAAGGGATAGCTTTGTCAGATGAGTATGGCATAGGACCAGGTTTAGTGATAATGATCGGAGCCACACGGGGTTCAGCAGAAATCTTGAAAGGAGCCTTGGTAGGGATCTTTAGTGGTACTTTAGAGATCACAGATACATCTTCAAACTTCAAACCACGGGAGAAACCCTCACACAACTCTTCAACAGTGGGAGTCTTTTCAAATCTGATAGTGCCACGATCCATCCAACCTTGGATGCCTCTTTTCAGGTTCTCACAACCCTCGGGTATGAGTGCACAGTAATAACAGTCAGGGTCGCAACCTGGAAATAAACCAGCTCGCAACAACTTTCTCTTGATATCGGGGAGAGGAGTCGACAGATCTCTCACATCATAGACATGGATGGTATCCATGATGGCATTAACAGCATGGTCATGTTTTGGCATCGGAGCGGTGATGACGTTAGGAGTCTCAGGGGCGTCAAATTCAATTTCACCAGCTTCTAACATGTCTTGGACTTTGTTTTTCAAGGCCCAGCAATTATTCTCATTGTGTCCAGGGGCATTGGAATGGTAAGCACACGTAGCCTTAGGATCATAAGTTGGACTAGCAGTGTTGGTGAACTTTGGAGGATCTCTCAGAGTGATCAGTTTTGCCTTTAGTAGATGTTGTAAGACTTGAGACAAAGGCATGTTGATCGGGGTATATTGTCTTCTTGGTTTATCAGTCTTGCGTTGGTAATCTTGTCTAGGAGCTTGTTGAGATATTGGTGCAGAGATGAGGACGGCACCAACAGACTGATTCTGCTCATCCTTACCACGGCCCTTTTGACTATGAATAGCATTTGACTCACTTCTCCCTTGATATGGCTTCCTTGTAGTACCAGAGGATGAACCCACTTGGATTTTTCCACTTCGAATACCATTCTCCACACGTTCTCCAGTTAAGATGAGATCAGTAAATCCAGATGAAGAACTTCCCAGCAAGTGACTATAAAACGGCCCAGTTAGCGTGCCCATGAACATGTCTACCAACTCTCTATCATTTAAAGAAGGTTGGACTCTTCCAGCTAAATCTCTCCATTTTTGAGCATACTCCTTGAAGCTTTCTTTAGGACCCATGGACATGCTTTGAAGTTGCATGCGAGTCGGTGCAAGATCAGAGTTATATTGGTATTGCTTGTAGAAAGCCACAACCAAATCTTCCCATGTACGGACGCTAGCACTTTCCAGCTTATAATACCATTCGAGTTGAGTTCCAGATAAACTCTCTTGAAAGAAATGGATCCAGAGCCTCTTATCAGCAGTGTGAGGCTGAATCTTCCTCACGTAAGACCTCAAGTGCATCTTAGGACAGGAAATTCCATCATACTTAGCAAAAACGGGAGTCTTGAACTTCGGAGGAATAACGACCCCAGGAACGAGTCCTAATTCTTCAAAATCCAACCCAGGTACCTTCTGAATTTCCACACTTCTCAGACGCTCTTCCAGTAGCCTATACTTCTCATCAGCGTAATCCTCGTCTTGGGGATACTCGTTTTCTTCTTCTTCTTCTTCACCATCAGAACCTACATGGCTTCCCTGATTGTTCTTGACACTGAGATCATCTCTCTCTTCATCTTCCTCATTCTTAGGGATTTCAGCATCCTCGGCCCTCCTGGGACGACCTTTGAACCTTCTTCCCAGATTGATCACTCCTTTGGGCTTCTGAGTCTTCTTTTCCTTCTTAGTCAGAAGGCCTTTCAGTTCATTTTGTCCATTGGCCAGGTTCAGAATCAGAGCTTGAAATTCAGCATTCTGAGTTTGGAGAGCTTTGACAGATTGTTCGAGATCCATCTTTCTTACTGAAATAAACAGCATAAAGATGAGGCATTTGTCTTTATGAAACCTGTGATGCGATGTTTATGAATGATATGATTATGCATATGCAATGTTTTCAAGGAATTGAAAGAATTTTAACTCGTGTTGAAACAAAGAAAAAAAACATTATTTATTAATTAAATTGTAAGGTCATAACCCCAAAAGTTACATTAAAATAAAGAAATTAATAATAAATAAAGACACTAAATTCCAGGATTTTTGTCTTCCTGACGACGCCTCCTCTTTAGGACTCGGACTTCTTCCTTGTGTTCCTTGATCATTTCCTCTCTTTCTTGAACAAGCCTAGAAATTTCGTTTTCCCATGAATTAATCTGATCTGGAGAAACAAAATCTTCAATCTTCCATTTGCGGGAAAAGTAATCAAGTAAAGTCTCTTTCTCTTTGGCATCTTGTATTAACACCTCTTTTTCAGCTTCCACTTTTAGTAAGCGTCTCTCAAAGTCTTCCCTTTCCCTTTTCAGTCGGTTAACAGTTGCAACCAGGTCTTCATTTGGAGCAGGAATGTATGGCTCAAATGCAATTGGGGCAGCAGGAGGAGCTACCCTTGGAACTATGGGTGTATCAGATGGATAAGGCATCCCAAATTCCATAACTCGATCATAAACCCATTGGAAATATGGGTCCCATGGCATATAATTTCTCCTTCCTATATCCTTTGCGCCAACTTTCTTTACTTTCATCCAAGCTTTGATGAAAAGGTCTCTCTTCTTCTCTTTGTCGGAATCATAATGGAAATATTCTGCACTGAGATACAAAGAACGCGGTTTATCCTTCAAGGCAAAGCCAAACTGATGTCGAGCTAGAATGGGATTATAAGTTATTCCTCCACGAACACCAAGAAGAGGTATATTAGGGAAATCTCCACAACTATCAAATAGCAAGGTTCCCTCAAACTTCTTTTGGTACCATAGGATGTCGTCGAAAGAAAGCTTCATAATTCTTTGAGCCCAAGTTAATCCTTCTTCATTCTTTCTTACGGAGAGAGGTAAGTGCGAAATAAACCACTTATGCAACAGAGAAGCACATCCTAGGACACAACCTTTCCTTTTTGATGCTCGGAAATGAATAGAATGTAGCAAGTCACCAAGTAAAGTAGGAACCGGATTCTTGCTAAGGAATATATTGATAGCAGCCACATCAACAATTTTGTCATAATGGAAAAACAAAACTTGTCCATAAATTAAGAGAGACAACACAGCTTCCAAGGCATCCATACTTGAAGCTTTAGCAAGAATCTCCGCTTTTTCGTAGAGGAAATCAAGGGGTAATCCAGAATACTCTTTCTTACTAATCCAAACCTTCTCAATTTCTGATCTTGGCAAGTGAAGGGCAGCAGCAATGACTTCCAACTTAGGCTCTTCTTCTTTACCAGTATAAGGAATTTTATTAAGCACAGGGAGTCCAAGCAAGTAGGAGAATTCTTCCAAGGATGGTACTAACTGAAAATCTCTATAAGTGAAGCAATGTAGTAACGGATCATAGAATTGAACCATGGTGTTGAGAAGAACTTCATCCACATTAGTTCGTACCAAACTTATGAGTGTATTGAGAGAATCACTGAATTTGAGAGAACTAGAGATGTTGTCGCAGAAAATCTTCAATTGTGTTGGCACTTTCTTGAAATTGAGGAAGAACGGTTTACGGCCTTTTGTTTCCATATTCAAACAACCTACAAAACAACATACGGTTAAAAAACCTCCAATTCCTTGAAATGGGTTAGTCATGCCATGTATGAATGATGCATGTATGCATGATGCACATACACAGGTAAATCCACACAAATCACACAATTTTTGGATTAAGGCTTGCGTGGAGTTTGATCAAGTTGTTAGAACAAGATTTGTTCTGATCAATTATCTGAGTTTTGATGATAACAATAATATGAATTTTGCTTAAGATAATATGGTACTCTAATCCAATGCAATTTCCTTTTCAGGAAATATATAAAGAGTATGCATAATTCAGCGCTCAGAAGCTTTGTCTCAAAGGGTTCAGCATGCAACATCAGAACATGGTCTGGCAAGACATCAGAAGATGGTCGAAGCAGAATCAGAACATGGGTCTATGGAAGCATCAGAAGAACATGAGATCAGAAGCACTGAAGTTCTGATGGTATCACGCACAGAAGCACTTCAAGGTCAGAAGATCAGAAGATGCTTTGCACCAAGCTGTTTGACTCTGATGATATTCAAACGTTGTATTCACAAACATCAGATCAGAAGGAAGTACAAGTGGCAAGCTACGCTGACTGACAAAAGGAACGTTAAAAGCTATTATAGGCAACGTCAGTAGACACAGCGTGAACAAGGCTCGAGGTAGTTGACAAAAGCGTATAACATTAAATGCGATGTTGTACGGAACACGCAAAGCATTAAATGCACTCAACGGTCATCTTCTCCAACGCCTATAAATATGAAGTTCTGATGAGAAGCAAGGTTAACGATTCTGAACAAAACAACTCATATTAACTTGCTGAAACTCTGTTCTACTCAAAGCTCAGAATCTTCATCTTCATCAAAGCTCACTACATTGCTGTTGTAATATATTAGTGAGATTAAGCTTAAACGTTAAGAGAAATATCACAGTTTGTGATTATAGCTTTTAAGAAGCAATTGTAATACTCTTAGAATTGATTACATTAAGTTGTAAGGAACTAGAGTGATCGTGTGGATCAGAATACTCTAGGAAGTCTTAGAGGTTATCTAAGCAGGTTGTAACTAGAGTGATCGTGTGGATCAGAATACTCTAGAAAGTCTTAGAGGGTATCTAAGCAGTTGTTCCTGGAGTGATCAGTGTGTGATCAGAAGACTCTGGAAGACTTAGTTGCTGACTAAGTGGAGAACCATTGTAATCCGTGCGATTAGTGGATTAAATCCTCAGTTGAGGTAAATCATCTCTGCGGGGGTGGACTGGAGTAGTTTAGTTAACAACGAACCAGGATAAAAATAACTGTGCAATTTATTTTTATCTGTCAAGTTTTTAAAGCTACACTTATTCAAACCCCCCCTTTCTAAGTGTTTTTCTATCCTTCAATTGGCATCAGAGCGCCGGTTCTAAGGTGCAAGCACTTAACCGTGTTTAGAAAAGATTCAGGAAGAGAAAAACGCTTCAGTAAAAGATGGCTGATGAAACTGCAAAGTCTACACCTGCATCTACATCTGGCTCTGCTGAGCAACACAACGGTAACAATGGTTATACTAGACCGCCGGTATTTGATGGTGAAAACTTTGAATACTAGAAAGATAAACTGGAAAGTTACTTTCTTGGTCTAGATGGTGATCTATGGGATCTTCTGATGGATGGTTACAAACATCCAGTAAATGCCAGTGGCGTAAAGCTGACAAGGCAAGAAATGAGTGATGATCAGAAGAAGCTTTTCAGGAATCATCATAAATGCAGAACTGTTTTGCTGAATGCTATCTCTCATGCTGAGTATGAGAAGATATCTAACAGGGAAACGACCTATGACATATATGAGTCCTTGAAAATGACTCATGAAGGAAATGCTCAAGTCAAGGAGACTAAAGCTCTCGCTTTAATCCAGAAGTATGAAGCCTTCAAGATGGAGGATGATGAAGACATTGAAAAGATGTTTTCAAGATTTCAAACTCTTACTGCTGGATTGAGAGTTCTTGACAAGGGATACACCAAGGCTGATCACGTAAAGAAGATCATCAGAAGCTTACCCAGAAGATGGGGTCCTATGGTGACTGCATTCAAGATTGCAAAGAATCTGAATGAAGTTTCTCTGGAAGAGCTTATCAGTGCCTTGAGAAGCCATGAAATAGAGATGGACGCAAATGAGCCTCAAAAGAAAGGTAAGTCTATTGCATTAAAATCCAATATCATGAAATGCACTAACGCTTTTCAGGCTAGAGAAGAAGATCCTGAAGAATCAGAATCTGAAGAAGAAGATGAACTGTCCTTGATCTCCAGAAGGCTAAATCAACTCTGGAAGAACAAGCAAAGGAAGTTCAGAGGCGTCAGAAGTTCAAAGAAATTTGAACGTGGAGAATCTTCTGATGACAGAAGATTTGACAAGAAGAAGGTCATGTGCTATGAATGCAATGAGCCTGGACACTTCAAGAATGAATGTCCAAAACTTCAGAAGGAAAATCCCAAGAAGAAGTTTCATAAGAAGAAAGGTCTTATGGCAACCTGGGATGAGTCAGAAGATGATTCAGACTCTGAAGATGAGCAGGCTAACTGTGCGCTGATGGCGACAGAAGATGACGGATCAGAATCTACATCAGAATCAGATTCTGAAGAGGTATTTTCTGAACTTACTAGAGATGAGTTAGTTTCCGGTCTAACTGAACTTCTGGAATTCAAGTCTCAGATTAGTCTCAAATACAAAGAGCTGAAAAAGCTATTTGAATCTGAAACAAAGAAGCTTGAGTTGGAGAATTCTGAATTAAAAGAAAAACTTTTAAAATTATCCAATAATGTTGGATCTCCTTCTGATTCAGAAAAATCCACTCCTAGTCTAAACCATATTCTGAAAGAATATGATTTAAGTTTCAGGAAGTTCTTATCTAGAAGTATTGGCAGAAGTCAGCTAGCTTCTATGATATATGCTGTGTCTGGAAACAAAAGAGTCGGCATTGGTTTTGAGGGTGAAACCCCATACAAACTTGAACCTGTTGATGAAATGAAATTCACATACAAGCCATTGTATGATCAGTTCAAGTATGGCCACTCCCATGATATTAGGCACACTTCACATGCTCAAAGTTTTCACATAACACACACCAAAAAGCATGTGACACAACCTAGGAAATATCATGAAACTCACATTAAAAATTATCATGCTGTTCCTCCTATTGCTTACAATGTTAAACCCAAGTTCAATCAGAACTTGAGAAAATCTAACAAGAAAGGACCCAAGAAAATGTGGGTACCTAAGGATAAGATTATTCCTATTGCAGATATCCTTGGCTGCAAAAAGGACAAAGCACAACATGTCGTGGTACCTGGACTCTGGATGCTCACGACACATGACAGGAAGAAGGTCTATGTTCCAAGACCTGGTGCTTAAGTCTGGAGGAGAAGTCAAGTTTGGAGGAGATCAGAAGGGCAAGATAATTGGCTCTGGAACTATAAAGTCTGGTAACTCTCCTTCCATTTCTAATGTACTTCTTGTAGAAGGATTAACACATAACCTCTTATCTATCAGTCAATTGAGTGACAATGGTTATGATATAATCTTTAATCAAAAGTCTTGCAAGGCTGTAAATCAGAAGGATGGCTCAATCCTATTTACAGGCAAGAGGAAGAATAACATTTATAAGACAGATCTGCAAGATCTTATGAGTCAGAAGGTGACTTGTCTTATGTCTGTTTCTGAAGAGCAGTGGGTCTGGCACAGAAGATTAGGTCATGCTAGTTTGAGAAAGATTTCTCAGATTAACAAACTGGATCTTGTCAGAGGACTCCCTAATCTGAAATTCAAATCAGATGCTCTTTGTGAAGCATGTCAGAAGGGCAAGTTCTCCAAACCTGCATTCAAATCCAAGAATGTTGTTTCTACCTCAAGGCCATTAGAACTCTTGCACATTGATCTGTTTGGCCCAGTCAAAACAGCATCTGTCAGAGGGAAGAAATATGGATTAGTCATCGTAGATGATTATAGCCGCTGGACGTGGGTAAAATTCTTGAAACACAAGGATGAGACTCATTCAGTGTTCTTTGATTTCTGCATTCAGATTCAATCTGAAAAAGAGTGTAAAATCATAAAGGTCAGAAGTGATCATGGTGGTGAATTTGAGAACAGATCCTTTGAAGAATTCTTCAAAGAAAATGGTATTGCCCATGATTTCTCTTGTCCTAGAACTCCACAGCAAAATGGAGTTGTAGAACGAAAGAATAGGACTCTGCAAGAAATGGCCAGAACCATGATCAATGAAACCAATATGGCTAAGCATTTCTGGGCAGAAGCAATAAACACTGCATGCTATATTCAGAATAGAATCTCTATCAGACCTATTCTAAATAAGACTCCTTATGAATTGTGGAAGAATAAAAAGCCCAACATTTCATATTTCCATCCTTTTGGATGTGTATGCTTTATTCTGAACACTAAAGATCATCTTGGTAAGTTTGATTCCAAAGCACAAAAATGTTTCCTTCTTGGATATTCTGAACGCTCAAAAGGCTACAGAGTATACAATACTGAAACATTGGTTGTGGAAGAATCAATCAATATCAGGTTTGATGATAAGCTTGGTTCTGAAAAACCAAAGCAGTTTGATAATTTTGCAGATTGTGATATTGATATATCAGAAGTTGTTGAGCCAAGAAGCAACGTATCAGAAGCAGAGCTTCTCAGAAGCAAAGAATCTGAAGATCAAGTATCAGATTCTCTGGAGAATCTAAGCATTTCTGAAGAACCATCTGTCAGAAGATCATCCAGACTCATCTCTGGTCATTCAGAAGATGTCATTCTTGGAAAGAAGGATGATCCAATCAGAACAAGAGCATTCCTTAAGAACAATGCAGACTGTCAATTAGGTCTTGTATCCTTGATCGAGCCAACTTCTGTTGATCATGCTCTAGAAGATCCAGACTGGATAATTGCTATGCAAGAAGAACTGAATCAGTTTACAAGGAATGATGTTTGGGATCTTGTTCCTAGACCAGATGGATTCAATATAATCGGTACAAAATGGGTCTTCAGAAACAAGCTCAGTGAGAAAGGTGAAGTGGTAAGGAACAAAGCCAGACTGGTGGCTCAGGGTTATAGTCAGCAAGAAGGGATTGACTATACAGAAACCTTTGCACCAGTGGCCAGGTTAGAATCTATTCGTCTATTAATTTCATTTGCCACTCAACATAACATCACTCTCTATCAGATGGATGTTAAGAGTGCCTTCTTAAATGGTTATATAGATGAAGAAGTTTATGTCCATCAACCTCCTGGTTTTGAAGACTCTATGTCTCCTAATCATGTTTTTAAACTAAAGAAATCGTTGTATGGATTGAAACAAGCTCCCAGAGCTTGGTATGAACGCTTAAGTTCTTTCCTTCTGGATAATGGTTTCACTAGAGGAAAAGTGGACACTACTCTCTTTTGTAAAACCTTTAAAAGGGATATTTTAATTTGTCAAATATATGTAGATGATATTATTTTTGGAACATCTAATGCTACACTTGGAAAGGAGTTTGCTGAGTCTATGCAGGCTGAGTTTGAAATGAGCATGATGGGAGAACTCAAGTATTTCCTTGGAATACAAATAAATCAAACATCAGAAGGAACGTATGTTCACCAAACCAAGTATGTGAAGGAACTTCTGAAGAAGTTTAATCTTCTAGACTGCAAAGAAGCCAAAACTCCTATGCATCCAACATGCATCCTAGGTAAGGATGAGGTAAGTAAGAAGGTAGATCAGAAGTTATACAGAGGTATGATTGGATCTCTTCTATATTTGACTGCTTCTAGACCTGACATTCTGTTCAGTGTTTGTTTGTGTGCTAGATTCCAATCAAATCCTAGAGAATCTCATTTACCTGCTGTTAAGAGAATTCTAAGGTATCTGAAAGGTACTACTAATGTTGGCTTAGTTTACAGAAAATCTAAAGAATACAACTTAGTAGGATTCTGCGATGCTGACTATGCTGGAGACAGAATTGAAAGAAAGAGTACTTCAGGAAGTTGCCAATTTCTTGGAAGTCATTTGATCTCCTGGTATAGCAAGAAGCAAGCAACTATTGCTCTATCAACAACAGAAGCAGAATATGTCGCTGCTGCTGGTTGCAGTACACAGATGCTCTGGATGAAGAGTCAGTTAGAAGATTATCAGATATATGAGAGTAACATTCCTATATTCTGTGATAATACTTCTGCTATATGTTTATCTAAGAATCCTATTCTTCATTCAAAGGCTAAACATATTGAGATTAAACATCATTTCATAAGGGACTATGTTCAGAAGGGTGTTATATCTTTAAACTTTGTGGATACAGACCATCAATGGGCTGATATCTTTACAAAACCCCTGCCTGAAGATAGGTTTAAGTTCATTCTGAAGAACATCAGTATGGATTTATGCCCAGAATGAGAAGATGAGAAGTTCTTACGTATGAGTATCTTCTGAAATGAATGTGGATTTTTTTTATCAGAAGTTCTGATTGAAATCTTTTAGAAATTATGATTCGGTTATTACTAACGTTTCAGTGTCTAAGATGATTCAGAACCTCTTTTAAAGCAAAACAGCTGTAACGTTTTATCTCGGGATGGTAAACCTGTCGTTACTGTTCATGGATAAGCGCGCGTGCAGTTGAAGGGACGCCGACCATAGGTAACTGTGCTAGTCACCTCATTTGTCTTTATTATCTCTCCTCATGTCACGTAACATTAAATGCTATCCATCATTTGTTTCATTTTATTTTCTTTTAAATACTCTTCAAACGCTTCTCCTTCCCTCTTATATTTTCTCTATTACACTCTGTCTTTGTTTTCTTCCTCATCTTTTTACCTTCAAGATTCAACTTCCTCTTCATCTAACCTTTCCTCTCCCTCAACCCATTCCAAAGAAATCTCTTCATCTTCACCTGCTGAGAATGTTGTTTCTGATAGAGATTGTGGAAGATCTGCATCAGAATCAAGTCTCCCTGACCCCTCGCCTGGAAGCCCAAGAAGCAGTAAATTATGACAGGGTTCAAGACATGCTGGCGCAGATTTTGTCTTAGCTAGGGTCTTAGTCTTTGGTCTTAGTAGTTTTCTTTCCTTGTTGCATCTGCTTGTTAAACATCTTCTTTTGTAATATCTTTTGATTATCAATGAAAAGTTTCTTTGTTTTTCCATTCCAGTGATTCTTATTTGTCGTTTTATTCATCTGAATCTTTTGAAACATTCTTTTTGATGTTATGACAAAAAGGGGGAGAAGATAAATGATAAATGATTTGATAAATCTATCAGTTGCTGGGTAAAGCTCCCACACATTTACTAACAAGAACTGCAAGTTCTATATGGTTTAAGTGTTTTGCAGGTATAAAGAAGTGAAGAGAATCTTCAAAGCAAACACAAGAAGCAAAACCATAAGAAGTGTTATTCTGTAAAAAGAATAAGCTCATGGAAATTGAAGCAAGCTGAGTGCTGTCAAGCTTCAGAAATCAGAAGCAAGAAAGAAGAATGAATCAGAAGCACTGATAATAGTTTTTGTCTATTTGCTCTGACAAAATTCTATTTGCTCTGATAACATTATTTTAGCCTATATGGCTCTGATACATATCATGTGTTCTAATATACATTTTATGTTCTGACTCGTTCATGCTGACTTTTGTCGTTTAGTTTTTGTTCTGTAACATTTCAGGATGTAGAGATGCTCTGATGATGCTCTGGTACATTCAACAATGTTCTGATACAAATCTAGCATGAAGTGATGTTGGTAGAAATTCAAAGCTCTGAAGCTATCCGAGGGAAGCAGAAATCAGAAGCTGTGAATGTTCTGAAGATCAAAGAAATTCAAGTTCTGAAGCTGTCCTAAATGGAAGCAGAAATCAGAAGCTGTGAATGTTCTGAAGATCAAAGAAATTCAAGTTCTGAAGCTGTCCTAGATGGAAGCAGGAATCAGAAGCTGTGAGTGTTCTAGGGATCTAAAGAAATTCTAGTTCTGAAGCTGTCCAATGGAAGCAGAAGTCAGAAGCTACGAATTCTCTGAAGACAGAAGCTTATGTGATCGTCTCTACCGAAATAATCAGGGAAGTCTTTTATTAAAGTTCTTCGAGTATTTATTTCAGGGGGAGATTATTTATCTCAGGGGGAGATTGTTAATCTCAGGGGGAGACATATTCATATGCTTATGCTATAGCTGTGTAATTTGTCTTTTGCCGTCTGCTCTTTCTGATCGCAAATTCATATCATTTATATATGTTTTTGTCATCATCAAAAAGGGGGAGATTGTTAGAACAAGATTTGTTCTGATCAATTATCTGAGTTTTGATGATAACAATAATATGAATTTTGCTTAAGATAATATGGTACTCTAATCCAATGCAATTTCCTTTTCAGGAAATATATAAAGAGTATGCATAATTCAGCGCTCAGAAGCTTTGTCTCAAAGGGTTCAGCATGCAACATCAGAACATGGTCTGGCAAGACATCAGAAGATGGTCGAAGCAGAATCAGAACATGGGTCTATGGAAGCATCAGAAGAACATGAGATCAGAAGCACTGAAGTTCTGATGGTATCACGCACAGAAGCACTTCAAGGTCAGAAGATCAGAAGATGCTTTACACCAAGCTGTTTGACTCTGATGATATTACAAACATCAGATCAGAAGGAAGTACAAGTGGCAAGCTACGCTGACTGACAAAAGGAACGTTAAAAGCTATTATAGGCAACGTCAGTAGACACAGCGTGAACAAGGCTCGAGGTAGTTGACAAAAGCGTATAACATTAAATGCGATGCTGTACGGAACACGCAAAGCATTAAATGCACTCAACGGTCATCTTCTCCAACGCCTATAAATATGAAGTTCTGATGAGAAGCAAGGTTAACGATTCTGAACAAAACAACTCATATTAACTTGCTGAAACTCTGTTCTACTCAAAGCTCAGAATCTTCATCTTCATCAAAGCTCACTACATTGCTGTTGTAATATATTAGTGAGATTAAGCTTAAACGTTAAGAGAAATATCACAGTTTGTGATTATAGCTTTTAAGAAGCAATTGTAATACTCTTAGAATTGATTACATTAAGTTGTAAGGAACTAGAGTGATCGTGTGGATCAGAATACTCTAGGAAGTCTTAGAGGTTATCTAAGCAGGTTGTAACTAGAGTGATCGTGTGGATCAGAATACTCTAGAAAGTCTTAGAGGGTATCTAAGCAGTTGTTCCTGGAGTGATCAGTGTGTGATCAGAAGACTCTGGAAGACTTAGTTGCTGACTAAGTGGAGAACCATTGTAATCCGTGCGATTAGTGGATTAAATCCTCAGTTGAGGTAAATCATCTCTGCGGGGGTGGACTGGAGTAGTTTAGTTAACAACGAACCAGGATAAAAATAACTGTGCAATTTATTTTTATCTGTCAAGTTTTTAAAGCTACACTTATTCAAACCCCCCCTTTCTAAGTGTTTTTCTATCCTTCACAAGTGTCCTTCCCAAGGGTATTTCTACGGATAAGGAAATTTCAGCAACGAGTTCTACCAAGTGACTCAGAATTGTCGACCCTCCTAAAGCACCCTCGAACATGATACATACATACCATGCAATGATACTTTGAGAAAGAGCCTATCTGAGCTGTAGTATCGGGTAGCGACTATGCTCTCAACATACATCAAGAGTAGTCCCCCCACTACGTTCCTAAAAGCCAGGATAGGTTAAAGGTAACTAACGGTCCTTGAGCTCCGACTCACCCACAGGTATCCACACGAACCTCCCTCATACAAGAGAAGCATGTAAACACCCATAGAGGCCTAACTCAAGCGTGAACTCTCATATTGACCAATCCCAAGCATACACAAGGGAGGTCGCCATGACTATGCCACTTCCTATCTTAGATGTACTTGAATCCGGGAATAGGATTCGTCCTTCAGTTAATTCCCAAAACGCCCCTGAAAAATAAAACAAACAAAGCAAACAATAGAAAACATTTAAAATGAATCCTAAACTTTTAAGGTAACCCCTCTTTTATCGAAAATCCCCAGCAGAGTCGCCAGTTCTGTAATACGGTGAACTGACTTTTTATTAATCGAAATGTCGCGGTTAAGCAAGAGTCGCCACCGACTTTTATTTTATCCAAACAAATTCAGAAAGGCAAAAAGAAACAGAAAAAAACCTTTTAAAGAAAATCTGAGTTCGGGGGGTAATTTATGCAAAGGGAAGGTGTAAGACACCCTTTGCATCCATGGTTTTCCATGGGCTCTTAATTGCTTTGCTTGCTCGTTTGTTTTTAGAAAAAGGTAGATGAAAGAAAAAAGTGGACTTTAGCTCGTAAATGAGCGTAGCCAGTTTTCGAGGAATTGTGAGAAAGAATATTAAAGATGAGCATTGCAAGGCAATTAGGGGCAATTACCTTAAACTCAGATGATAGGTCTCTTTTTAGCCTTTCAGAATGAAAGGGTCTATCCTTGCCATAAGAGGGCAGGAAGCCTTTCGTTTGGAGGTTGAAGGGTCGTCGAAGCATCCTTTGCCATGAGACTGTCCCATGCCATAAAAGGGCAGGTAATCTAAGGCAAGGATCAGAATAAGCCATTTTTCGTTAGGCAACCAGAAGATACCTCAGCCTTTTTCCGTAGGCAACTTCCGAGGGTCGAGGTCATTTGTGTATCGAAGGCAGCATCATTTAGGGTCGTGACCTTTTTATCGAGGCAACATGGCTGAGGTATCCTCGTATTCGAGGGACTTGGCTTATTCTGCAAAAAACACAAGGCAACAGGCAACAAGGCAACAGGCAACAAGGCAACAGAGAGGTTACCCAAAAGCGTGCGTGTGTGTACCAATCACGTGATTATATTCAGAAGATTATCTTATAATTAATTATCTACATTGATTTAAGGCTTGCACTCCCTAAGATTACTAACCACACAATAATATAACAATAATAATGGGGAAGGGAAATTGTAACCAGCGGAGGAGAGGGGAATTGAAACCAGCGGGATATAATTAAAAAATTAAAACAGAAAATATTAGAGTTAGGGTTTAGGGTTACCAATACGCGTAGCTTTGGCATTCGATAAACCCTGAAAATTGGAAAAGAAAGAATAAACAGAGGGGTGAGTGCATTATCAGTTCGGAGGCAAACGTCACTAACCCTAAAAATATAAGGATAAAGAATTTAAAAATAATTAAACAAAGTAAATAGACACTTAGCTTCGAATTTGATCTGATATGGTTGGCGGGACGCCTCGGGGTTAACCCTGAAAAAGGCAAAGGCAGAAGAATGAAGGCAAGACAAACCCTAAAATCAAAAGGAAACAAAATAGACTCTAAAGATAAGGTACTTAGCTCTGGGTTTTTTGAATCAGGCGCGTATTCGGAGTGAACCATGTCGATAACCCTGAAAAGGCAAGGCACAAAAGGAAAAAAAAAAATTTCAGTGTATTATCAATCCTGGTTAATAATAAATCGATTTAATTAATTATTGGTCTTGCGACCTAATTAATTAAATCGAGGCGAAAAAATTAAATCGAGAGTAAACATATTTTTAGGAGTTTTTGGAATTAAAATAGCATTTGATATGATTTTTAAAGATTAAATAATTAAATATCTAAATTAAAATAAATAGGCAATATAATTAAATAAATGTAATATAATTTAAAAAAAGAGTATATAATTATAAAAATAAATAACGTATAATAAGTAAATTATTATCACATAAAAATAAAAAAGAAAAAGTTTTTTAGAACAAAATAAAAAAAATAAATAGTTATTTGTTATTAAGAGAAAGAGTATTTGGAATAATTTATACATATAAATATAAATATTAAAATAAAAGGCTGTGTAATTAAAATTAAAAAAAAATTCTGGAAAACTTAACTTTTGATCTGGTGCGGGAGCGCGCAGAGGTGTATGATGCGCCTTCAGGCCTGGCAGCGTTGGATGAGAGAGTCTGGAGATCTGACGGTCGGATCAGTGAAGGCGTACCGCGCGTGTACGGGCTGAGAAGCATCGGATCCGTTTGTTTGAAAACACATCAGCGCGCGCTGGAAGACCAATGAAACGACGCCAGCTCATCGTCTTCTCCACACAACTTCTGCAGCATGTCTTTTATAGCGCTCTTTTCATGAGAGCTGTAAAAAGCCTTCTCCTTTTACACCTGCGAAACTATAGAACGCACAAAACGCAACAAAAATTTGTCGCAACCATACAAATACGATCGTCCAGACACAACGAACCTCATAGCACCCACGATCGGTCCTGATTTTGCTTAGAACAAAAACCCCTAAATTAAAGTTCTAAACCCTAACATGGCAACACGCATATAACAGCATCATAACATCCAAAAATTTCCAGAATTAATCAACACAATATGAGAAACACAAATATGCAATTGGATTCGAGAATGAATGTATGAATTTGCAGAATCGAAGCAATTTAAGGATTGGTTAAAAGTGACTTACAGTGAGTGATTCGTGTGGTTTTGTGACTTGGAAACGATTGAGAATCGTTCAGTGATGTTCAGAGAGTAAATTAGGATCAGTTGAAAGCCTTCAATCTCCTTGGAACCAAGAATTGAAGTTTGAGTTTTCTTTGAGTTTTCTTGACTCGGGTAGTACTCTCTTTGGCTGCAGATTTCGTGTCCTTTGCATCTGGCTTTGTTGTGTATATATATGTGAATGTTTTAGGTCAACAAAATTGTAGAAAATCTCATTGAATCTTGATTTGCCATGTTTGGAAAATTTGATTGAAAATTATGTTATGAAACCTTCTAAAATTGACCAATATTGACTCAATCTTTTTTATATTCTTTATGCACGAAATTTGATTTATTTTGGAGAATATTTGCTTGAATCTTTGGCTCATAATTGAAGAAACAAATCATATATTTTATTTTTAATATTTTCATGATTAAATTATAGTTTTTAATAAATAAAAACCATAAATATCAATAAAAATAATAAAAATATAAGAATATATATTTTGGGGCGTGCATGGGCCTAAGATGAAGTTTAGATAAAGAAAACATAGGCCCATTTGGAAATGTTTGGAATTTTAGGCTTTTTCCTCTTTGTACCCATCTGAAAAATAAGTGAACTTGTATACCACGCCATTTCTCCATATCTCAATATTTTTTCAAGCTTGTAGACTTTTTGGAAACCTTAAAGAGTCTTCTAGCCAGTGTCTTTGGTCTCATATCAAAATTATTCTCCATTTTCATTTTATGTCCTTTTGAAAAAAATGTATTTTTGTTGACTTTTGAAAAGGACCTATAATGTATGAAGCCATATCTCTTAAACCATTGACCTATGAGCTCTGATTCTTGGACCATTGGATAGAGGCATGAATTCCCTTCAAAATAAGCTTTAGTGGGAATTTTTCTGATGAAGTATGAATATTTGGTGAATTTTCAAAGTTTGATTGACTTTTTCAGCTCATGCCCAAAATAGTAACTTTTGACTTTTGACTCTTCTGATGTTTCCTTGCATCATTATGATCAACCCTTGATCAAATAATGATTTTAGGGTTAAGAGGATGTTGCTGACCAAATATCTTGAATTTTGACTGTGTACTGACTTGAAATGACTATTTTGCCCTTGAGAGTCGATTGTTGCCCTAATCAAGATTTGAGGGACTCAACTTTCTCTGATTGGCTTGGGACTTTACATGGAGATTCTTTGGGATGTTTGTGACCCTATGGAACCATCTTGAGCCATTGATTCAGTGATTTTTCTTTGAAAGAACCAAACCCTAGTTCAGAACTTTATATAGGAGAATTTGTATAGGAGCTTCGCATATGGATTTGAAACTTGAATAGGAGAAATAGTGTGGGCAAATTTTGGGGTATGACATTGTCGCAGAGTAAGGATCCAGATACTTTCAGAATGCCTTGAGGAAGCTTTTGCAATCTTTACAACCTCTTGCAAGTCACGAAATCTCCAAATCCGAGTTCAAGTTTTTGGTGAATTTTTGAGTTCTTGAATGTGTGCCTCTGATCCGAATTTCCAACCCCTAATGCATTGGCTTGTGTTGTATATTTAAAGGGGACAAATTTAGGTTAACAAAATAGTCCACAACCCTTTTGACTCCAATCTTGCAACTTTGAGAAATTTTCATTTAAAAGTTGAATGGGATCTTTCTATATTTGTCCAATTTTGTATCAATCTTTTTTCAATCAATGTACCACGAAATTACATTGCCAATTTGCCATAAATGTGATTGGAATTGGCCAATATAAATCCTTTAATGTAATATTTGATTTTTCCTTCAATTATATCACCTTAGATCATTTTTAAATGAAATAAAAATTGTATAAAATCAAATAAAAAGCTAAAATTCGTGGCACATGGTTTGGATAACATAAGTAACTTATGGACCAAGATTAAGTCATGAAAAGTTAGGCCCACTTGCAAAAAATTCCAATTTGAACCTCTTTTGTTTCACATTTTGCCTCCAAAATCGCCAAACTTTGACAATGCATATCTCCCTCAATTTTTAAGCTATGAAGGAGTTCTAGGACTTTTTGGAAACCTCAAGTGGTCCTCTATAAGCCAATTTGGAACATATTTTTCATTTTGGGATTTTATCTTGATGATATGCCCTTTGACAAAAAACTGTCTTTCGTTGACTTTTGAAAAGGACCTATAATTTTTTGTACCATATCTCCCAAATGAAGCATTTCTAGCCTTGGCTTGTGAGAGACAAAGTTGTAGAGAATCCAATTTCCTTCCAGATAGGCTTTAAGTGAGGAATTTCTGATGTTCCATGTGAAAGTTATGGCCAGTCAAAGTTGAGTTGACTTTCTCCTAAAGAAACCCTAATTTGAACCTTTTGCATTTGTTCATTTCTGAGTTTCTATTGATGAATCATGATCAACCTTTGATCAAATGATGGATATGTTCTCCCATACTTGATGTTGACCAAAAGTCAGGAGCTTTGACTGAACTTTGACCATGGTTGACTTTTAGGTCAAACCAGTTGACTGTGGATCATCTGAGCTAGTGAATGAGTAATCTTTGGGATTGGGCCTTGACTTTTGACATAGAGGTATCTTGGATCATAATGGGCCATGGAGAACTTCATTAGAGACCTTGTTTTGCTAATTCCCTCAGGAGAGTACCAAACCCTAGCTTTAGGAGACTCTTGCTCAAGAGAATGACTTGATGAATCTCTTGAGCTTGTGACTGAAATATGGGAGGCAAATTTTGGGGTATGACAACCTCCTAAACACATCTTCGAAGCATCACAATAAACCACAAAAGATTCTTCCGGATTAGGCAATATGAAAATCGGTGCCGACCTCAAATCAATCTTGCTAAACACACGAGCACCGACGAATTGATCCATCAAGTCATCAATTCTTGGAAGTGGATACTTGTTCTTGATCGTCACCTTATTCAACTGAAGATAATCAATTTAAAGTCTCATACTTCCATCTTTCTTCTTGACCAACAACATCGGAGCTCCCCACGGCGACACATTAGGTCTCACAAACTTCTTCCTAAGCAACTCTTCCAACTGCTTCTTCAATTCAGATAACTCAGATGCAGACATCCTGTACGGTGCCATAGACACGGGACTAGTACCAGGTACAAGATCAATAGAAAATTCAACTTCTCTATCAGGCGGCACATCCGAAATTTCATCAGGGAAAACTTCAGGAAATTCACACACCACATTCAACTCTTCTATTATTGCTTGATTCTCAACGGACATTGAGGCAACCAAAGCAAACACTTGAACATTTTCTTTCATCAACATACGCATCTGCCTAGCTGATAGCAATTCAACACCTTCCTCTTCAGGAGAAGAAAACTCCACCGACTTATCACAGCAATTAATGTGAACATGGTTATACTCTAACCAGATCATCCCTAAAATCACGTCCAAACCTCTCAATGGCAAGCAAACAAAATCAACAAGAAAGTCTCTGTCGAAAATCAACATGGGACACTTTAAACACACAAGAGAAGTAGTTACCAATCCCTTAGCCGGGGGATTGACAACCATCTCTCCGTTCATAGCAGATAACATGAGGCCCAATCTCTCAACACAATCAGCAGATATAAAGCAATGGGTAGCACCGATATCAATAATAGTAATCAAAGGAATGCTATTAATGAAACAAGTACCTCTGATGAGTAAATCCTCACTAGTGGTCTGAGTTTCCGACAGGGCGAACACCCTTCCACTAGCTTGCTCCTTCTTGGGCTTCTGAAACTTGCTTCCAATATGTCCTTCTTCACAACAGTTGAAACAAGTCATCTGTTTATGCTTGCATGCAGATGCCATATGTCCAGCCTCACCACAACGGAAACACCTCGTGGCACCAGCAGTACACACATCACTCTTATGGCCAGCTTTGCCACACTTGAAGAACACAATACCAGCAGGAACATCTTCCCCACTATTTCTCTTGCCATCAGTAACTTTCTGCTTACCCTTTTCACTAGAAGCTTCATAAGGCTTACCACGACCTTGTTGACTCTTGCCCCGCTTCTCATTAATAACACGATAATGAGCATTGTTGTCCTCCTCATAAATCTGACAACTATCAACCAAATCAGGAAAGATACGAATCTTTTGGTAACTAACCGCCTTCTTGATTTTCGGACGCAATCCATTCTCAAACTTGATGCACTTGGAAAACTCACCATTTGCCCCATCATAGTGTTAGTAAAACTTAGCCAACTCACCAAACTTAGCAGCATACTCCACTACAGACTTGTTCTCTTGTTTCAGATCAAGGAATTCAATCTCCTTCTTGCCATGGACATCCTCAAGAAATTACTTCCTTAAGAACTCCATGTGGAACACAATCCAAGTGATCTCCTCACCACTAGCCTCCAACCTCCTACGAGTCTCTAGCCACCAGTCATCATCCTTGACTGCTAGCATATGAGTCCCATACTGAACCTTCTGATCTGGATTGCAATTCATCACACGGAAGATTCTTTCAATCTCCTTTAGCCATGTCAATGCACCATCAGGATCATGAGTTCCCTTGAAAACATGAGGATTCTCTCTTTGGAAGGTAGCCAAATTGCGAGAAGCAGCATTCTCACCAACATTCGGCTGATGCTCGAAAGCTTGGGCCATCGCCTCCAAGGCAGCAGCAATCGCAGCATCATTCCTTCCAGCCATCTCAACTCTTGACTACAACACAAAAACAATCAGCACAAAACAATAATACAAGATTATTAGCTCACACAACGACACGACACTTGGTCAGACAGACCGACCTGCTCTGATACCACTATTGTAACATCCAAAATCTATCCCGAATTTATACAGAAAAATTAGAGTGCAAAACATCGAAATAAGCAACCAATTTGAGGCATCAGATATTCAACTTAAACAAGTCACAAATCATGCTCATAAAACATGGATACATAACACGTATAATGGAGGGATCATACATCATTAAACTTTCAAACCAAATGGTTCATATTATCGCAGCGGAAATCAATTAACAACTTAATCCAAATCATAATATCTTTGCCAACATGGCATCAATATCCAACACGTCTCAACATAAAGAAAACGAAAACAAAATCCAACATGGCATTATCCATAAGAAATGATGTTTCAACATCATCTATGACATCAATTTCTTTTGGTGAGTCATCAACCACCACATTTATGAACTCCATCATCACCTTAGTTCTTGTGTTGAATACTCTATATGCTCTACTGTTGGTAGAGTATCCCAAAAGTATTCCCTCATCACTTTTAGGGTCCATTTTCCTCCTCCGCTCATGATCATCCAGAATGTAGCATTTACTTTCAAAAATATAGAAATATTTCAAAGTTGGCTTCTTTCCTTTCCACAATTCATAGAGAGTAACTGAATTTTCAGATCTGATAGTCACTTTGTTATGGATATAACATGCAGTGTTCATGACTTCGGCCCAAAAATAACATGGAAGTTTCTTAGCATGAAGCATGACCCTTGCACATTCTTAAATAGTCCTATTTTTGCGTTCCACCACTCCATTTTATTGAGGAGTGATATGTGATGAGAACTCATGACTAATCCCTTCAGAAGAGCAGAATTCTACAAACTTGTTGTTCTCAAATTCCTTACCATGGTCACTTCTAATTCTAACAACATTACACCCTTTCTTTCTTTGGACCCTTTGACACAGTTCTTTGAAGACTTCAAACACATCATATTTTTCTCTGATAAAGGTCACCCAGGTGAATTGTAACACCCCAAATCTACCCCGAATTTATACAGGAAAATCAGAGTGCAAAACATCGAAATAAGCAACCAATTTGAGGCGTCACACATTTAACTTAAACAAATCACAAATCATGCTCATTAAACATGGATACATAACACGTATAATGGAGGGATCATACATCATTAAACTTTCAAACTAAATGGTTCATATTATCGCAGTAGAAATCAATTAACAACTTAATCCAAATCATAATATCTTTGCCAACATGGCATCAATATCCAACACGTCTCAACATAAAGAAAACGAAAACAAAATCCAACAAGGTATCACGACATAAACAAAGCAAATAAACGTTCCCCCCGAGTGTCACATATCAGAGCATAGACACATCGACTCGAGCTAACGGGTAAACGGCTACTCCACGTCATTACCTACACGTTACCAATAAAGGATAACATTCAAACAGAAGGGGTGAGATATCATTCATTATAAAGAAACGTATGATAATATTCAAAGCATGTAAAGATCATACATTGGTCACCACTTTTCATCACAACACTCAATACAACAAATACATCACATAATCAACTTATGAAGCAGCAACCATGTCAACAATCGACCATGATAATATATGCAATTCACAAGTAAGGTTCCAACACATCACGACAAAGAATCCATCATCTAGTCATCACATCACAACGAACATAATCAAATAAAACTCAATGCAATTCACATGTGACTCGACTTATGCGAATGCATGTGGTACTATTTGGAGTAAAACTCCCACGTCTCAAGATTTGCCATTGGGCACACGTCACTAGTTACCATTAAGGCCACGTCTCTTTTGCCATTAAGGCCACGTCTCTTTTATGCAATATATGTGACTCGATGAATGCAACATCCATATAAACACAACAATATAGTCCCAATTCTCAGTAACAAGAGGTGGTCAAGACAATGAAGTCAACGATCTAATCTTAATACTTCGGCAATAGAGCCAACAATTCACTTCGACTTTCATATTATCAAAAGACCGGTGGCATCTCTAAGCCCACCTCCGACAACATCCTGTCAATCCAACTAATGACATCTTTAAGCCCATTCAAAACATCAATAGCACTATTCGGCGCACCAGCAAGTGCATACTTTTAGGGTATTTTAGTGTTCAATCCTCTTCCACCTTCAGATTCTGAATGGCGAGCACGCCAACCTACATCTTCAGGTTTAAGAAGATTGAACAGGGGCAGCTGTCATACCCCAAAATTTGCCCACCATTTTTTTCAGAATATCTTGGCCCAAGCAATCTCCTCAGACATCTATGAATTGGGCGTGCTCACACTTCTCCTAAGCAATAGGTCCTCAACTAGGGTTTGGCCTCTCCTCAAAGAAATGAGATTTCTGAAACCTCAAGTGAACTTCATGGTTTCTTATATGTTTCAAGGAATCCCCATATCAATTTCCAAGCTTTGATTCACAAGATTTGCTTAATCAAATTGCTCATAAAGTCAACAGTCGACTATGCTAGGTCAAAAGTCAACTATGGTCAAAGTACAATCAAAACTCCTGATTTTTGGTCAACATCAACATTTTGAAGTCACATTCATCATTTGATCAAGGGTTGATCACGATCCATCAAGGAAAGCTCAGAAACCAACAAAGTCCAACTTACTAAATTAGGGTTTTACGGAGAAAAGTCAACTGAACCTTGACTGATCATATCTCCCACATGGTTCATCAGAAATTTCCCAACTGAAGCTTATTCTCAAGTAAATTCAATTCTCTACAACTTTTATGTTTGGCCCAAGGTCAAGAAATGCTTCAGCATAAGAGATATGAGCCAAAACATTACAGGTCCTTCTAGAAGCTCACAAAAAGCAGTTTTTTGTCAGGAGCCACATCTTCAAGATAAAATCCTCAAATGCAAAAAAGGTCCCAAAGTGGCTTGTAGAGGATGTTAGAACAAGATTTGTTCTGATCAATATTCTTAGTTTTGATGATAACAAGGATATGAATTTTGTGTGAGATAATGTGGTACTCTAATACATTGCAATTTCCCTTTCAGGAAATATATAAAGAGTATGCACAAATCAGCGCTCAGAAGCTTTGTCTCAGAAGGTTCAGCATGCAACATCAGAACATGGTCTGGCAAGACATCAGAAGATGGTCAAGGCAGAATCAGAACATGGGTCTATGGAAGCATCAGAAGAACTTGAGATCAGAAGCAGAAGCACTGAAGCTCTCATGGTATCACGCTCAGAAGCACTTCAAGGTCAGAAGACAAGAAGATGCTATGCACCAAGCTGTTTGACTCTGATGATATTCAAACGTTTTATTCACAAACATCAGATCAGAAGAAAGTACAGGTGGCAGGCTACGCTGACTGACAAAAGGAACGTTGGAAGCTATTAAAGGCAACGTCAGTAGACACAGCGTGAACAAGGCTCGAGGTAGTTGACAAAAGCGTGAAACATTAAATGCAATGCTGTACGGAACACGCAAAGCATTAAATGCTCCCAACGGTCATCTTCTCAAGTGCCTATAAATATGAAGTTCTGATGAGAAGCAAGGTTGACGATTTTGCAAACATTTTAAACTTGCTGAAATGCTGCTCAAACTAAAAGCTCAGAAACTTCATCTTCATCAAAGCTCACTACATTGCTGTTGTAATATATTAGTGAGATTAAGCTTAAACGTTAAGAGAAATATCACTGTTGTGATTATAGCTTTTTAGAAGCATTTGTAATACTCTTAGAATTGATTACATTAATTTGTAAGTAACTAGAGTGATCAAGTGTTGATCAGGATACTCTAGGAAGTCTTAGCTTGTGTCTAAGCAGTTGTAATTAGAGTGATCACGTGGTGGTCAGGATACTCTAAGAAAGTCTTAGCTTGTGTCTAAGCATTTGTTCCTAGAGTGATCAGGTTGTGATCAGGATACTCTAGAAGACTTAGTCGTGGGCTAAGTGGAAAACCATTGTAATCTGTTGCGATTAGTGGATTAAATCCTCAGGTGAGGTAAATCACTCCGTGGGGGTGGACTGAAGTAGTTTAGTTAACAACGAACCAGGATAAAGATAACTGTGCAAATTGTTTTTATCTTTTAAGTTTTTAAGACTACACTTATTCAAACCCCCCCTTTCTAAGTGTTTTTCTATCCTTCAATTGGCATCAGAGCGCCGGTTCTAAGGTGCAAGCACTTAACCGTGTGTAGAAAAGATTCAGGAAGAGAAAAACGCTTAAGTAAAAGATGGCTGGTGAATCTCAATCAAATCCAACTGCATCTACATCTGGCTCTGCTGAGCAATACAATGGTAACAATGGTTATACTAGACCACCAATATTCGATGGTGAAAACTTTGAATATTGGAAAGATAAACTGGAAAGTTACTTTCTTGGTCTGGATGCTGATCTATGGGATCTTCTGCTGGATGGTTACAAACATCCTGTTAAAGCTACTGGTGTAAGGCTCACGAGAAGCGAAATGACTGATGATCAAAAGAAAGATTTCAAGAATCATCATAAATGTAGGACTGTTTTGCTGAATGCTATCTCTCATGCTGAGTATGAGAAGATATCTAACAGGGAAACTGCCCATGATATATATGAGTCATTGAAAATGACCCATGAGGGAAATGCTCAAGTCAAGGAGACTAAAGCTCTTGCTCTAATCCAGAAATATGAAGCCTTCAAGATGGAGGACGATGAAGACATTGAGAAGATGTTTTCAAGATTTCAAACTCTGACTGCTGGATTAAGAGTTCTGGACAAAGGCTACACCAAGGCTGATCATGTAAAGAAGATCATCAGAAGCTTACCCAGAAGATGGGGCCCAATGGTGACTGCATTCAAGATTGCAAAGAATCTGAATGAAGTTTCTTTGGAAGAGCTTATCAGTGCCTTGAGAAGCCATGAAATAGAGCTGGACGCAAACGAGCCTCAGAAGAAAGGTAAGTCTATTGCATTAAAATCTAATGTTAAAAAATGCACTAACGCTTTTCAGGCTAGAGAAGAAGATCCTGAAGAATCAGAATCTGAAGAAGAAGATGAACTGTCCATGATCTCCAGAAGGGTAAACCAACTCTGGAAGAGCAAGCAAAGGAAGTTCAGAGGCTTCAGAAGTTGAAAGAGATTTGAACGTGGAGAATCTTCTGGTGACAGAAGATCTGACAAGAAGAAGGCTGTCTGCTATGAGTGCAATGAGCCTGGACATTACAAGAACGAGTGTCCAAAACTTCAGAAGGAGAATCCCAAAAAGAAGTTTCATAAGAAGAAAGGTCTTATGGCAACATGGGATGATTCTGAATCAGAATCAGACTCTGAAGGAGAGCAGGCCAACTTTGCGCTGATGGCTACAGAAGATGATGGATCAGAATCTACATCAGAATCAGATTCTGAAGAGGTATTTTCTGAACTATCTAGAGAAGAGTTAGTTTCCAGTCTAACAGAACTTCTTGAATTAAAAGCTTATCTTAGTATCAAATACAAAAAGCTGAAAAAGCAATTTGAATTTGAAACTAAGAAACTTGAGTTGGAAAATTCTGAATTAAAAGAAAAAGTTTTAAAATTATCCAATAATGTTGGATCTCCTTCTGATTCAGAAAAATCTACTCCCAGTCTGAACCATATTCTGAAAGAATATGATTTAAGTTTCAGGAAGTTCTTATCTAGAAGTATTGGCAGAAGTCAGCTAGCTTCTATGATATATGCTGTGTCTGGAAACAAAAGAGTTGGCATTGGTTTTGAGGGTGAAACCCCATACAAACTTGAACCTGTGGATGATATGAAAATCACATACAAACCATTGTATGATCAGTTCAAGTATGGCCACTCACATGATATTAGGCACACATCACATGCACAAAGCTTCCACATAACACACACCAAGAAGCATGTGACACAACCTAAGAAATATCATGGAACTCAGAATAAGAATTATCATGCTGTTCCTCCTGTTAAATATTTTGCTAAACCCAAGTTCAATCAGAACTTGAGGAGAACTAACAAGAAAGGACCTAAGAAATTGTGGGTACCTAAGGAGAAGATAATTTCTGTTGCAGATATCCTTGGCAGCAAAGAGGACAAAAAGCAAAATGTCATGGTACCTGGACTCTGGGTGCTCGCGACACATGACGGGAAGAAGGTCTACATTCCAAGACCTGGTGCTTAAACCAGGTGGAGAAGTCAAGTTTGGAGGAGATCAGAAGGGCAAAATCATTGGCTCTGGAACCATTAGTCTTGGTAACTCTCCTTCCATAACTAATGTACTTCTTGTTGAAGGATTAATGCATAACTTATTGTCCATAAGTCAATTAAGTGACAATAGTTATGATATAATCTTCAATCAAAAGTCTTGCAAGGCTGTAAGTCAGAAGGATGGCTCAATCCTATTTACAGGCAAGAGGAAGAACAACATTTATAAGATTGATCTTTCTGATCTTGAGAAGCAGAAGGTGACTTGTCTTATGTCTGTTTCTGAGGAGCAATGGGTCTGGCACAGAAGATTAGGTCATGCTAGTTTGAGAAAGATTTCTCAGATTAACAAACTAAATCTGGTCAGAGGACTCCCAAATCTGAAATTCAAATCAGATGCTCTTTGTGAAGCATGTCAGAAGGGCAAGTTCTCCAGACCTGCATTCAAGTCTAAGAATGTTGTTTCTACCTCAAGGCCATTAGAACTCTTGCACATTGATCTGTTTGGCCCAGTCAAAACAGCATCTGTCAGAGGGAAGAAATATGGATTAGTCATCGTAGATGATTATAGCCGCTGGACATGGGTAAAGTTCTTGAAACACAAGGATGAGTCTCATTCAGTGTTCTTTGAATTCTGCACTCAGATCCAAGCTGAGAAAGAGTGTAAAATCCTAAAGGTTAGAAGTGATCATGATGGTGAATTTGAGAACAAACTCTTTGAGGAGTTCTTCAAAGAAAATGGTATTGCCCAAGATTTCTCTTGCCCTAGAACTCCACAGCAAAATGGAGTTGTAGAGCGAAAGAATAGGACTCTACAAGAAATGGCCAGAACCATGATCACTGAAACCAATATGGCTAAGCATTTCTGGGCAGAAGCAATAAACACTGCGTGTTATATTCAGAATAGAATCTCTATAAGACCTATTCTAAATAAGACTCCTTATGAATTGTGGAAGAACAGAAAGCCCAACATTTCATATTTCCATCCTTTTGGATGTGTATGTTTTATTCTGAATACTAAAGATCATCTTGGTAAGTTTGATTCTAAAGCACAAAAGTGTTTCCTTCTTGGATATTCTGAACGCTCTAAAGGCTACAGTGTATACAATACTGAAACATTGATTGTAGAAGAATCAATCAATATCAGGTTTGATGATAAGCTTGGTCTTGAAAAACCAAAGCAGTTTAAGAATTTTGCAGATTTTGATATTGATATATCAGAAGCAGTAGAACCAAGAAGCAATGCTGCAGAAGCTGGCAGTCTCAGAAGCAATGGATCAGAAGATCAAGTTGCTGCATCTTTAGAGAATCTCAGGATTTCTGAAGAGCCAACAATCAGAAGATCACCTAGACTTGCTTCAGCTCATTCAGAAGATGTGATCCTTGGGAAGAAAGATGATCCCATCAGAACAAAGGCATTCCTTAAGAACAATGCAGAATGTCAATTAGGTCTTGTTTCTTTGATCGAGCCAACTTCTGTTGATCAAGCTCTAGAAGATCCAGACTGGATAATTGCCATGCAAGAAGAACTCAATCAGTTTACAAGGAATGATGTATGGGACTTGGTTCCTAGACCAAAAGGATTTAACATCATCGGCACTAAGTGGGTGTTCAGAAACAAGCTAAGCGAGAAGGGAGAAGTGGTAAGAAACAAAGCCAGACTGGTTGCTCAAGGTTATAGTCAGCAAGAAGGGATTGACTACACAGAAACCTTTGCACCAGTGGCCAGGTTAGAATCTATTCGTCTATTAATTTCTTTTGCCACTCAACATAACATCACTCTTTATCAGATGGATGTCAAGAGTGCCTTCTTAAATGGTTATATAGATGAAGAAGTTTATGTCCATCAACCTCCTGATTTTGAAGACTCCATGTCTCCAAATCATGTTTTTAAATTAAAGAAATCATTATACGGATTGAAACAAGCTCCTAGAGCTTGGTATGAACGTTTGAGTTCTTTCCTTCTGGAAAATGGTTTCACTAGAGGAAAAGTGGACACTACTCTCTTTTGTAAAACATTTAAAAAGGATATTTTAATTTGTCAAATATATGTTGATGATATTATCTTTGGAACATCTAATGCTACACTTGGAAAGGAGTTTGCTGAGTCTATGCAGGCTGAATTTGAAATGAGCATGATGGGAGAACTCAAGTATTTCCTTGGGATTCAAATCAACCAAACTTCTGATGGAACCTATGTTCATCAAACGAAGTATGTGAAAGAACTGCTGAAGAAGTTTAATCTTTCTGAAAGCAAAGAAGCCAAAACTCCTATGCATCCAACATGTGTCCTAGGTAAGGATGAGGTAAGTAAGAAGGTAGATCAGAAGTTGTACAGAGGTATGATTGGATCTCTTCTATACCTAACTGCTTCTAGACCTGACATTCTCTTTAGTGTTTGTTTGTGTGCTAGATTCCAATCAGATCCGAGAGAATCTCATTTAACTACGGTTAAGAGAATTCTGAGGTATCTGAAAGGTACTACTAATGTTGGTTTAGTTTACAGAAGATCCAAAGAATACAACTTAGTAGGATTCTGTGATGCTGACTATGCTGGAGATAGAATTGAAAGGAAAAGTACTTCTGGAAGTTGTCAATTTCTTGGAAGTCATCTGATCTCATGGTACAGCAAGAAGCAAGCTACAATTGCCCTCTCAACAACAGAAGTAGAATGTGTTGCTGCTGCTGGTTGTAGCACACAAATGCTCTGGATGAGAAGTCAGCTAGAAGATTATCAGATATATGAGAGTAACATTCCTATTTTCTGTGATAATACTTCTGCTATATGTTTATCTAAGAATCTTATCTTACATTCAAAAGCTAAACATATTGAGATTAAACATCATTTCATAAGGGACTATGTTCAGAAGGGTGTTATATCTTTAAACTTTGTGGATACAGACCATCAATGGGCTGATATCTTTACAAAACCCCTTGCTGAAGATAGGTTTAAGTTCATTCTGAAGAATATCAGTATGGATTTATGCCCAGAATGAGAAGATGAGAAGATCTTATGTATGAGTATCTTCTGAAATGAGAGTGGATTAATCTTTTATGAGAAGTTCTGTTTGTAATCAATTAGAAGTAGTGATTCAGTTATTACTAACGTTTCATTGTCTAAGTTGATTCAGAATCTCTTTAAAAGTAAAACAGCTATAACTGGCTATCCAGATGGTAAACACGTGTTCACTATTTCTGGACAAACGTGCGTGCAGTTGAGGGGACGCCTACTTAGGTAACTGTGCTAATCACTTCTTTTGTCATTATTATCTCTCCTCACGTCAAATAACATTAAATGCCATTCATTATTTCTTTTATTATCCTTTTTCGTTTTTTCATACCCGTCAAACGTTTCCCTTCCCTAGAACGTTTCCTTCCCCATATTCTCTCTATTTATTTCTCCATTTCCTTGCATTCTTCAATCAATCTTTGCGCTCTCTCTCTCCTTCTCTCACTTTTCTATGAATATTTGTTTGCATAAACCTTAGTTCATTCATCTTCAACCTAGCATTCATCATGAATCCGCCTTCAATTTTCTCTCAAGAGGTTTCTCTACTGAAAACTTGCTTCAGTCTTTCATCTGTAATGGAAGTTTTGTGCAAATCTCATGTGGACGCTGATGATTTGGGTGCTTATGGTTTCAACCAAGATGCAAAGGCGAAGGCTCAAGGGTGGTTGTTCTATATGAATAGAACGGTTGGAAGGGTTGTCTGGTTCCAGGTTGAGAAACAAATCTCGGGGATCACTGACATTGATTTCAAGGCGGATCTCTCAGGATTTCAAGAAGTCTCAAGTCAGATCTCTTCTGTGATGCTGTTATCAACATTTATCCAAAGGAAGAAGACTTTCTTGAGATATTGGATGATGTTAAGGATCATGTTCTTAACTTCTATGTTAAGGGAAAGCCCCGTTTGAGACATTAGCTCTCTTCCTGTGAACTGTCTCTCACTTCCTCCTTGAATTCCTGCATCTCTCCTACAGTGGAGGTTCTAGTCTGGACAGGCATGCAGAGTTTCAAGCTTTCATGGCTGAACAAACTGAGAAGACCGCAGGGATTCATGATATGTTAGCTAAGATTGTCTAAGCTAGGGTTGTAGTCCTTAAGTCTTTGTAGTTTTCCTTCTTTGTTGCATCTGTTTTCTGCATACACCTTTTGTAATTCTGTTTGTTTAATCAATGAAAAGTTTATTTCTGTTTCTTTCCTTTGTCGTTTTCTACATCTGAATCTTTTATATTCTTTTTGATGTTATGAAAAAAAGGGGGAGAAAATATATGATAAATGATCTGATTAAATATTATCAGTTACTGGGTAAAAAGGCCCTACATTACTAACAGAACTTGCAAAGTTCTATGTTTTTAAGTTGTGCTGTTGCAGGAATTGAAGATTCTCTTTTAAAGAGCAACATAAGAAGCAACAAGATGAATTAAGCTCTTGGATTCTTGAAGCAAGCTGAGTGCTATGAAGCTTCAGAATCAGAAGCAAGAAGCAAGAATGTTCAGATATTCTGATAATAGAATATGATCTGATTCTGAATGTCTATTCGTTCTGATACATTCTATATGGCTTATATGGCTATGATACATATTATGTGTTCTGTAACATATTTTATGTTCTGATTCATTCATGCTGACTTTTGTCGTTTAGTTTTGTTCTGTAACATTTCAGGATGTAGAGATGCTCTGATGATGCTCTGGTACATTCAACAATGTTCTGATACAATCTAGCATGAAGTGATGTAAGAAGAAATTCAAGCTCTGAAGCTGTCCAAATGGAAGCAGAAATCAGAAGCTGTGGATGTTCTGAAGATCCAAAGAAATTCAAGTTCTGAAGCTGTCCGATGGAAGCAGAAGTCAGAAGCTGTGAATGTTCTGAAGATCAAAGAAATTCAAGTTCTGAAGCTGTCCTATGGAAGCAAGAATCAGAAGCTGTGAATGTTCTGAAGATCAAAGAAATTCAAAATTCTGAAGCTGTCCTATGGAAGCAGAAATCAGAAGTCATGAATGTTCTGATGATCAAGCACTGTGAACGTCTCTACCGAAATAATCAGGGAAGTCTTTTATTATTAAAATTCTTCTAGTATTAATTTTAGGGGGAGATTATTCATCTCAGGGGGAGATTGTTAATCTCAGGGGGAGACATATTCACATGCTTATGCTATAGCTGTGTAATTTGTCTTTAGCCGTCTGCTCTTTCTGATCGCAAATTCATATCATTTATATATGTTTTTGTCATCATCAAAAAGGGGGAGATTGTTAAAACAAGATTTGTTCTGATCAATATTCTTAGTTTTGATGATAACAAGGATATGAATTTTGTGTGAGATAATGTGGTACTCTAATACATTGCAATTTCCCTTTTAGGAAATATATAAAGAGTATGCACAAATCAGCGCTCAGAAGCTTTGTCTCAGAAGGTTCAGCATGCAACATCAGAACATGGTCTGGCAAGACATCAGAAGATGGTCAAGGCAGAATCAGAACGTGGGTCTATGGAAGCATCAGAAGAACTTGAGATCAGAAGCAGAAGCACTGAAGCTCTCATGGTATCACGCTCAGAAGCACTTCAAGGTCAGAAGACAAGAAGATGCTATGCACCAAGCTGTTTGACTCTGATGATATTCAAACGTTTTATTCACAAACATCAGATCAGAAGAAAGTACAGGTGGCAGGCTACGCTGACTGACAAAAGGAACGTTGGAAGCTATTAAAGGCAACGTCAGTAGACACAGCATGAACAAGGCTCGAGGTAGTTGACAAAAGCGTGAAACATTAAATGCAATGCTGTACGGAACACGCAAAGCATTAAATGCTCCCAACGGTCATCTTCTCAAGTGCCTATAAATATGAAGTTCTGATGAGAAGCAAGGTTGACGATTTTGCAAACATTTTAAACTTGCTGAAACGCTGCTCAAACTAAAAGCTCAGAAACTTCATCTTCATCAAAGCTCACTACATTGCTGTTGTAATATATTAGTGAGATTAAGCTTAAACATTAAGAGAAATATCACTGTTGTGATTATAGCTTTTCAGAAGCATTTGTAATACTCTTAGAATTGATTACATTAATTTGTAAGTAACTAGAGTGATCAAGTGTTGATCAGGATACTCTAGGAAGTCTTAGCTTGTGTCTAAGCAGTTGTAATTAGAGTGATCACGTGGTGGTCAGGATACTCTAAGAAAGTCTTAGCTTGTGTCTAAGCATTTGTTCCTAGAGTGATCAGGTTGTGATCAGGATACTCTAGAAGACTTAGTCGTGGGCTAAGTGGAAAACCATTGTAATCTGTTGCGATTAGTGGATTAAATCCTCAGGTGAGGTAAATCACTCCGTGGGGGTGGACTGGAGTAGTTTAGTTAACAACGAACCAGGATAAAGATAACTGTGCAAATTGTTTTTATCTTTTAAGTTTTTAAGACTACACTTATTCAAACCCCCCCTTTCTAAGTGTTTTTCTATCCTTCAATTGGCATCAGAGCGCCGGTTCTAAGGTGCAAGCACTTAACCGTGTGTAGAAAAGATTCAGGAAGAGAAAAACGCTTAAGTAAAAGATGGCTGGTGAATCTCAATCAAATCCAACTGCATCTACATCTGGCTCTGCTGAGCAATACAATGGTAACAATGGTTATACTAGACCACCAATATTCGATGGTGAAAACTTTGAATATTGGAAAGATAAACTGGAAAGTTACTTTCTTGGTCTGGATGCTGATCTATGGGATCTTCTGCTGGATGGTTACAAACATCCTGTTAAAGCTACTGGTGTAAGGCTCACGAGAAGCGAAATGACTGATGATCAAAAGAAAGATTTCAAGAATCATCATAAATGTAGGACTGTTTTGCTGAATGCTATCTCTCATGCTGAGTATGAGAAGATATCTAACAGGGAAACTGCCCATGATATATATGAGTCATTGAAAATGACCCATGAGGGAAATGCTCAAGTCAAGGAGACTAAAGCTCTTGCTCTAATCCAGAAATATGAAGCCTTCAAGATGGAGGACGATGAAGACATTGAGAAGATGTTTTCAAGATTTCAAACTCTGACTGCTGGATTAAGAGTTCTGGACAAAGGCTACACCAAGGCTGATCATGTAAAGAAGATCATCAGAAGCTTACCCAGAAGATGGGGCCCAATGGTGACTGCATTCAAGATTGCAAAGAATCTGAATGAAGTTTCTTTGGAAGAGCTTATCAGTGCCTTGAGAAGCCATGAAATAGAGCTGGACGCAAACGAGCCTCAGAAGAAAGGTAAGTCTATTGCATTAAAATCTAATGTTAAAAAATGCACTAACGCTTTTCAGGCTAGAGAAGAAGATCCTGAAGAATCAGAATCTGAAGAAGAAGATGAACTGTCCATGATCTCCAGAAGGGTAAACCAACTCTGGAAGAGCAAGCAAAGGAAGTTCAGAGGCTTCAGAAGTTCAAAGAGATTTGAACGTGGAGAATCTTCTGGTGACAGAAGATCTGACAAGAAGAAGGCTGTCTGCTATGAGTGCAATGAGCCTGGACATTACAAGAACGAGTGTCCAAAACTTCAGAAGGAGAATCCCAAAAAGAAGTTTCATAAGAAGAAAGGTCTTATGGCAACATGGGATGATTCTGAATCAGAATCAGACTCTGAAGGAGAGCAGGCCAACTTCGCGCTGATGGCTACAGAAGATGATGGATCAGAATCTACATCAGAATCAGATTCTGAAGAGGTATTTTCTGAACTATCTAGAGAAGAGTTAGTTTCCAGTCTAACAGAACTTCTTGAATTAAAAGCTCATCTTAGTATCAAATACAAAAAGCTGAAAAAGCAATTTGAATTTGAAACTAAGAAGCTTGAGTTGGAAAATTCTGAATTAAAAGAAAAAGTTTTAAAATTATCCAATAATGTTGGATCTCCTTCTGATTCAGAAAAATCTACTCCCAGTCTGAACCATATTCTGAAAGAATATGATTTAAGTTTCAGGAAGTTCTTATCTAGAAGTATTGGCAGAAGTCAGCTAGCTTCTGTGTCTGGAAACAAAAGAGTTGGCATTGGTTTTGAGGGTGAAACCCCATACAAACTTGAACCTGTGGATGATATGAAAATCACATACAAGCCATTGTATGATCAATTCAAGTATGGCCACTCACATGATATTAGGCACACATCACATGCACAAAGCTTCCACATAACACACACCAAGAAGCATGTGACACAACCTAAGAAATATCATGGAACTCAGAATAAGAATTATCATGCTGTTCCTCCTGTTAAATATTTTGCTAAACCCAAGTTCAATCAGAACTTGAGGAGAACTAACAAGAAAGGACCTAAGAAATTGTGGGTACCTAAGGAGAAGATAATTTCTGTTGCAGATATCCTTGGCAGCAAAGAGGACAAAAAGCAAAATGTCATGGTACCTGGACTCTGGGTGCTCGCGACACATGACGGGAAGAAGGTCTACATTCCAAGACCTGGTGCTTAAACCAGGTGGAGAAGTCAAGTTTGGAGGAGATCAGAAGGGCAAAATCATTGGCTCTGGAACCATTAGTCTTGGTAACTCTCCTTCCATAACTAATGTACTTCTTGTTGAAGGATTAATGCATAACTTATTGTCCATAAGTCAATTAAGTGACAATGGTTATGATATAATCTTCAATCAAAAGTCTTGCGAGGCTGTAAGTCAGAAGGATGGCTCAATCCTATTTACAGGCAAGAGGAAGAACAACATTTATAAGATTGATCTTTCTGATCTTGAGAAGCAGAAGGTGACTTGTCTTATGTCTGTTTCTGAGGAGCAATGGGTCTGGCACAGAAGATTAGGTCATGCTAGTTTGAGAAAGATTTCTCAGATTAACAAACTAAATCTGGTCAGAGGACTCCCAAATCTGAAATTCAAATCAGATGCTCTTTGTGAAGCATGTCAGAAGGGCAAGTTCTCCAGACCTGCATTCAAGTCTAAGAATGTTGTTTCTACCTCAAGGCTATTAGAACTCTTGCACATTGATCTGTTTGGCCCAGTCAAAACAGCATCTGTCAGAGGGAAGAAATATGGATTAGTCATCGTAGATGATTATAGCCGCTGGACATGGGTAAAGTTCTTGAAACACAAGGATGAGTCTCATTCAGTGTTCTTTGAATTCTGCACTCAGATCCAAGCTGAGAAAGAGTGTAAAATCCTAAAGGTTAGAAGTGATCATGATGGTGAATTTGAGAACAAATTCTTTGAGGAGTTCTTCAAAGAAAATGGTATTGCCCAAGATTTCTCTTGCCCTAGAACTCCACAGCAAAATGGAGTTGTAGAGCGAAAGAATAGGACTCTACAAGAAATGGCCAGAACCATGATCACTGAAACCAATATGGCTAAGCATTTCTGGGCCGAAGCAATAAACACTGCGTGTTATATTCAGAATAGAATCTCTATAAGACCTATTCTAAATAAGACTCCTTATGAATTGTGGAAGAACAGAAAGCCCAACATTTCATATTTCCATCCTTTTGGATGTGTATGTTTTATTCTGAATACTAAAGATCATCTTGGTAAGTTTGATTCTAAAGCACAAAAGTGTTTCCTTCTTGGATATTCTGAACGCTCTAAAGGCTACAGTGTATACAATACTGAAACATTGATTGTAGAAGAATCAATCAATATCAGGTTTGATGATAAGCTTGGTCTTGAAAAACCAAAGCAGTTTGAGAATTTTGCAGATTTTGATATTGATATATCAGAAGCAGTAGAACCAAGAAGCAATGCTGCAGAAGCTGGCAGTCTCAGAAGCAATGGATCAGAAGATCAAGTTGCTGCATCTTTAGAGAATCTCAGGATTTCTGAAGAGCCAACAATCAGAAGATCACCTAGACTTGCTTCAGCTCATTCAGAAGATGTGATCCTTGGGAAGAAAGATGATCCCATCAGAACAAAGGCATTCCTTAAGAACAATGCAGAATGTCAATTAGGTCTTGTTTCTTTGATCGAGCCAACTTCTATTGATCAAGCTCTAGAAGATCCAGACTGGATAATTGCCATGCAAGAAGAACTCAATCAGTTTACAAGGAATGATGTATGGGACTTGGTTCCTAGACCAAAAAGATTTAACATCATCGGCACTAAGTGGGTGTTCAGAAACAAGCTAAGCGAGAAGGGAGAAGTGGTAAGAAACAAAGCCAGACTGGTTGCTCAAGGTTATAGTCAGCAAGAAGGGATTGACTACACAGAAACCTTTGCACCAGTGGCCAGGTTAGAATCTATTCGTCTATTAATTTCTTTTGCCACTCAACATAACATCACTCTTTATCAGATGGATGTCAAGAGTGCCTTCTTAAATGGTTATATAGATGAAGAAGTTTATGTCCATCAACCTCCTGGTTTTGAAGACTCCATGTCTCCAAATCATGTTTTTAAATTAAAGAAATCATTATACGGATTGAAACAAGCTCCTAGAGCTTGGTATGAACGTTTGAGTTCTTTCCTTCTGGAAAATGGTTTCACTAGAGGAAAAGTGGACACTACTCTCTTTTGTAAAACATTTAAAAAGGATATTTTAATTTGTCAAATATATGTTGATGATATTATCTTTGGAACATCTAATGCTACACTTGGAAAGGAGTTTGCTGAGTCTATGCAGGCTGAATTTGAAATGAGCATGATGGGAGAACTCAAGTATTTCCTTGGGATTCAAATCAACCAAACTTCTGATGGAACCTATGTTCATCAAACGAAGTATGTGAAAGAACTGCTGAAGAAGTTTAATCTTTCTGAAAGCAAAGAAGCCAAAACTCCTATGCATCCAACATGTGTCCTAGGTAAGGATGAGGTAAGTAAGAAGGTAGATCAGAAGTTGTACAGAGGTATGATTGGATCTCTTCTATACCTAACTGCTTCTAGACCTGACATTCTCTTTAGTGTTTGTTTGTGTGCTAGATTCCAATCAGATCCGAGAGAATCTCATTTAACTACGGTTAAGAGAATTCTGAGGTATCTGAAAGGTACTACTAATGTTGGTTTAGTTTACAGAAGATCCAAAGAATACAACTTAGTAGGATTCTGTGATGCTGACTATGCTGGAGATAGAATTGAAAGGAAAAGTACTTCTGGAAGTTGTCAATTTCTTGGAAGTCATCTGATCTCATGGTACAGCAAGAAGCAAGCTACAATTGCCCTCTCAACAACAGAAGTAGAATGTGTTGCTGCTGCTGGTTGTAGCACACAAATGCTCTGGATGAGAAGTCAGCTAGAAGATTATCAGATATATGAGAGTAACATTCCTATTTTCTGTGATAATACTTCTGCTATATGTTTATCTAAGAATCTTATCTTACATTCAAAAGCTAAACATATTGAGATTAAACATCATTTCATAAGGGACTATGTTCAGAAGGGTGTTATATCTTTAAACTTTGTGGATACAGACCATCAATGGGCTGATATCTTTACAAAACCCCTTGCTGAAGATAGGTTTAAGTTCATTCTGAAGAATATCAGTATGGATTTATGCCCAGAATGAGAAGATGAGAAGATCTTATGTATGAGTATCTTCTGAAATGAGAGTGGATTAATCTTTTATGAGAAGTTCTGTTTGTAATCAATTAGAAGTAGTGATTCAGTTATTACTAACGTTTCATTGTCTAAGTTGATTCAGAATCTCTTTAAAAGTAAAACAGCTGTAACTGGCTATCCAGATGGTAAACACGTGTTCACTATTTCTGGACAAACGTGCGTGCAGTTGAGGGGACGCCTACTTAGGTAACTGTGCTAATCACTTCTTTTGTCATTATTATCTCTCCTCACGTCAAATAACATTAAATGCCATTCATTATTTCTTTTATTGTCCTTTTTCGTTTTTTCATACCCGTCAAACGTTTCCCTTCCCTAGAACGTTTCCTTCCCCATATTCTCTCTATTTATTTCTCCATTTCCTTGCATTCTTCAATCAATCTTTGCGCTCTCTCTCTCCTTCTCTCACTTTTCTATGAATATTTGTTTGCATAAACCTTAGTTCATTCATCTTTAACCTAGCATTCATCATGAATCCGCCTTCAATTTTCTCTCAAGAGGTTTCTCTACTGAAAACTTGCTTCAGTCTTTCATCTGTAATGGAAGTTTTGTGCAAATCTCATGTGGACGCTGATGATTTGGGTGCTTATGGTTTCAACCAAGATGCAAAGGCGAAGGCTCAAGGGTGGTTGTTCTATATGAATAGAACGGTTGGAAGGGTTGTCTGGTTCCAGGTTGAGAAACAAATCTCGGGGATCACTGACATTGATTTCAAGGCGGATCTCTCAGGATTTCAAGAAGTCTCAAGTCAGATCTCTTCTGTGATGCTGTTATCAACATTTATCCAAAGGAAGAAGACTTTCTTGAGATATTGGATGATGTTAAGGATCATGTTCTTAACTTCTATGTTAAGGGAAAGCCCCGTTTGAGACATTAGCTCTCTTCCTGTGAACTGTCTCTCACTTCCTCCTTGAATTCCTGCATCTCTCCTACAGTGGAGGTTCTAGTCTGGACAGGCATGCAGAGTTTCAAGCTTTCAGGGCTGAACAAACTGAGAAGACCGCAGGGATTCATGATATGTTAGCTAAGATTGTCTAAGCTAGGGTTGTAGTCCTTAAGTCTTTGTAGTTTTCCTTCTTTGTTGCATCTGTTTTCTGCATACACCTTTTGTAATTCTGTTTGTTTAATTAATGAAAAGTTTATTTCTGTTTCTTTCCTTTGTCGTTTTCTACATCTGAATCTTTTATATTCTTTTTGATGTTATGAAAAAAAGGGGGAGAAAATATATGATAAATGATCTGATTAAATATTATCAGTTACTGGGTAAAAAGGCCCTACATTACTAACAGAACTTGCAAAGTTCTATGTTTTTAAGTTGTGCTGTTGCAGGAATTGAAGATTCTCTTTTAAAGAGCAACATAAGAAGCAACAAGATGAATTAAGCTCTTGGATTCTTGAAGCAAGCTGAGTGCTATGAAGCTTCAGAATCAGAAGCAAGAAGCAAGAATGTTCAGATATTCTGATAATAGAATATGATCTGATTCTGAATGTCTATTCGTTCTGATACATTCTATATGGCTTATATGGCTATGATACATATTATGTGTTCTGTAACATATTTTATGTTCTGATTCATTCATGCTGACTTTTGTCGTTTAGTTTTGTTCTGTAACATTTCAGGATGTAGAGATGCTCTGATATTGCTCTGGTACATTCAACAATGTTCTGATACAATCTAGCATGAAGTGATGTAAGAAGAAATTCAAGCTCTGAAGCTGTCCAAATGGAAGCAGAAATCAGAAGCTGTGGATGTTCTGAAGATCCAAAGAAATTCAAGTTCTGAAGCTGTCCGATGGAAGCAGAAGTCAGAAGCTGTGAATGTTCTGAAGATCAAAGAAATTCAAGTTCTGAAGCTGTCCTATGGAAGCAAGAATCAGAAGCTGTGAATGTTCTGAAGATCAAAGAAATTCAAAATTCTGAAGCTGTCCTATGGAAGCAGAAATCAGAAGTCATGAATGTTCTGATGATCAAGCACTGTGAACGTCTCTACCGAAATAATCAGGGAAGTCTTTTATTATTAAAATTCTTCTAGTATTAATTTTAGGGGGAGATTATTCATCTCAGGGGGAGATTGTTAATCTCAGGGGGAGACATATTCACATGCTTATGCTATAGCTGTGTAATTTGTCTTTAGCCGTCTGCTCTTTCTGATCGCAAATTCATATCATTTATATATGTTTTTGTCATCATCAAAAAGGGGGAGATTGTTAGAACAAGATTTGTTCTGATCAATATTCTTAGTTTTGATGATAACAAGGATATGAATTTTGTGTGAGATAATGTGGTACTCTAATACATTGCAATTTCCCTTTCAGGAAATATATAAAGAGTATGCACAAATCAGCGCTCAGAAGCTTTGTCTCAGAAGGTTCAGCATGCAACATCAGAACATGGTCTGGCAAGACATCAGAAGATGGTCAAGGCAGAATCAGAACGTGGGTCTATGGAAGCATCAGAAGAACTTGAGATCAGAAGCAGAAGCACTGAAGCTCTCATGGTATCACGCTCAGAAGCACTTCAAGGTCAGAAGACAAGAAGATGCTATGCACCAAGCTGTTTGACTCTGATGATATTCAAACGTTTTATTCACAAACATCAGATCAGAAGAAAGTACAGGTGGCAGGCTACGCTGACTGACAAAAGGAACATTGGAAGCTATTAAAGGCAACGTCAGTAGACACAGCATGAACAAGGCTCGAGGTAGTTGACAAAAGCGTGAAACATTAAATGCAATGCTGTACGGAACACGCAAAGCATTAAATGCTCCCAACGGTCATCTTCTCAAGTGCCTATAAATATGAAGTTCTGATGAGAAGCAAGGTTGACGATTTTGCAAACATTTTAAACTTGCTGAAACGCTGCTCAAACTAAAAGCTCAGAAACTTCATCTTCATCAAAGCTCACTACATTGCTGTTGTAATATATTAGTGAGATTAAGCTTAAACGTTAAGAGAAATATCACTGTTGTGATTATAGCTTTTCAGAAGCATTTGTAATACTCTTAGAATTGATTACATTAATTTGTAAGTAACTAGAGTGATCAAGTGTTGATCAGGATACTCTAGGAAATCTTAGCTTGTGTCTAAGCAGTTGTAATTAGAGTGATCACGTGGTGGTCAGGATACTCTAAGAAAGTCTTAGCTTGTGTCTAAGCATTTGTTCCTAGAGTGATCAGGTTGTGATCAGGATACTCTAGAAGACTTAGTCGTGGGCTAAGTGGAAAACCATTGTAATCTGTTGCGATTAGTGGATTAAATCCTCAGGTGAGGTAAATCACTCCGTGGGGGTGGACTGGAGTAGTTTAGTTAACAACGAACCAGGATAAAGATAACTGTGCAAATTGTTTTTATCTTTTAAGTTTTTAAGACTACACTTATTCAAACCCCCCCTTTCTAAGTGTTTTTCTATCCTTCAGAGGACATCTTGAGCTTTCCATAAAGTTCTAGAACACCTTCATAGGACGAATTTTGAGCGATTTATGATTGTCAGAAGTTGAGGAAATTTGAGAAGACGCAAGAAAACCTAGGTGGCAAAAACCAAACTTTTGAGTAATGGGCCTATAAACTTGGACTCCTCACGTGAACATAAGCTTATTAAAGGCCCAAAAACTATTTGATACTTATTTTATGATTTTATTATATTTATTTTTGGATTTATTTACTTAAATTCAATATAAATCAAATTAAATCAAAAAATAAATCAAATCAAATCACACAAAAACTTTCCATTCATGTAAACATGTCAAGGTTCATCCCAATATCCCATTACACGTGAAAGAAAAAGGGTGGAAAATAGATGGAAGTTCAAAAAAAGAAAGATTTGATTCAAAAAACAAATCAAATTTTCTTCGATCAAAACAATTGATTCTTTCCAATTTTTTTAACCCTAATATGTTCTACTATATATTCATAACGTTGCAGCCTCACAAAGACACGAAACCCTAGCCCTTGAAGCCTCCTCCAAATTCCAAAAAATCACATAAAAGAGCAAATTTTTGTTTTGAGATTGGCAGCCAATATCAACTCAAACTAACCACTCCATTCACGTCCAAAGAGGTAAAAGGTTAAGTTTGAATCATAATTGAAGCTCCAGAACGCATATAGTGATTGTACCACGTTCATGTTTACTCATGCATATTTTAATTTTGTTCATCGTGATTTAACGTATTTAAATGGTATCTAATTTCATATTTGATTTTCTTGTGTGTTTTAAAGAAGATCTGGACCGGTAAAACGAAGCCATGGTGCGTAAAAAGAGAAACACCATGGTTAGGGCAAGAAGCTCTATTGGTTCGGTTTGCATGATACAGCCCCTTCCAGACCAAAATGATGGTTCCATTTAATTCCTATCTTGTTAATTAGTAGATCTGGGTCGCTATATGTGTTTGTTTGAATCGTATTTGCAGGTTTTAAGAATTTCCAGAAATCATTACGAAATTCGCAAGTAATTCCATGAGTAGTTCCGCAGCGAGATCCGCATGTATCATGGAAGAAGAAGATGAATAGTGATGCAGAAGGATTGACTTGCACGCATGGCGTTGTTGCATGATCTCATTCGCCAGTCAACGAAATTGTTTTCTCTTCCTTCGTCTGATTCGTCCGTTCCACCACGCTGGGACCCACTCGTGACTATGTTTGATTTCCATATTTAGCCCACGTTTTTATACTTAATGATCATTAATAAATATATTATCGACTAACAATTGTAGCTTGTTTGGTAATGGATTGTATGCCTTAGGATTGTATGATGATATACGATAATGCAATTAATTTCTAGCTCACCATAACTCAAGATAATTAGATACCTGAAATTAACACACTCGTCTCACACACTCATCCTTAGGGTACGCCTCTCTTGGTTGCCTTCGAATATAAGGTCGTGTCCCTCGAAATGTAGAGGTACCCATTAGCAAAGGTCCCTCAATATAAAATCGTCACTAAGTCCCTCGATGACCCTCGATTGTTGCCTACGAAAAAGTGGCGATCGTCCCTTCGAACTTGCTAAAGGTACCTCTACTTGTTGACTTCAACGACCATCCGATGACCCTTCAATTGTCCCAAACACGTCCAATCAATAGGAATACCTACCCTAAATGGTAAGGATAGCCCTATCCCTTTCTTAGAAAAATAAAAAGCATAGAAAAAGACCAATTTAGGGTAGTGTTCTTAATATGCTTAGCTCGATAAAAAAATCTTTTCAAAACTCTTTTAAAGACTAAGGCTACGCATTTACACTAAAGTCCTTATGTCCCTTTTCAACTCAAATCAAACAAAACAAACATGAGCTAAGTAAATTAAGAGCCCGTAGAAAACTACGGATGAAAAGGGTGCTTACACCTTCCCTTTTCATAATCTACCCCCGAGCCTGTTTCTTTTAAAAAAGGTCTTTTTCTGTTCTTTTTGCCCTTCCGAGTTACTGGATAAATTAAAAGTCGGTGGCGACTCATGCTTACCGCAACATTTCTTGCTTAAAAATAAAAGTCAGTTCACCGAGTTACAGAATTGGCAACTCTGCTGGGGAGTCCTTAAAGAGGGGTTTACCTTAGGGCTTAGATCACTAATGTTTGTTTTGTTTGATTTACTTTTCAAGGTTGCTTGGGTTTTTAATGGAAGATGAATCCTATACCCGGATTCGAGTACACCTTAAGATAGGAGTGGCATAGTCATGGCGACCTCCCTTGTGCATGCTTGGGATGAGTCAATATGAAGTTCACGCTTAAGTTAAGCCTCCATGGTTGTTTGCACTCTTCTCTTGCATGAGGGAGGTTTGTGTAGATACCTTTGGGTGAGTCGGAGCTTAAGGACCTTTAGTCACCTTTAACCCATCTTAACTTTTAGGAAAGTAGTGGGGGGACTACCCTTGATGAATATTGAGGGACATATTCGCTACCCGATGCTACAGCTCATATAGTTTCTTTCTTAAAGTATCATTGCATGGTATGAATATATCATGTTTGAAGGTGCTTTAGAAGGACTAACCATTCTGAGTAACTTTTAGAACCTGTTACTAAAATCACTCTTACCTTTAGAAGTACCTTGGGGAAGGGTAATCACCTGGTCATACTCCATGCAAGCCGTAACCCTAAGGAAAATTGTGTGAATTGTGTGACTTTGCATATGATTATTCTGTGATGCATCATGCATACATGCATTTATACATATCATGACTAACCTATTTCAAAGAGCTAAGGGATTTTTAACCATGTGCTGTTTTGTAGGCCATCCAAATATGGAAATCGAGGTCCGAAAACCATTCTTCCTGAGTTTCAAGAAGGTGCCTACATCTCTGAAGATTTTCTGCGACAACGTTTCTGGTTCTCTCGTCTTTTCTGAATCTCTCAAAAAAATGATAAGTTTAGTGCAGACCAAGGTGGATGAAACACTCCTCAACACCATGATCCAATTCTATGATCCTTTCCTCCACTGCTTCACTTATAGAGATTTTCAGCTTTCACACCTCTGAGACATAATTCCCTATATGTCGTGGAAATCTCTTCAAAAGTGAGCTCTTCACAATATGATTCTTCATCATAAATTCCAAACAGGGGAGTAACATGTTTGGCAGTTTAAGTGTCATTATCAGACTCGTCTTTTGACATTGACACAACTAAACCTTTATTCTTCCTCTTGAGATAAGTAGGACACTCAGCCTTTATGTGTCCATACCTTTCACATGCATGACACTAGACACCTTTTCCTTGGTAGGATTGTTCTTCAGTCTTGGATTTTCTCCCAGCATCATGATTGTTGTTGATGTCGAGAGACTTGTTATTGACATTTGGTCTTGACTTCCAGTGTATCTTTTTAAACACCTTGTTAAATTGTCTACCAAGTAGCACAAGGTCTTCAGATAGTTCTCCACCTCTATCTTCTGAACTTTCAGCATTGGACACAAATGCTACACTTTTCTTCTTTTCAGGTTTTTCACCAAACCCTAGTTCAAAGGTCTGAAGAGATCCCATAAGTTCATCAACCTTCACGTTGTTTATATCTTGGGTTTCTTCGATAGAAGTGATCTTCATGTCAAACCTCTTGGGTAGAGATGTGAGAATTTTTCTAACCAGCTTGGCATCTGATTCCTTCTCTCCAAGTGCACAAGAGGCATTGGAAATTTCAATAATATTCATGTGAAAGTAATGAATACTCTCATTTTCATTCTTAAGTTTTCAAACTTAGTGGTAAGAAATTGAAGTCTTGACATGTTTACCTTGGAGGTTCCTTCTTGAGCAGTCTTCAAAATTTCACAAGCATCTTTGGCAACAGTACAACCACTTATCAGTCTGAAGATGTTCTTGTCCACTCCATTGAATAGGGCATTCAATGCTTTGGAATTTCCTTGAGCATCTTTATCATCTTCTTCATCCCAGTCTTCCTCTCCCTTTGGTAGGTCAGTAAACTTACCATCTTTTCCTTTAGCTAATGAGGACTCCACCCTTTAACCAATATTCTTCATACCTTGCCATCCATGGACTTGATAAAAGCCACCATACGAGTTTTCCAATAGTCATAGTTTGTTCCATAGAGAATAGGTGGTCTATTAACGAATTCTCCTCTTTCCTCGTCCATTGTACCAGAAAGTAACTTTCCTGAATCTCACCCAGAGTCAGAGCAGGATGCCTGCTCTGATACCAAATGGAATTCTAGTGTTTAAATCTCAGATGTCCTAAGAGATATCGAGATAATAATCTCTAAACAACACACAATGGCAAGGTAATAAACAGTGCATAAACTTAAAAGAACACAAGTAGTTGTTCACCCAGTTCGAGATAGAACAATACCTACTCTGGGGGCTACCAAGTCAGGGATAAGTCCAATATGATAGTATCAGTTTGAAGTACTATACAAACAACCTTCAGTTCACACATAAACAACCTGCAGTTTAATACCTTCTCGCCTAATCACTACTCGTGCTATACTTCTACCTAAGACTCACCTAGGTATGAGACCCTTCTCAATCCCCCTCAATCATACCTATGATAATCAATTACAAAAACTTAGAAGACACACTTCAAAGACACAGTCACTCAATGCTTAAAAGCTTATAAATGACCGCAGAACTTACAACTCAATGAAAATGTCCAACTCTTCTATCGAGAATGATATTAGAGTAGCTCACAATACACAAGATTGCATAAACCCTAACAAAAACTACAATGTAGGTTCCACAAAACAATTAGGTTTGTTGCTTGCTATTTAAAACAATCTTCTGGACTAGATTGAACTTTCAAATCGCAGAAGGGCACTTCAGAACATACTCCAAAATCTTGTCCATGAAGATAGGGCTCCAATCATTAATTTCCTAAATATTCCCCATATTTAGAAACTAATCATATATCTTGAAACAGAGACAATCTTATTTCCCTAAATCAAACGCCACATGGAATTGCACAATATTCCAAAATATTATCCATCTGTAACTAAACAGACTTCAACAGATCCAGTTGTACATATCAATCACGATGTCAGATGATTCTGCATAAGACATCTTACTCGACATGTCTCTTCAGTTGAAGTGAATAGAACATCTTACTCAACATGTTCCCATAAGTTAGTTTTACCAAACTTAATGCCAACCATAAAATAGTGAATTAACACATACTTTAGATGTGAGTCAGTCTAAAGAAGTCTAGTATACTGAGATCTTGTCTCATTGACGATAATCAGCGTCCCAATTATCATGTTTCTCAATACCTTTTGGATTTATAATATGCTATAAATCCCGCTCACCTGTTACATAATTGTTATATATATATATATATATATATATATATATATATATATATATATATATATATATATATATATATATATATATATATATATATATATATATATATATATATATATATATATAGTAAAATCACCATAATCTAAGAAATATAGTATGGAATTACAAATCTTTCAAATAACAAAGTACTATAAGTTAACTTCCATACATTTTTGGTTTCTTTTAAAACCAAAACCTAAGAAGGTTTTCAAACATAGCAAAATTTTACTTAAAATTGCCGGACACATTTCTCCTCCATTTCTTAATGAAAATTAGTAAAATAAATATTTATCATATAGGAAATCAAGTCTAGTTTCTGAACATGTAATTTTCTTTTTAGTTTAAGTTATCCACTAACACATTTTTTCGAAATTACTCGAGGAACTCCAAAAACGGGACAAAATTTTGGTTAACGTTGCAACTCACATATCTCCATCATTTCCTAATAAAATTCAAAAAAATAAAAGCCTATTATATAGGAAATAATGTACAGTTTATGAATATATAATTTTATTTTCAGATTAAGTTACATGCTAACACAGTTTTTCAAATTACCAGAGGGACTCCAAAAACGGGATCGAATTTTGGGGAAACATCAAATTTACTTGAATTTATGCCCAATTTCTTCATGAATGGTAAATTTTAACCTAACATAGCTCATGATTAGATCATAATACTTCATAAAACTAAAACCTGCAAGGGTTGGATAAAGGAACTCACCACTTTGGAGGATTCAATGAAACAAAGTGAAGCTCTCGGACTTAAGAATCTTGTTCTTTCCTAACTCTTGCCCTATACTCAAACTTTTCTTAATTTTTGACAATAATGAGTAGATGAGATGAATTAGAATCAGAATTTAGGGGAGAAAAGAGTTTGATTATTCTCTTTTCTCTTTGGTTTAGAGAAATTTTAGTTATGGATGATGAGATGTGGTTGCATGCAAGTTAGGGTTTTTGAGATTCAAAGGGAAGAAAGTCTCATTCCTCTCTATTTCATCGTGAAAGGGGAGTATGTGATAAAATGTTCTATTATTTTTCCAGATTTGGTTGTTATGTGCAAAGGGTGAATGGGTAAAAGAACAAATGTTGCCCTGACTCACCCACCTAATTATCAAGTCTAACTCTAACCTTTTTATTACAAATAGTTAAAATAAAATAATAATCCATTTACATTAATTCTATTAGCTCCAAAAACTATGGGATTGTTACACGATGAATAATAGGAAATTGTGTGTATTTCTTACATGAGAATGAGCAATCTATTTATACATATATTTCTTACATTTCATTTTTCTTATCTTACAAAGATTACATGTTAACACATTAGTAATAGAGAAGCTTTTTAGTAACCCTTTGCTAAATTCTAAGAATAGTGGTTATTTTTATATTATATATTTTTCTACAATTATAATGTCTTACTGAAAATCCCGTTTTACAAAAAAAAAAAAAACATTTTTTTTCGCCTTCTCTTTTTATATTTTCTTTTTTGTTTGTTCATTATTTTGTTGTATGTTATTCTTATCTAACAATAATTTTAAATCAGTTTGTCAATATTATAAATATATAAAAAGAAAATAAAAAGTATACTAACCATTATTTCTTTCTAAAAACAATGACATTCATGTTAAAAAAACATATTAACTAATTTTTTTGTCTAATTTTCTATTTTCAACATTTTTGCTACTTTCTATTTGTATACTTTTTTTTAATTGTTCATTTTTATTCTATACAATTTTTCTATTGAAATAAGGCTAAAGAATGATAAAGTAGAAAAATCCATATAATCGAATATTGCTACTCAGCATATAACTAACATGATTAAAAATGTATTCTTCAAAATTATCTTTATAAAAAAGGATGATATGAATAATGTCAACATCAACAATATAATATTTATAGGTCTAGTAATTTATAGAGTAAAGAACTTTTGAAAATTAAGAAAAAAAAATCATTATACTTAAAAAAATTGTTAAATGATATCTTTCACAAAGAAATTAAGTTAGAGTTTTCATAGAAATCTTTTTAAATATTTGTGTTTTTTGAACAACAAATGAACTAAGAAATGCAAAATTAAAGGTGCCAATAAACATCAAATATTTAAATAGCTCTTGTACTCTTACTAAATTGTAATCAATAAGTTGTTGTGACTTGTTTTTATTATTTCACTCATGGTGAAATAAATTTTTTTTATCGAGAGAGATCAATAATATGAAGTTGTGTGTATTTCTTCTTATATGGGAGGAAGCTATCTATTTATACAAATATTTCTTTCATTTTATTTTTTTCATCTTACAAAGAATGCAAGCTAATACGTTAGTAATATACAAGATTTTTAATTAGAAAATTTCTTTAGCCACCTCCCTATGGGGTCACCCCCAGCGAAAATCCCAAAATACCTCTGCTTCGGAAATGAACTTCCGAAGCGCTTTTTTTTTAAAAAAAATTTCCACAATTCGGAAGTGCATCTCCGAAAACACCTCATGGGGGGTGTCTTCGGAGATGAACTTCCGAAAACACCTCATGGGGGTGAATTCGGAAATGAACTTCCGAATTATGCAGAAACTGTGTTTTTTTTTAATGTTTTTTCTTAAACTGTCTCGCATTTTAATTAAACGCAAACGCCAAATAAAAATAAGCAACAGATAAGCTGAAAATACTAAGATGATAAATCCAATCCAAAAACACTGTGCGAAAGATACTATCCGAAATCAAAACAAAACAAAACACGTCAAACAAAACAAAAACACGTTATTCTGCCCGACGAGCGTTACAAAATACACATCAAACAAAACAAAAACACGTTATTCTGCCCGACGAGCGAACTCCTCCGAATGAAGATAATTATACCAATCCTCATCCCACTCAGTCTCAGAACCATCAGCGTTGATCATGACTCTCACGCCTGAAGACTGAGCCTGCACGTCCGAGCCATGGACCCCCAGGGGACGAGAAGCAGAACCAGTCAAAACCTTCTTCTTCTCCTTCACCTCCTTCACTCCGCGAGAGCACGAGGTTGAAGAACCCTTTCTTCCCTTAGCGCCACCCATTCCTGCGTAAAAATGAAGAAAGAAAGGTCCATGAGACCTCCTTTTATAAAAGAAGAAAGGGGACAAAAACGCTTGGGAAACAGACAAGTCATTAAAGAACAAAGACGTTGGAAACCAGCGACACGCCGTCAAAGAAGTCAGAACGCATGCACACAAACTTCAAAGAAACAGACACAATAAACAAAGGCGTTAAAAATAAAGTACTTGCAAATTAAAACGGACACTCCCTACCCTCTATAGCCGACGTAGTCTGGATCTCCCTACCCTGTCTGATGCGTGCTGGTTGGTTGTCTGACATGTTCCTGTAAACAATTGAAATCGATTGATATGCGAGACAAAATAAAAAACTAAAAAATTTGAACTTCTGATACAATTCGGAAGTTCATTTCCGAAAATTGGGATGGAGGTGTTTTCAGAAATGAACTTCCGAAACATCCCTGCGATGGAGTTTTCTGCAACTTCCATGGCAGACCCCAAAATCAAACATAAAACCAATTCAAAAAGCTTCTAAACAACCTAAATACTACTAACAACCAGTCCATATATCATTTATGCAATTGAAACCCTAAATAACATGCATTTGAATAATGAATCTAACAAATTTAAAACTTACAAATTGAGTGATTTGTGGGCTTTTGAATGTTGTATAGCAATGTGATTGGAGCCTTGATGCAGCCTTGGAAGTGTGTTTGCACAAATTTTCGCCTTTGCTTGTTTTTGATTTGAGTTAGGGTAAATGAATGGGGGAGGGGGAGTGTTTTGATAAATCTGCATAACGCGCAGCATTTCGGAAATGAACTTCCGAAATACTGTTTTCGGAAATGAACTTCCGAAATAAGACAATTTTTTCAAGAAAAAATGCGTTTTCGGAGATGCATCTCCGAAAACACCTTTTTCTTGCATTTTCGAAAATGCATTTCCGAAGTCAGGGGTAGTATGGGGTTTTCACCAGAGGTGGACTAGAAGGTAGGGAGGTTGGCAAAGAAATTTTCTTTAATTATCATTCGCTAAATTACTAAAATAGTGTTTTTTTAATTATATATTTTTCTATAATTATAAAGTCTTACTACAACCCTGAACCCCCACCTAATAACAAATTCAGCCATATTTTTCTATTTTCAACATCTTTTCAACCTTTTCTTTTTATATTTTCTTTTTTGTTTGTTCATTATTTTGCTATACTTTTTTATTCCTACCTGACAACAATATTAAATCAGTTTATGAGTATTATGAATATATGAAAAGAAAATAAAAAGTAAACAAATCATTCTTTCTTTATTTTGTTGAAACATCAACATTCATGCTAAAAACAAAAATCGTATTAACCCACTTATTAGTCCAATTTCCTATTTTCAATATTTTTCCAACTTCCTATTTGTATATTTGCTTCTTTTTTTGGTTCATTTTTATGCTATACTATTTTTTTTATTGAAATAAGGGTGAAAATGGTAAAATTCATTCAATAAAATATAGCTACTCACCATATAATCAATAAAATTAAAAATGTATCCGTCGAGATAATCTTTATAAAAAAAAAAGAATGATATAAATAATTTCAACATCAACAATATAACAATTTTATGTCTAGTTTTATAGAGTAAATAACTTTGGAAAATGTTGAAAAAAATCACGATACTTCAAAAAAAAGTTATGATATCATCCGCCAAAATATTTAGTCCGAGTTTTGAATTGTTCTTATTGAGTTGTTGTGACTGATTTTGCTTACTTGAACTCCTAGTGAAATAGAGAAAAAATAAAAATAAAAAGAGGTTGATAATAGAAAGTTGTGTGTTTCTTACATGAGAGTGAGCTATCTAATTATACATATGTTTCTTAAATTTCATTTTTCTTATCTTACAAAGATTACATTTTAACATGTTAGTAATAGACAAGCTTTCCAATTATCCTTTGATAAATTCCAAAATTAGTGTATATTTTTTTATTGGGAAATGCTAACCAGTGCCCTCAGGCCAATGGTTAAAGACTTTAAAATAGTAAATTTATCTCAGTAATCTACGTATTTAATGCTTTGAAAATTGAAAATATTAAATTTTTTATAAAATATTTTCTTTTTTTAGAATGCTTAACCATTGCTTTGAGGGCACTGGTTAGCAAGACCTTTTTTTTATTATGTATTTTTCTACGATTATATTGTCCTACTACAACCCCACGTTAAGAAACTCCGTAATATTTTCTATTTTCAACACTTTAAAAAAAAAATCTATTTTCAACATCTTTTTAATTTATTCTTTTTATATTTGCTTTTATGTTTGTTCATTTTGTTAGTATACATTTTTTCTTATTCTTATTTGACAATAATATTTAATCAATTTGTAAGTATTATAAATATAAAAAAAAGAAAATAAAAAATACACAAATCATTCTTTCTTTCTTTTCTTGAAACATCAATATTCGTGAAAAAAACCGTATTAATTCATTTATTAGTCTAATTTTCTATTTTCAATATTTTTTCAACTTCTATTTGTATTTTTACTTTTTTTTTTGGGTTCATTTTTATGCTATACAGTTTTTATATTGAAAAAAATATGAAGAATGGTATAATAGTAAAATTTATTAAATAGAATATAGCTACTCATCATATAATCAGTACAATTAAAAATGTACACGTCGAGATTATTTTTATAAAAAAAATAATATAAATAATATCAACATCAACAATATAACAATTTTAGGTCTAGTTTTATATGGTAAATAAATTTGGAAAATGTAAAAAAAATCATGATATTTTAAAAAATTATGATATCCTCCGCCAAGAAATTAAGTCTGAGTTTTCATAAAATCTTTTAAATTTTTTTTTTATGTATTTGGAACATCTAATCAAGAAATGAAAAATTTAAACGGTGGCAATATGCATCAAGTATTTAAATAGCTCTCATACTCTTACTGAGTTGTGCTTAATGAGCTGTTGTGACTTGTTTTTGTCACTTGGACTCATAGTGAAATTGAGACAAAAATATATAAAGAGAGATTAATAATTGGAAGTTATGTGTTTCTTCTTATCTGAGAGAGCCCTATCAAATTAATTATACATATGTTTCTTACATTTCATATTTTTATCTTACAAAGGATCCTTATTTTTATGGTGTGGTGCACTATTAGCTCGTTATGGTGATATTGCTACAAAGAGCTTTTGTGGAGGTATGTTCCCTAGTAATTCTATATCCTCTTCATCTATTTCTTCTTCTTCTTTTCGGTGGAAGGATCTTTTGTCGGTTGAGAAGAATGTCAATACCGACCCTTTGGTTTCTCATTGTCAGTTTAAGGTTGGTAGTGGTTATACGACTCCGTTTTGGGAGGCGAGATGGTGTGATGAGGTTTCTTTGAAAGATAAATATCCGAAGTTATTTTTTATTTCTTGTTTGAAAAAGGTGTCGGTGGCGGGTATGGGTGGATGGGAGAATGGTATTTGGAAGTAGGGAAATTGTGGTATTAATTCTCTTCTTATAACCGACCCTTTCCTTAGATCGGCTTTTGTTTCTTTTCGTAATTTCATTGATGGGTGCGGGATGGTTTTAGAGATGAAGGATGACATTTTTTGGGATCTAACGACGGATGGATCTTTTTCGGTTGCTTCTTATTATAACAATTATGCGAGTAGAAATATTCCGTATGGTCCGCCAAATAAAAATGATACCGCTTTAGCCTTAATTTGGAAGATGGATGTCCCTTTCAAAATTAAAGCTTTTGGTTGGAGACTTTTTGTGAATAGGCTTCCAACGAAGGATTTATTGGTAAATAGGAAAATTGCTTTGTCTTTGGAAAATACTAAATGTGTTTTTTGCGGTATTAACCCGGAAAGTAGAGAACATTCTTTCTTCGGGTGTAACTCGGTGGTGTTGGTATGGAGGGAGGTGGCGGTTTGGATAGGGAAGGAGGATGGTGAGTTGGAAAAAGAATGTTTATCAAGTTTCATGGTTTGGTCCCATTTTTGTAAAAAAAGAAGGTGAAAGGAGGAAAAATAGGAGTGGTTTGGTTAGCTACTATTTGGTTCCTTTGGTTAACTAGGAATGATATATGCTTTAGAGATGAAGGTTGGAATGTGAATAATACGGTATGGGGTATAAAATTTTTGGTTTGGAAATGGAGTTTTATAGGAGAGATTACTCATTCCATTTGTAGTTTTTACGAATTTAATAAAGATCCTTTTTTATACCTTTCGTAATTCTAATTGATTTGTAATTTCTCTTTTGGCGGGGTTTTCCCGTTCTTATGTAAACAGGTTTTGAGAACCCTTAGTTCTCTACATTAATATATCCTTGCTTAAAAAAAAAACACATTAGTAATAGACCAGCTTTCTAATTATCCTTTGCTAAATTTTAAAAATAGTATATATTTTTATATTATGTAGTTTTCTATAATTGTATTGTCATACAACCCCACCTAACAAGAACTCCGTAATATTTTCTATATTCAACCTCTTTTCAACTTTCTCTTTTTATATTTGCTTTTAGAGGAGGGTTATATTGACTCCAAGAGTAAGTTATAATAACTTACTCCACATCTTGACCATTAATTCTTTTCAATCTAATGGTTAAAAATAATAAGTCATTAAATGTGGAAAGAGAAAACTATTCCTTATTAATTTTAACCATCAGATGGAAAAGAATTAATGGTCAAGATGTGGAGTAAGTTATTATAACTTACTCTTGGAGTAAATATAACCCTCCTCTTGCTGAGGAGGGTTATATTGACTCCAAGAGTAAGTTATAATAACTTACTCCACATCTTGACCATTAATTCTTTTCAATCTAATGGTTAAAAATAATAAGTCATTAAATGTGGAAAGAGAAAACTATTCCTTATTAATTTTTAACCATTAGATTGAAAAGAATTAATGGTCAAGATGTGGAGTAAGTTATTATAACTTACTCTTGGAGTCAATATAACCCTCCTTAGAGGAGGGTTATATTGACTCCAAGAGTAAGTTATAATAACTTACTCCACATCTTGACCATTAATTCTTTTCAATCTAATGGTTAAAAATAATAAGTCATTAAATGTGGAAAGAGAAAACTATTCCTTATTAATTTTAACCATCAGATTGAAAAGAATTAATGGTCAAGATGTGGAGTAAGTTATTATAACTTACTCTTGGAGTAAATATAACCCTCCTCTTGCTTGAGGAGAGTTATATTTACTCCAAGAGTAAGTTTTAATAACTTACTCCACATCTTGACCATTAATTCTTTTCAATCTAATGGTTAAAAATAATAAGTCGTTAAATGTGGAAAGAGAAAACTATTCCTTATTAATTTTAACCATCAGATTGAAAAGAATTAATGGTCAAGATGTGGAGTAAGTTATTATAACTTACTCTTGGAGTAAATATAACCCTCCTCTTGCTTGAGGAGGGTTATATTGACTCCAAGAGTAAGTTATAATAACTTACTCCACATCTTGACCATTAATTTTTTTCAATCTAATGGTTAAAAATAATAAGTCATTAAATGTGGAAAGAGAAAACTATTTCTTATTAATTTTAACCATCAGATTGAAAAGAATTAATGGTCAAGATGTGGAGTAAGTTATTATAACTTACTCTTGGAGTAAATATAACCCTCCTCTTGCTTGAGGAGGGTTATATTGACTCCAAGAGTAAGTTATAATAACTTACTCCACATCTTGACCATTAATTCTTTTCAATCTAATGGTTAAAAATAATAAAATATATATATATATATATATTAAAAATGTGATTATACCTAACCTTTACATATATTTTATCAGTTTGTGAGCATTATAAATATAAAAAAATAAAATAAAAACAATTCTTTTTTTCTTTATGGAAAAAACAACCTTCATACCAAAAACAAATAATGTTAACAAATATCTTAGTCAAATTTTCTATTTTAAATATTTTTCAACTTGTCTCTTTGTATATTTGTATTTTGTTTGTTCATTTTTATGGTATCATTTTTTTCTTCTTATTTAACAACAATGTTAAATAAGTTTGAAAGTATTGTAAATATATGAAGAAAAAAACAAAAAGTTAAGAAACCTTTCTTTCTATCTTGAAACATCAACCTTCAAGTTAAAACAAAAATCATATTAACAAATATTTTAGTTCAATTTTTTATTTTCAACACCTTTTCAACTTTCTCTTTTTATATCTTTTGTTTTTTTGTCTGTTTATATACACACATTTTTTTCTTATTCTTATTTAACAACAATATTAAATAAATTTGTGAGGATAATAAATATATAAATAAACTAAACTTATTTTTTTTATAAAAACAAAAAGTACGAAGGAATGACTAAGGTTTTCCAACTAGGTTTGCGCATCCTAAAGAGATCATCTAAGAAGCACTCTAATAAAAAATATTAATAATATAAAATATAAAAAAAAAAAACCTTTGGGGGACTAGACTAAAATCTAAGATATGAAAATCTTTTGCATCATTAAAAACCTTACAAAGGAATACTCAATGGAATAAAATCTTGATAAAAGGAAAAATAGTGCAGAGACAAAACAGAAAATAAACTAAACATAACTTGACAAATACAACAAAATTAAATTGAAAGTCTAGTACTTCTAGGATATTAATGTAGTAGTACAATAAAACATAAAAAGCTATGTAACACCCCAACATAATACATGTTTAAAATTGTATTAATCGAAACATTAGTTTGGTACTGGGTGCATACAAAAGTGTCCACGTGGCATCTCGAAATATATACGATACTAAATACAAAAGTGTCTATTTGTACATATGTTTCTTACATTTCATTTTTTATCTTACAAAGATTACATGTTAACACGTTAGTAATAGAGAAGATTTTTAATTTCCCTTTGATAAATTCTAAAACCAGTGTTTATGTAACACCCCGTACATATAAGTCTAGAATAATATGTAGTGATGCTAATAAAATGGTACAAGAAACATGCATAAGCAGAAAATGACAAGAATTAAAATTATATTCAAATCAACTCTTCACATAAAATATATACAATTAGCTTATCTATAATAATACACAGCGGAAAGATGAGACTTGATGAGGTCATCTTGCCATCTGCTTGTGCACAGTCTTCAATGCAAACCCTCTAGCTATTCTTCTACTTCTAACTTGTTCCTGAAAAATATTAAGATGATTGGGGTGAGATTACTAAATCTCAGTGAGTTCCCTATCTTATGGGTTCATTCGGTTCTACAAGGTGCATGCAATCAATATGAATCCTCCGTGGACCCAGGGTTTTCCTCAAGGTCGGGTACAAATACACAACAAGGGAAAATACCACCATTAGAAGTCCCATAACTAACCAATGAGATAATAACAAGCACACAACAAAGACAAACAAGTATGCAAACTCGTACCCGTGTAAGAGGAATCCAGAAGCACGTTAATGCCCTTACCTAGGCCACACAACCACACCCTCGGTGAGTTACCCCTACACATCACGTCAAGAGACTCACACAAGACCACCGCACAATGAATCAAATGAATACCATGTGAATAACGCCTATTTGGCTACACAGCCTCATCCGTGACGAGTTACCATAATGCCTTCCTATGTGGTATCACTACCCCGTCAGTCATATATACGCAGGTGATTAACCAAATGTAAAAATTTCTACATGACAACACAAGCCCACCGGGAAAAAGCCTAGTGGCATTGGCTACGTGGCACAACTATAGGTGAGTTAATCCGAAGCGATATTGCCTACATGGCATCGCAACCTCACCATACCAAGCACGTCGATGCTTCAGAAAAGTTAAGCCAGCTAGAAACGACCTTTCGGACCCTCACCAAGACATCACAATGGTAGCTCAGGTGTGTAAAATATACGAAGAACGCCGATGCTTCAGATATATCATGCCAGCGAGAAATGCCCATTTGGATTCTCACCAGGACATTGCAACGATATAGACCCATTAATCACATAGCTTGGGTCATACGTGATTTACCACTTAGTAGTTAGGCCTGCTTTAATTCAAGCATACAATGAGTAGCATACAGGATTGGCCTAAACTGCATGTCATATCCAGGTTTTCCCTGTCAGTGCTCCTCATAAGTACAGATGATTTGCCTAAACTAGATGTCATACCAGGTTTGCCCTGTCAGTACTTCTCAACATAGCACAACCAAAAAATAAGGAAAATAAACATATCATATCATATTATCAAGCCACACAGGCAAACAACCTTCGATTGTTCAACCGGAACAACGGAAAAATATAATATGTTCATAACATGGCATATCAACATAATGCATCCATCAATCACTTATATACATGAGATTAACATGTTCATAATCATATAGAACAAAGCGTGTTTCACAATACAGCTTTAAGAAGTCACAAAAAGACTAAAGAAGCGTTCGGTTCCCACTACAGAACTAAACTGCTCACGAGGAATAAACGCACAAAAATTCCATTTACAATGATTCTCTAAACGGGGTTTAAACGTGTCGAATAACAAAGCGTTGGTATCGAAGGTAATTTTCCTAGATAGTGCATCTTACTAGGTTTCCAACAATACAGACTACGCGTCAATCAGGCATTTGATGCAAAAGTTACGAAGTTTTAGAAAATTCAGCTCAACACGCAGGGTAACCGGTTACTTCAATCAAGTAACCTGTTACTTCAGTTCATAAATAATTTTTTTTTACTTTTTTCTCCCAGGTAACCGGCTACTTCATTCAAGTAACCAGTTACTTCACTTACAATCCCAAATTTTTTGCATTTTTATGCTTCTAACTCCATACCTTTCTCAATCCAAACACTTCTAACATTGCACATCATTCTAAAGCATGCATATTCAGTTCATATTAGAAAATAATCTACACATACACATTCTAACAACATGCAACAACAAAGCATCAGTCTAAGTCCAAACACTGACACATTGCAGGTAATTTTCTCACTACCCATTCAACATACAAATTAACTTCCATTCTTACCCAAGTTCTAACTATGAAACTCACCTTGCATCAATGGAGGTTAGGATGATAGCTAAGCTGCAATTGGACTCCCACCTTGGTCAAAACATCACCTCTAACGCCATCAAACCCGTAATCCCATCTTACTCATTTCCAGCAAGAATTGCTCAACTTGAAACACGTTTTTCTCCTTCAATACAAACATGCAAGATACGAAATTTATATGCAAATTGAAGGGGATTTCATAAGCTTTCCGAAAAGATCAGAATCACTTTAATTGAAGTTACGGGTAAAAAGTTATCACCTGATTAATAGAGGTTGCAACAAAGTTGCGAAAATGGGAATGTGAATATGATGACCTTGAATTCTTTTTCTCTCGCTCTACTCAAATTCTGATTTTGAAATGAATAATACTAAGTCATTCTACCAGACAACTTCTTAATATACTTATTCAAGTGGAAATGACCATCTTACCCTTTAACTATGTGTAAACTACAAGTTTTCCATTTGGTCAAATTCTAACTAACCTTCTCTTTTTAATTACTCATTGCTAAATTCCAAAAATAATGTACATTTATTATGTATTTTTCTACAATTATATTATCCTACTACAACCCCCACCTAACAAGAAACTCCGTAATATTTTCTATATTTAACCTCTTTTTAACATTCTCTTTTTATATATATTTGCCTTTATGTTTGCTCATTTACACTACAACATTTGTTGTCTCTAGCAACACTTTTTTATGCAACATCTAAAAATTGTTGCCAAAAAAGTATTTCTGGCAACGTTTTAGGCCTGATGCCAACAAAGCTTTTACAACAATTTAAAAGTGTTCCCTAAACACTTTATGGGGACGTTTTCTAACTGTTATGTGTTATTGTTTTTGCAATATTTGATAATTGTCCCCTTAGAGAGTACTGGGGACATTTTTTAATTGTTACTATATTTTAAACAAATTACTACATTTGTTGAATGCTGCATAAAAACTTAACATATAAAAATGTAGGCGGCAATCTTTCCTCCAAACATTTATCTTTGAAAAATGACTGTGGTATGTTAAGATCCAATGGGACTGTGGTTATGTAAAAAAATGACTAATAGACTTTAATCCTACTACAGGGATATGGCAAAAATCTTGGTTGATGCATGGTCTGTTAAGATCCAATGGGGTTGTGGTTATGTAAAAAAATTAAATTTTCTTATGAATGTAGATTCAAATAATGGGGTAGTCAATCCTAAAGGTAAGTTGCAAGTAAAGAAGACTCTTAAGGTGAGGATTTTTTTCATAGTGAAGCAGTTAGCAAAATGTACATTTTAAATTTAATCTTACATGATATATAAAAATATATAGGAGATGGATGGGGTATATCTCCACCACATTTTTATGCCAGGGTGGGAATATTTTATTTTATTAGAATTATCCTCAATTCTTCATATAACTTCTTAATTCCTTATACACCAACACCATTTCTCCTTTGCTACTTTAAGACAATAGTGATTGTTTTTGTCTTAACTTGTGTAGTATTTAATCTTTTACTACTTAGAAGACTTGACAATTTTGATAGGTATAGTCCAAATCTAATCCATAAAATAGGTATCAAATTTAGAAATCCAAATCTATATACACTAGTACCAAAATCTCTAAATTTAAAATAATATCATGACAACTTTACTATTTTTCGTAGAATAAGGAAATTAATATTGGAAGTGAAGCTAGTCGTTGCTTTGGATTGGATGGCTTGGTTGTTGGGTTTTATTTTGCTCTCTTGTTTGTTTAGCCTAGTGCTTTTTCCTTCTTGTATCAATTTGATGCACTCTTTGTTTATTATCGTGTTAATAATATATTTGTAGTTTAAAAAAAGGCGGTGACTAATTTTGTTTATCTTGGATTTTATTAAGAATTGTCTTGACTGATTTTCTTTACTTGTATTTTGTTTTCAATTTCTTATGTGGCAAGGTTTCAAGATGATGATAAACTTCAAGAGGACAACATATGTCATGAAGAGAATGATGGTGATGACGATGAGTTCGACAAACTTAAATGAGTTAGATGATGTTGTTTTAGGCTTGTACTTAAGCATTAAATTAAAGAAACTATGTATTTTGTCATGTTGCTAGTGTTATACATATTAGTACTTTAGTTATAGTATTAAGTAATGTCCGATATTGTGTCTATTATGTATTTTTGAGAATGCACTACAACATTTGTGGTTTCTGGCAACACTTTTTTAGGTAACATGTAAAAATTGTTGCCTCAAATTCATATAGGGAACAATTTATGGTTGTTGCCAAAAAAATATTTACAACCCTTGATAATTGTTGCCTAAATTACTTTTGGGGACATTTTTGGAACGTAACTCTATTATTTTTTTGGCAACAACTATTAATTGTACCCTTAATTATCTTTGGGGATGATTTTTTATCGTCATTATAGTATTTATTTAGCAATGTTTGATAATTGTCCCCTTAAATATTTTTGGGGACAATTTTCGATTGTTATATTCGTTCTAATAAAAGGCTACATTTCTTCAATTAGCATAAAATTTTAGCAACCTCAAATTTTTTGTGGCAATCTTCCCCCCCAAATTTATACATTAAAAAACAAATATTTCCCTCCAAAAAATCATAAGAAAAAATTTAAAAATAAAAATATCTAACACATAATATAATAATATACTACTCTATATATATATATATATATATATATATATATATATATATATATATATATATATATATATATTCAATCATATATTAAAATAATATAAATTTTGTAAAAAATAGTTATAATAATATAATTATAAGTGACATACATGAATTGATTTATGAGAATGGAGATTACAACTAAAAATATAATATATTAGTAGTTAATAGTTCTTAATCATGTGAGAGCAATGTAGTTTATTAATATCATATTTTTCTCCTCTGCTGCAATTATTAAATTGAATAAGGAAAATGAAAAAGAGATACTAATAAAAAATATTATACGTACAAAAATTTCTTTTGGAAAAATCAAGTAAGAATGTCTTTTGGTGTTCCCAGGTTTACGATGAAGGTTTCCAACCCTAGTAAGCAAATACCTCTGCCTCTCTAGCGACCGCTTTCTTCTCCGCCGAACGTCTCCTTCAATAGTTCCGCAATTCTAGCTTCGAAATCACTCGTCATATCTAAATCTTCCCATAATTCTTAAAATCAGAATCGAACCAAAATTCCAAATCAAACCAAAATCCCAATTATTCCGTAATTTTTCAAATCGCTCATAAAATCAATCCCAAATCGAACCAGAATCCCAATCTTTCCTCAAACCCCAAATAGCCACCGTAAACCCCAATCTCACTGACTGCTCAAACCCTATAAGAGCTTCTTGGTACCCATCTTCCTCAATCCCAATCTCATTCTGTAATTCTTCTTCTCTTTTTTTTAAGTGTTTGTTAACCCTTTTATGGATTAGGTTTTGGCTCAACCGTTTTTGCTGTATGATGAGTAGAAGCAGACCGTGATGCCCCACTCACAACTGTGAAATTCAAAGAAAAACTAATCGATTCGAAAGGTTATATTTTTTATCATATTCTGAATGTTTCTTATATTCTGGTTAATTTATGTGTTTGGGTTCCTGTTTGTCTGGTTAATTTCACTTATGAGGTACCAAGTTAAGTAGAATCCCCATATAATATGTTTATTGAAATTAATCATGGGATTATATATACTTCAAACTTTGATTGTCTCAAACAAATGTTCTATCAACTATAAAATAGACATATAAGTGTATATATGATTGGTGAAAAGTCTATTCCTTACCTTTTTAGCACAGTCATCTATATTATGCATATATATGATCATACCGAATGAATAACTTTACATCCTAAATTGTTATCTCTCATGGCATCACCCTTTTGCTTCTATTCTAAATAGTTAATATAGTTTATTTGTCTATTAATTTTTTTGAGCAAAATACTATCGACTAGCAGCACCGTTTTTCACAAGTCACATAGCTTAAGTTTATTAACTTCTTTGAACAAATGGTTGCAGCCTCGTTTTCGATAGTATTCGGCGTTGCTGCGTTCTTACTTCTTTGGTGTGTTTAGGTAAGTTTTTAAACTTCTTTGCTTATATGTTTCATACATGCTTAAGATATTATATTTTAATTTAGCTTCCTTAAAAAATTAAAATGGTTGCTTCTGTTTTGATTTTGTTTCAGCTTGTACTTTAGTTAATAATTTAAAGGATACCCTGATATACATTATTAGTTTTATCTTAGATATATTATTTTATAATTTTTTTGATAAAACAATAATACTAATTTATTTTAAACTAAGAAAACTTCTGTTTCTAGGAAAGGCTAGAAAGAGTATTTACTGTGGAGAGTTTCCATGAACTTTATAAACAGAGGAGATAATTGAACACCACCATATTCTCATGTAAACATTTATACCACCATGGTCTCTTATAAACATTTATACTCATAGGTTGTTAACATTTTCCTTTCCTGCAATAATAGAAGAGTTTTTTTATAAAAAAATATTAAAGAGTTTTCTTTCTATTTCACCTTAACTAAATAATGATAAGTGTTTTAGGATAAACAGTTAGAATTGTTAACAAAAGAGAGATGATTAATCTCACTAATTTTAAACAAAATTAAGAGCACATGGCTATGTGATAGAAAAATTATGACAACCTATATCTATATTTTCTCTTTCTTTTTTTCTTTAAAATGTGTTTTTTTTTTCTCATTCCTATATACAAGCAACATTTGAAGCATAAGAAAAAATAATGCAAGATCTTTCCAAGGAATGCATGTGTATTGACTGCATGAGAAATTAACAATGTAGGTGTATTAGAAAATGCATGAATATTATGTTTTCTATTTTTAAAAAATGTGCATAGCTTTTCAAGGAATAAAGGAATGGTAGACAAATATAATACTAGAATGTGTTTGAATATTCCTTTCTATATGTAGAAACATAAACAACAAATGCTTGGCTTTTTCTTCCCGCCAGTTTTTCTAGTTCAATAATATGCAGTGGATATATGAAAAAGCTTCCTGTCAGTTTTTCTAGTTCAATAATATGCAGTGCATATATGAAAAAGTTATAGGATTCATATCACTTAAACCACTTTTTCTTTTAAATTAGAATAAAAAATCTATCACCATGGCAGACTTGGATTTTTGGTATTTTGGATTTCAGTTAATAATTGAAAGGGTACCCTACTATTTTATCTTCTAATTGTCAATTTAAAAATGTCTAAAATGTATATAATGTTATATTTAGTTAAATATTTTTACAATTCATTTTCTAGGTTTATATTTTCTTGAAGTATCTTAATAGGCTTATAGTAATATATAAATTATTTCATTTTAGTAAATCAAACATGATAAAGAAGGATTGGGTGGAATTGCCTCCACATAGTCAAGGTTACAAGGATGGTGTCAATTACTTTTTGGATATTGCATTCACCAAAGGAATGGTTGAAGAAGAAGCGATTTTGTGTCCTTGTGCTGTGTGTTGCAATGATAGTTGGGAAATAAGAGATGTAGTGTATGACCATTTATGTAGCAAAGGATTTGTAAAGGGATACACTGAATGGATTTATCATGGTGAAGATGAAATCCTTATGGATCTTGATTGTGATAGTGATGATGGAACATCATCTCATGATGATATTGATGGATTGCTATTTGAGACATTTAAAGATGTGGCGGAAGGAGGTGGATTACATGAAGGGCTAAATGAAGATGCAAAGAAATTTTATAAACTAGTTGATGATGCAAATCAAGAGTTGTATCACTACGCCAAATTTAATCTTTAACAGCACCCCTACTAAAGCGCTTCTAGTAAAAAGCGCTCTTATAGGTTGCACTAAAAACAAAATAAAAAAACACGCTAAAAAAGCGCTCTTAAAGGGGGGGGGGTATGAGAGCGCTTCTGAAAAGCGCTGTGGTAGGGGGGGTGTATGAGAGCGCTTTTGAAAAGCGCTTTGGTAAGGGGGGGGTATGAGAGCGCTTTTGAAAAGCGCTTTGGTAAGGGGGGGGTATGAGAGCGCTTTTCAAAGTGCTGCTATAGGGGGGTTTAATGAGAGCGCTTTTTGCTAAAAAGCGCTGGTATAGACCAGGCTATGAGAGCGCTTTTCAGAAGCGCTTTAGTAGCCTTTATTAGTAAAAGTTAAAAACAAAAACACGCTTTCACTTTCTCACTTTCTCTCTTTCGTTTTCTTTTTATTTACTGTTTCTCACTTTCTCTGCAACCGAAAAACCCTCCGTCGTCGCCAGCCACAGCCACCATCGTTCGTCCCTCCGTCGCCAGCCACCACCGTTCGTCCCTCCGTCGCCAGCCACCACGAGCAACCTCCGCCGTTCTTCTTCCTTTCAGATCCAAAACACACGAGTTTATGGTGAGTTGAGGTTCGTGTTGTTGCTGAGTTCGGTTTCGATTCTGAATCTACAAACCAAAACCGGGTGAGACCTTTCTGAGTTTATTTCTTATTCTCTCTTCCTCTCTCAAATTTCTGAAGGGTTTGTTTGATTAGGAAAGTGATGAACAAATGTTTGGGTTTGATGAATGTTTGTCTGGTTATGTTTGATGATGATTTGTGAATGGTTTTGTTTCTGATGAATGGTTTGCGTGTATGAGAAAGATGAACAATTAGGGTTTTGGTTAGTGTTTGCGGCTGTGTATTGTGATTGTTGTTGGATGAATATGAACAATGTATTTACAGTTTCTGGAGAGGTTTTTCGAAGATGATGAACAGAATTTTTTTTAGGGTTTTTGGTTGTTGGCTCTACGGCTCTACGGCTGATTTTTTTTAGGGTTTCTGGTTGTTGGCTCTACGGCTCTACGGCTGATTTTTTTTAGGGTTTTTGGTTGTTGGCTCAATTGACTTGTTCTTTTATCAAAAACTATTTTTATGTGCATGTGGTTGTTAATTGATTTCTTATAAATTGGTTTCTGTTCTGGTATAGCACTATTTTTATTAACTATTTTGTCTTTTGTTCGGAGATGAGGAAATTTTTGAGAATGTGAATGTTGTGTAAATAATCACGTTTTTCTATTGTAGGTTGAGCTTCAAACAGTGGATGGACTGGTAAAGGATAGAACACAATGTGCCCCTGCCGATTATATTCCACAGAATAAGAATCAAGTAATGTACCCCGAAGCTAAGTCTTCTGTGGCAGGATCGTTCGGGGTACAGTTATTTGATTCATATTCTGTGACACAATACAACATAGCTCAGGTGACTACTGGTTCTCCACTAAAGCATCAATACAACATAGCTCCAGATAATACAGGAAGCGTACATTGGCTGCATAAGAACTCGGAAGTTGTTTCCCATTTAGTTGTTTTGGTTTAGAAATATGTGAATTGGTTTAGTTGTTTTGGTTTATAAATATGTATATATGTATTTTGATTTACATTAATGGTATATAATATAATACTTTTTTGTATATAATCGATATCGATTATAATGGTATATATCGATTTGAAATGATAAATTATAGGTTCATGAAAAAATACTGCCAAAAAATAGTAAATTACAGGTTCTAAAATATTGCTGCCAAAAGTGCAGGTTTAGAAATAATAAAAAGCATAAAAAAAAAAAAAAAAAAAACGCAACATACGAAGGCGCTTTTGAAAAAAGCGCTCTTATAGGGGTGCCTACCAGAGCGCTTTTTCTTGAAAAGCGCTCTTAAAGGGGGGCCTACAAGAGCGCTTTTTCCAGAAAAGCGCTCTTATAGGGGGGGTCTACGAGAGCGCTTTCAGAAGCGCTTTTGTTACCTACGCCAGCGCTGGCTTTCACAGCGCTTTTAAGCGCTTTTAAAGCCCAAAAAAAGCGCTTTTAAAGCCCCAGCGTGTTGTAGTGTATCCTGGTTGCGAAAAGTTTTCCTCGTTATCATTCACCATTCGAATTTACTTGTTGAAGTGTCTCCATGGATGGAGCAATGCATCGTTCACTGCTCTCTTAGAGTTGTTGAAAGAGGCTATGCCAGATTTGAACATCCCCGTGTCTTTCAATAAAACAAAATCTATGATAAAAGATTTGGGCTTAGACTATAAAAAGATTGATGCATGTCCCAACAATTGCATGTTATTTTGGAAAGATCATGGGAAAGATGATTCATGTCATATTTGTGGAGCATCAAGGTGGATTGAATATCCTGAAGTTGCTAATGATCTTGAAGAATCTATAAAAGCTCACAAGGTTCCAGCCAAAGTTCTAAGACATTTTCCTTTGATTCCGAGATTGAAAAGACTTTTTATGTGTTCAAAGACAGCCGACACATTGAGATGGCATGCAGACCATCGTTCAAGGGATGGGAAGCTAAGGCATCCAGCCGATGCTCAAGCATGGAAAGACTTTGATGCCAAACATTCTGATTTTGCTCGTGAAACTCGTAACATCAGACTAGGGTTAGCAAGTGATGGGTTTAATCCATTTAGGACTATGAGTCTTTCACATAGCACGTGGCCTGTTGTATTAACAATATATAATTATCCGCCAAATTTGTGCATGAAGGCTGAAAATTGTTTGATGTCGTTACTTATTCCTGGACCAAAGTCACCCGGGAATGAAATTGATGTGTATTTGCAGCCACTTATTGAGGAGCTTAAGATATTGTGGGATGTCGGTGTAGAAACGTATGATATTTCAAAAAATCAATCATTTCAAATGCGTGCATCTCTTATGTGGACGGTGAATGACTTCCCTGCATATGCTATGTTATCCGGTTGGAGTACTAAAGGGAAGTTTGCTTGCCCTGCTTGTAATCATAATACTTCTTCAAGATACTTAAAACATAGTCGAAAGATGTGTTATATGGGCCATCGAGTCTTTTTGGATTCAAATCATAGTTGGAGATCAAATTCAAGTTCTTTTGATGGAAAGCCAGAATATAGGTCTGCACCCTCCTTATTAGATTCAAAAAAGATTTTAAAAGAGTTAGAAAAGATCCCTGACGTAGTGGGGCATAAATATAAAAAAAAAAGGGCTGGTCCATGGAAGAAAAAGTCTATCTTTTGGCAATTACCATATTGGAAGGATAATTCTTTGCGCCATAATGTAGATGTTATGCATACAGAAAAGAACATTTGTGATAATATAATAGGGACTCTCTTAGAGATTGAAGGTAAGAAAAAGGATCATGCAAAAGCTCGTTTGGATCTACAACACATGGGGATTAGAAAAAAACTCCATTTGAAGGCAACGAGTGATGGTAAGAAAACTCAGATCCCTAAGGCATGTTTCTCCCTAACAAAGCAAGAGAAATCTATTTTTTGTAATGTTTTAAAGACAGTAAAACTTCCTGATGGCCTTGCGTCTAATATTTCTCGATGTGTTCAAGTTAATGAAGGAAAAGTTTCCGGATACAAGAGTCATGACGCTCATATTATGTTGCATTACTTGTTACAAGTAGCAATAAGAGGGATTTCCCCTAATCAAGTTATTATTCCTTTGCTCCGGCTTTGTTCATTTTTTCGGTGTTTATGTCAGAAGGTTATAGATGTGAAAACTTTGGATTACTTGGAAGTAGAAATCGCTGAAACACTTTGCCAATTGGAGCGTATCTTCCCTCCTAGTTTCTTTGACATAATGGTTCACTTACCAATTCACCTTGCAAATGAAGTCCGATTGGGCGGACCGGTTCAATTTCGATGGATGTATTATATGGAAAGATATTTGGGTGATCTAAAATCTTTTGTTCGTAACAGAAGTCGTCCAGAGGGTTCTATCGCTGAAGCTTACTTGGTTAAAGAATCTCTAACATTTTGTTCAAGATATTTGTCTAATGCTGTAGACACAAGGATGAATAGAATGACTCGAAATAACGATGATACTCCAAGCATAGGTCATCCAATTGGGGGAAAGAAACTAATTTCCCTTGACCATAAGTCTCTAAACCAAGCTCACGGCTACATTTTATTCAATTGTGATGAAGTGCAAGAATACATTAGGTACAACCATTTATTTGATACAACATTTCATTCTCACAATAAGTTTTTTTTCTTTTGTATTAAAAAATTAGTTATTTATTTTGTAGAGAGCATGAGGTTAATGTTCATAATCCCAAAAATAAAAGGAAGTCCAGAAAAGCTAACAATCAAAGAGAAGATTTTATTCAATGGTTTGAAACACGTGTCATGGATGAGGAAGTTACTGAATGGTTGAAGGTGTTGTCTAGGGGACCAAATGATGTTATTAGAAGGTATTCTGGTTATGTTATTAATGGATACAGATTTCATACAACAAACCGTGAAGCAAGGCTTAAGACACAAAATAATGGTGTGACATTAGAAGCGGTGACTCAAATTCTTAGAAAGGTGAAGGATGAAAATCCCAAAAAGATTCGTGTGACTTACTATGGGGCAATAAAAGATATTATAGAGTTAGATTATTATGGTTATGAAAAATATGTACTATTCAAATGTGATTGGTTTGTGGATGAAAAGGATAAATATGGATTGCCGTTTGTTTACTTTAACAAAAAATGCTACAAAAATGATCCATTTGTGTTGGCATCTCAAGTTCAACAATGTTTCTTTATTGAAGATCCTTTAAACAAGAACAAACACTATGTTCTGAATGCACTTCCAAGGGAATCATTTGACATGGGAGAATGTTTGAGTTCAGATGCCCAAGAATATGATATTTCAACAAACATTGATACATTAAGGGATGATTGTGAAGTAGATTTGGTTAGGAAAGATGTGCCGGATGATATATTTGAAATGCCTTTGTCAGAACTTCACAACCAAAAAGCAATAGAGAGTGATCATAGTGACACAAGTTACGAAAGTGACAATGAAACCGATTATGATTCTAGTACTGATTAGGTAGTGTTTACAATGTGTTTTACCAATTTGTTAACGAATATTGTTTATTGTGTCTTTCAATGGTCTTAGTTTATATTATAGTTTACAAATATTTGTGCCAAGTTCTTCCCTTTTGTTAATAGATTGTGTTTGAACATTAATTGTGTTGTATAATTATGTAATTTTTCCCGTTTGTAGTTTATAGTTGTTCGCCATAATGGACAATGTAAGAAGTGTAAAAGATGGTGGATCTCATAGAAAGAGTGGTCGAAGTCCTACTAAAAGATTTGATTTTTCTCTTCAAGCAAGATCAAGTGCAGAATTGACAAAGAAAGTACTACAACAAGTTAAGAAGGAAAAAATTGACAAGTTGCATGAGATGCTGCAGGGAAATAATAAGGAAAGGGTTCAGGAAATTGTTGAAGTTATGGACGGTAAATCATTTTCTTGTTTCATATGATTTTATAAAATTGCGTATGTAGAATTATGTTTTGGATTTCCTTTAGATATATTATTCATAATATTTTTTTAATGAATTTTAACAAAAATTAGAAACACCAAAAAAAGGAACTCAACAAGAAAGAGTTCAAAAGGTTGATCGAAATTTGGACAAAGAGACGGTTACAAAGAAAATGGAGAGAGACAAACTCTCCCTACCAAAAGTAATGAAAGATCATGCACATGGTGACAAAGAAGTTGTACACGGTAAGTAAAGAAATTTTTAAATCTTTTTTATCATTCATATATTACTTTAAATTATTCCTAATATCTTTTTATGAATTTTGACTAAAATTAGAAACACCAAAGAAAATAGCTCATGGGAAAGCTACAATAAATAGAGAAAGAGTTCAAAAGGTTGATGGCAAATTGGACAACCATGTTGCTACGAAGAAAACAGAGAGACCTAAGCTTTTGCAACCACAACCTAAGGAAGTTTTTGCACATGGAAACAAAGAAGTTTTGCAAGGTAATTTATATCTTTGCATATACTTTAAATTTATATATTCTTTTTATGACATTTTTTTGATGAGAAAATTACATTGAAACTAGGAATGCTGAAAAAAAGAACTCATGAGAATCTACTAGAGAACAATAGAGATAAAATTCAGAAGGTGGAAAAAACAGTTCAAAGGAAATTACTTATTCCTTCCAAAAATAAGAAACCAGAAAAATCTAATCTATCTTTGGACACAATGATGTCAAAAACTGAATGCTCTAAAAAGGCAAAGAGGGTGCCAAAATGCCCATCAATGTTGATTGATGATTATGTAGAACTTCACAAGCCAAAGGAAATGGATGCAGCCAAGTCAAACAATAGAGAAAAACCGTGCAGCTACGTTAAGCCGAGCTCTAGTCAAAATCATTCAAAAAAAGGAAGTCAACAAGAAAGCGTTCAAAACCAGGCGGAAGTCAATGAAGAAGAGGCAAACATAAATACAGAAAAAGAAAAAGGTAATTAGTTTCATATTTCATAATAATAATTTCATGTATTATCTAAAAATTGGTAGCAAACATGTGATATCATGTTGTTGTGTTGATTACTTTATAGGAACATCCCAAAGAAAAACTCGTGGGAAAACTTTGTGCAAAAAGATTCATGCAAGAACTTTTGAAGAGCGGGTAGAAGTGACCTTTAATGAGGATGGTCAACCAATTGGTCCTAGTGATAAAGTAGTATCTGACTTGAGCCTCTTCTTGGGAACATTGGCTAGGAACTCAACATTTTGTCCTCTACGTTACACCAATTGGTCAGGAATGCCAGATGATAATAAAGACCGTTTCTGGAGATATACTAATGTATGTGTGTATCTGTGAATTTGAATGTCTAATTATTCAAAAAAATATGTTTTATTTTTTGATCTTATCTTACTTATAATATTTTAGCGGAAGTTTATCTTGCCGGTTGAAGCACGAGATTGGGTTGAGACCACTGTTAGAGATGCATGGAGAAGATATAAGCACACTATTAAGAAGAAACATTTTTTGAAGTATTCCAACATGACTGAGAGACTCAAAAATCGTCCGCCAAAGGTGCCCATAGCTCAATTTAAGAGTCTTTGTGATTATTGGAGTAAGGAAGCTATAAAAGTAAGATTAATAAATTTTTTATGTATGTGTTTGATTTTGCACCTTTCTATGTATGTCATAATCAAGTAAGATTTATTATAATAGTTCCGTAAAATTTAAATGTAGGCAATCAGTGACAATAACACTAGAAATAGAGCTCAACTAAAGTGGATGCATCGAATGGGTCCCAAAAACTTTGCTTTGACTCGTGAAAAAGTGGTAACTTTCTTTCCTTCTTGATAAAGTATTCCTTGTATGAATGGTTCTATGCTCAATTAAAGTGTTCCTTTGATAGATGGTTCTTTGAGCATTTTAATTCATGTCTTATTTCTGTTATAGGAATATTAATTCATAGGTTGTTTTGTTATGGAATTATTTTGATTTGTGCAGCGTGAAAAGGAAAAGAGAGAGCCCACTCAATCAGAAATGTTTGTTGAAACTCGAAAAGGAAATAAAGGAAAGGAACTGGATGTAGAAACTGGAAAAGTAATTGTATGTAACATTATTTATATAATATATTTAGTTAATATAGTTAGATAACATTGTCTATAATATAGTAGTTAATATTTTTTTGCAATTTATGCTAGTCCCAACTTCAAGAAATGGTTGAAAAGGAGAAAAATGACACGAAAGCATTTAAAGCTGTTTTTGGAAAGGAGTGTCCTGGCAGGGTACGCTGTTATGGGAGAAACGTAACTAAAACTTCCTTAAAGCGAAAGGCGGAGATTAATGCTTTGAAACAAGCACACAGTGAAGAGGTCTCTACATTAAGGCACGAGTTTCAAGATCAGATTGATAGATTGCAAAATGCTTTTAAGACCGTAATACAACAATGCAATCCTCAAATTAATATGGAGTCAATCGAAGATTTGTTAGGATTATCTCATGGAGATGCTTACAGTTCCCCAAAGGATATGACACAACAATTGCATTCCTCTACATCAACTCATGCTCCATGTCATGGAAAGGTAACCATACAAACCAATAGTATTGATTTAAAAGTATTCAGAATCTAGTAAATTTTATGATACCACTAGATTCATACTCTGGTTGTATGGGGTGAATATGGGACACGTTGATATGATACCATATTCCGTGATAAGCCCTTAAAATTATAAATATATATACTCTGTTGGAAAACTTCTCTGTCATCTAGATATTGTACACAGGTTATATGGATCTATAAATATGAATTAGATTAATATAGGTTTTATTTATTTAATTTGATATCAACGTGGTCCATATTCCTGTGATTTAGACCATATCAACCATATAAATTTATAGATATTCAGAGTATTACAACAATAGATTATAACCTATAATAGAGTATATATGGGAGTGACCATATTATATTTATTTATTATAATTTGAAGGTGTCAATCTAGCTAGTTGATTATAATAATCACATGTTGCTAATCAACTACATTATAAATATATTCACTTGACAGAGTATTCTATGATATCCTTGGAGCATGATATAATTTTACAAATACGTAGATTGATTTCATGTATAAATTTTGTTTCTTCAATTTGTGTTGTTTGTACAAAGTTGTGTTCTCTGCATTATTAGTTTCTACTTTTGCGTTCCATAATTGGGAAACATAAATTGATAAAGGGTATGATAATGCATAATTGAGTGTCTTACTCGTTTTTTTAGTTTTTATTTGTGCGAGGTATAACTCTTGTTGATGTATTTTGTTTTATTTTCTTATGCAGCAAGGTATCAATGAAGATGTTGAAAATGATGATATCAATGATGAAATTCAAGAAGACGACATAGATAATGAAATTCAAGAGGACGACATAGATGATGGATTTCAAGAGAATGTTGTAGGTGACGAATTTCAAGAGGACGACATAGATCTAGAGGATGAATTTCATGAGGATGACATAGATATAGATGATGAATTTCTAGATGACGATATAGATGGTGAATTTCAAGAGGAAGACGTAGATGAAGAATTTCTGGAAGATGACATGTGTGATGACTTTCAAAAGGACGTGGATGATGAATTCCAAGAAGACAAACTTGAATGAGTTGGATGCTGTTTTTTTTTCTTCTTGTAGTTGAAAGCATTAAACTTGAACTTGTTTTTTGTTGTTTTGTTGAATTATGTTTTTGGTTATTTTGCTAGGTTCATACTTCAAAGTATTAAACTTATTATTATAAGTATTGTTACATTGGGAATTTTATGTATTTGCTACTATCTTGAATTAATGTTTGAATTATATTTTATTATAATTTATCTTTTGTTGATGTATGGTTAAATTTGATCTTGCTTAAGTTATTATCGACATTTTTCGAAGCCAGTCATCATCGATTATATTAATTAGAAAATAATAAAAAAATTGTATATTTTATATGGATAAAAAGAACAGCCTATAAGCTATGGCAACACTTTACAAACGTTCCTCCTTGTCAAAATTTAAGGCAACAATTATTAATTGTAACTGCATCTGGCAACACTTAAAAAGCGTTGCCTAATAGGCCACAAATAATCGTCCCCTATTCTTTTGGTTAAGGCGACGCTATTAAAAAGTGTACCCAAAGAATATGAAAAAGCGTCGACTTAGAGGCCACAAATAACCGTCCCCTATTCCTTTGGTTTAAGCGACGTTTTTAAAAAGCGTGCCCAAAGAACGAGAAAAAACGTCCCCTTAGAGAATAGGCAACGCTCGCACAGGAGACGCCTAGAAAACGTCCCCTATTCTTTTAGGCAACGTTTTTTTAATTTCTGGCAACGTTTTCTAATTGTTGCTAGAGAGCCTAAATGTTTTTTTAATTTCTGGCAACGTTTTCTAACACTACTTTTGTGTTTATTTAATGAAAAAAATCCTCGTGTTTTCACTATTTTACTTCTATGGAATTTGTAATTGTTGAAAGAAATGGCAACACTTGAAAATTGTTGCTATAGAATTTCACTCTACCATTTTAGGGAACGTTTTGTAGTTGTTGCAAGTTATGGTAACACTTAAAAACCGTCGCCTAAGATGCCTCAGAAAAATGTCCCCTTTACCTATATTTTAGGCGACGTTTAAAAGAAGTGTGGCCAAAAAGTGAAATAAACGTTGCCTTAACTAATAGGCAACGCTCGAACAGAGGACGGCTAGAAAGCGTCCCCTATTCTCTTAGGCAACGCTTTTCACATCTGTGGCAACATTTTTCAATTGTTGTCAAAGAGGAAAAATGTTGTAGTGTTTTGTTGTTATACACAGTGGCAGAGCCAGAAATTTTAGGGAGGCTGGGCAAAAATTTTACACATTGTTTCTACTAATTTTACACCCTGTTTTTTCTAATTTTATCCTTGATTTTGTCTAAAAATTTTGTCCTTGATTTTGCCCAAAAATTTCGCACCCTATTTTAACTAATTTTGTCAATAACTTTGTCTAAAAATTATTAATTTTGCCTATAATGTTGTCCAAAAATTGACTATTACGTGGAGAGTATACAACGAAAAGAGGGGTTGAGCCCGAGCGCGTGCCCAGGCTCGCTTGGCTGTAGCTCCGCCTCTGGTTATACATTTTTTCATATTCTTATCTGACAATAATATTTAACCAGTTTGTGAGTATTATAAATTTAAAAAAGAAAATAAAAATCGACATTCATGCTAAAAACAAATAATATTAACAAATAATATTAACAAATTTCTTTTTTGAAAAATCGACATTCATGCTAAAAACAAATAATATTAACAAATTTCTTAATCAAATTATCTAATTTAAATATTTTCAATCTTTCTCTTTTTTATTTGCATTTTGTTTGTTTATTTTTATGCGGGTTAATATTAGCGAGATTCACTTTTAGTCCGTAAAAGATTCTTTTAAAAACCCCTTGTAAATTCCTTAATTTTTTTATTTTTTATATTAAATTTTTTACATTTTCTGACTTGGCAGTCAAGCTTGATTTTTATTTTATTTTTTATTAAACTTTTTTAATGCCACGTTGGAATTCCTTAATTTTTTTAATTTTTTATATTAGTTTTTTTTACTTTTTTTGTATTAATTTATTTTCTATATTTCCTTTAATTTTTTTATTAATATTTTTTAGAAATTATCTTTTTTAATGATCAAAATAATATATTTGGGCCTAAGGTATGAGCAGCCCACTTACTAACATAATATTTCCAATTCATAAGCCCAGTGTTTGACTAATTTATAAACAATATTTATATTTCTATATCAACTGATGTGGGAGTATAAAATGCAATAGTTGTTGCATTTTGGTTATGCGGTTTCCTATATTATATTCTGCAGATGCAACACCGGTTTTCCAATCATTCTGTAGATATCACAAATTCACAATACATTTGAATGCTCTCATGGGCGTGCAAAAATCGTAAGAATCAACCAAGGAAAATCAACTGCATGGTGGAATTAACTACATGACAATACTTCTATAATACTATCATGACAACAATAACTCAGTTTCAATGGAGAGGTTTGCTCCAATGTTGTGCATGTTGCAGTGATGGTCGCCTGAGAAGAGGTTGCAGAAATTTCAACATTCATTTCAGCTCGTTTTGACTTGATGTTTACATGTATTTCTTCAACATTAACCTTGTCATCTTGTCGTGACTCTTCAGCTCGTTTCTACATTCATTTCAACTCGTTTTGGAAAAAATGAGTAAAATAATTACAAAGAGAAGAAGAAAGAATAGAAAGATAAAGATAAACTGATAAAGTGAACATAACAACATGTCAATATATATATATATATATATATATATATATATATATATATATATATATATATATATATATATATCATTGGAATAAATAAAGGTGAATTTTTATTTACCCAATTCAAAAAGTTGGGTAAGGTTACCCTCAGTGGAACAAACAAATGTACTATTTAATAAATAATTAAATATGTAAAAGTTAAATGGTGTTATGTGATTTGCTGAAGGTACACTACCCATCTTTTTGTGATAGGTAGAGAAGTTATCCCCATAAATAAATCAACAAAGGTTAAGGAGGTTCTTTGCAAGCCAACACTTGATTTCTAACGGGTAGGTTTTTAATTTAAGACATAATGATGACCCTATTTACACACAATAATTATTGGTTGCAACACATCATTTATGGCTCAAAATTAATTGAAAATTGAACACAATGAAGAACTTGATTACACCACAAAAAATAAATTACATTTCATTTAACATCGATAAACTCTTGTCATTCGATAGCAAGTAATGTGAGTATGAACACAACCGCATGCGTGGTTAATTCTTTGTCAAATCTATTGAAATCTATCACGGTCACCAAGACTTCCGACTCCCACAAAATGCTATAGAACTTAACACAAATATTTATTTGGTTTATTAATCTCATATTTTTCTAATACTTAATATAATAACTATATTTATAACAGTCATTTAAGTAGTTGCCAACATGACAAAGTATGCATAGTTGATACTTGATATGCATTTTAAGCACAACATCTTTCAATTTTCCAGATCTCATAGTTTTCACGAAATGGGCCAACTTGAAAGGAAACTAAGGCATGATTAAGAATGGCCCATTGTATATAGATTGAGGACCAAAATATTCATGTAGTAGACTGGGCTAGACATTGTTAAAGAACGTTGACTTTGAATATTAATAATAGGGAGCAAGACATAGTCACATACACGTGCAAAGATGTTACTGTTTGTGGACGTTTGCACTGCAGGAAGAAGAAGAAAACAAAAAAGAGCAGTAAGTAGCACATGTGACGTGATGCGTGGCATGGCAGGGCAGGGTGTGAAATGTCTGTTTGTGCAGTAACGTGTGGGGCCTCATTTTAGTCTAAGATATGTTTTCTGCTACGAAATTTTGTAGTAACTATAAAGGACAAAATGGGACCCTCCTCCAAGCAGCTACATTACACCGTATATTATATGCATTCCTGTGTTGTCGTTGTATTCTGGCTGACTACACTAGATTACATTCATGCACACTTAAAATGTTAAATAAGTAATTAAGACATGATTATATTTTAAATATAACAATGAGTGTACTTATCTAAATTTCATATTTTTCTTAAATCAAAGAGTAAAAATTATGAAAAAAACAATATTGATATATTGTTATTTTTTATTTTACGGTAAATAATTGTTCGGTATTAAATTAAGACCCGATCCACATGGTACCAGGCCATCCGATTTTAGGGGATAAAGCAAATTAAAAGATATTAATACTCTAACAGTACACTTGGTTAAGATTGTCAATCGATTACGAACAATCAGATAATGAAATGGTATAATGTTTCTACTTTATCCTAGATACGATGGTGAATTCAAAATGAACTTGATGATGATGATGATGGTGGTGGTGGTGCAAGCACAAAGTGTCATCCTGCCAAGGTGATGTAGTACTTGTTTTAACGGAGTGTGGTAAGAAACAAACCAAAACTATGAGAAAGATTGAGTTTCTTGAACAAACACAAGAAACCCAATTAGGTTTTCACAAAAGAGAGAGAAGAAAGAAGAAGAAGAAGAAGAAGAAGAAGAAGAAGAAGAAGAAGGAAATCAAGATTGGTTATAATTATTTTACTATTCACTTACTCAATAAGGGTTCAAAGATTACAAGTGAATAACAACAACCAAACTTTCTCAACAACTTGGGAGAACTAGTCTATTTATAGATTACTAAGCTAGCTAACTTAAGCTCCAAGCTAACTGATACAATTGAGCTAAACAAACATGCCCAATTCAATATGTTAATAATCCTAACATTTCAACTACAGTATGCAGGACTTCGACATCAGCATGTGAGCAAACTCCATCATCATGCTTAATCTCTGTCGAACCAAGAAGCTATCTCTGTCGAGATATTAGAGTTCGATTCAAAATCTCACAAATATCTATCTTGGAACAAACTCTACAAAGTCAAGGGAACAAACTAGTTTTCTTCATGCAGCATTATCAAATGCATACAGTGGAAAAACTTGCATCTTGGCAACGTCTTTGTGATCATATCAGCAACATTATCTTCAATTGAAATCTTTAGCGCTTGAACTTCTCCACGCTCGATAATTTCTCTGACGAAATGTAGTCTTACATTGATGTGATTGGTTCGTTTATGGTAGGCTAAATTCTTTGACAGATGTATGGCACTTTGACTATCACATTTAACAGTGATAACTCGACATTGAAGTTTCAGCTCCTTAGCAAAACCTTCAAGCCACAATGTTTCTTTCACAACTTCAATGAGGGTAATATATTCTGCTTCAGTGGTTAATATGGCAACAAACTTCTGAAGTGTCGCTTTCCAACTAATGTTGGGTCAAACATAGTGAACACATATCCAAAAATAGATTTTATGGAAACCATACAACCCGCGTAATTAGAGTAGACTTATCCTTTGATTTCTACTTTAATATCATCATCACGGGTTCCACCATAAATCACTACTCTACTCAGAGAGCCATTTATGTACCTTAGAGTCCACTTCAACACTTGTCAGTGTGCCTTTCCAAAATTGGCCATATACCTGCTTGCAAGGCTAACTCCTTATGTCTGGCCTCGTACATACCATATCATACATCAAAGAACATACTATAATAGCATGTGGAATGCTATTCATATAGAATCTTTCAACTTTAGTACTAGGACTTTGAGTCGTACTCAGCTTGAATTGAGTATTTGTCGCTGTTACAATAGGTTTTGAATTCTACATACCAAACTTGTCAAGAATATTTCACAGGTAAGTCTCTTGAGATAAGCATAATCTTGTCTGCTTTCTATCTCTTCGGATTTCAATCCCAAGAATCATGGATGTAGCTCCCAAATCCTTCATGTCAAACTCCTTATTGAGTTTAGTCTTCACCATCATTACATCCTCAACATTGTTGCTTCTACGAGAATATCATCCATATAGAGCAACAAAATAATAAGTGAATTTCCCAGTCGAAATTTGAAATACACACAGTGGTCGAACTGGCTCCTAGTGAAACCTATGTGTCATGAACTTGTTGGATCTCCTATTCCATTGTCAAAGAGACTGTTTTAGTCCATATAAATATCTTTTCAACTTGAATGCATAATCTTCCTTTCCCTTTTCTGTATACCCTTCAGATTGCCTCATCAGGATTGTTTCATCTAGATCACCATACAAGAAAGCAGACTTCACATCCATGTGTTCCAGCTCTAGGTTGAACTTTCCACCATGGCAAGCAACATTCAAATGGATTCTTGCTTAACAACAAGTGAGAATATACCATTGAATTTCAATTCTTCTTTCTGAGTGAAACCCCTAGCAACCAATCTTGCCTTGTATCACTTCAACATTACTCTTTCAATTCCTTCCTTAACCTTGAAAATCCACTTACAGCTGACTAACCTAGCCGCTGTAGGTTTCTCGATCAACACCCAAGTGTTATTATCATGAAGAGATTTCATCTCATCATTCATGGCCTCCATCCATCCAGGCTTATTTCAACTCCTCACAGCTTCCTTATAGTCTCTAGGTTCTTCATAAAGGACCTCACTTGCAAAGATTAAGGGAAAAGCTTTGAGATATGCATAACCAAGTCTTTGAGGTGGCTTAATGACTCTTCTCGACCTGTCTCTAGCCAGCAGGTAGTCATTATCAATTTTCTCATCTTCATCAGTAATTTTTGCTTCTTCTTCGACTTTATATGGGTTAGGCAATTCAACATCACTATGCTCTACCTCAACAAGAATATCTTTTGGTTCCAGCTCCTCTTCATATATTTATGCATTTCAACCAGCATCATCAGTTTTCTTGAGCGCCATTTTTGCTTTATTGAAAACAACATCTCGACTCATGAGACACCTCCTGTGACCTGGCTATAGGCACCACAACCTATAAACTTTGGATCCATCAGGGTATCCCATAAACATGCATCTCAGAGCTCTATGTTTGACCTTTTCTTGCCTAATATGAGCATAGGCTACACAACCAAATACTATAACTTTGTCGAGATTAAGTGGATGTCCCGACCAGACTTATTCAGATGTCTTCATCCCCAAGGAAGTCAAGGGATATCTATTTATCAGATATGTTGTTGTCGAACAACCTCAACCCAACACGCCTTCTTTAATCCAACACTAAACAACATGCATCTAACTCTTAAAAATGGTTCGATTAAACCTTTGAGCTAAACCATTTTGTTGGGGAGTACATGCAGTAATTATGTTCATTGAAACACCATATATGGCATAATAACTATCAAAATCTTCATTGCAAAACTCAAGGCCATTGTCGGTTCTCAACCTCTTTACCTTCTTCCTAGTCTAATTTTCGACCAGAGTCTTCTAACTTTTGAAATTCTCAAAAGTTTCATCCTTAGTCTTATAGATGAATACCCATAGATTTCTAAAATAATCATCAACTATAAATAGAAAATACCTTGCATATGAATGTGAAGGACACCTTGCAGGCCCCCAAAGATCAGCATGAATATAATCAAGGGATCAATGTGTTTTTTGTTTACCTTTCTTAAACTTCACCCTACAGGATTTACCAAATACACAATGTTCGCAAAACCACAGCTGTCAAAAAAAAAACCTTGTCACCACATAACAGATCTTGTTTCAACAATTCGAACAGGCCTCTTTCTTTAACATGGCCGAGTCTCTTGTTCTATAACTCAGTCTTCGACACAGATTTTGTGGACACCACATCTACTAAATAATTTACAACCTCCGCCTCAAGGGAATACAAATATTGCCTTTTGATGCCTTACAAGACTTCCCTCGACGCCTTCATTACCCTTATAATACCTTCCTCTCCTTTGAAAACATATCCTTTCTTGTCGCATTCACCAAGAGAAACCAAATTCTCTTCAGACCAGGTACATACCTGACACCAACCAATAGCTTTATTGACTCATCATGGAGCTTGAATCTTACAGGTTCAATTTCTACAATTTTGAAGGCTTTCTTGTTTCCTATAAGTACTGATCCACCATCTTGGTCACAAAATTCCTCAAACACATGTTTGTTTGGAGCCATGTGCTAAGTGAAACCTGAATCCAAGATCTATTCCTTGAAATAACTTTTCCTAGAAACTAAAAGAACATGAGATGATTCAAAATCATGTTGCACAATGGTTGCATTATCATTGTACTTAACACCATGATAGTTTTATCGATCTGGGAACACCTTTCGTGTGTGACCCTCCTTACAGTGATAATAAATAATTGCAGAAGTATCACCACCATAAGATTTATGATGACCTTTACCTTTCTTCTTTTCAAACTTACCATCTTTTTGTGAGAATTTCCCCTTAACGGACAAACCTTCACCAATAGACGATGGTTTATGCTCATTCTTCTCATTCAAGTCCTTTGAGTATGAGGTGGATTGAACTTCTTCAAAGATCAAGGAATCTCTTCCATACAAGAAAGTTTCTTTTAAGTGAGCATGGGAATATGGTAAAACACACAACTACGACAACAATGCTTCATCTTCATCATCGATCGTGACATCGATATTCTCAAGATCATGAATCAGCTTGTTGATCATATCCAACTGCTCAGCCAAAACTTTGTCTTTACTCATCTTGAATGAATACAGATCTTTCTTCAAGTAGAGGCGATTTACCAATGATTTGGTCATGTACAAACTTTCTAGTTTCATCCACATCACCTCCTTCTCCTTCGAAACTTGCCAAAGAACATTATCTACAAGGCTCAATACGATGGTGATGTGGGTTTTCTCTACCATCGTCATTTTCTGTTTCTCCGTTAGTGCAACATCCATGGCTGCAGCTCCCTCCAACACTTCTAGAAAACCCTGTCGAACCATCAGGGAATGTGCCTTCAAGTGCCACACACCAAAATCATTCACACCTATGAATTTCTCAATCTTATACTTCATTGACGACATCTTCTTATACATGTTCACTGCACCATTTTATTGTAATGGAGTTTCGTCGAAAACAAACCAAAACTATGAGAAAGATTGAGTTTCTTGAACAAACACAAGAAACCCTATTAGGTTTTCACATAAGAGAGAGATTAAGAAGAAGAAGAAGAAGAAGAAAATCAAGATTGGTTATAACCATTTTACTATTCATTTACTCAATTAGGGTTCAAAGACTACAAGTGAATAACAACAACCAAACTCTCTCAACAACCTAAGAGAACTAGTCTATTTATATACTATTAAGCTAACTTAAGCTACAAGCTAATTAAACAATTGGGCTAAACAAATAGTCCTTATTCGATATGTTAACAATCCTATCATTTTGAATATTGCATGCTTGAGCGTAGTTCGGCCACAGCATGCAGGACTTTGACATCAGCATGTGAACATTCTTTGATAGCATGCTTAATCTCTGTCGAACCAAGAAGTTATCCCTGTCGAGATACTAAAGTTTGATCCAAAATCTCATAGTAATTACCAATAATTCTAAGGTTCAAAAGACTCTTTGCTAATGTAAATGACGCAAAATATATTAGAAGGCATGCAGATAAATGAAAATGTGATGGAAAAATTCGTGTTGTAGTAATTCTTTGCAATGGAAGAAAATAAATTCGTTGTTTCTAGATTTTGTCCATGATTCAAGAAACCCTAGGCTTGAAATTTCCACCAATGTAATGAACCTATTTGATAATTTGAGTACTAACCATATTTCATGGTTTGTTCTTCTCATAATTTATAACCTATCTTTGTGGTTGTACGTGAAGCTCAAACATATGATGTCATCTAAACAATCAGGAAATGATATATATGTTTACTTAAGTCCATTGATTGAAGATTTAAAAGTTTTATTGGAGGAAGACGCATATGTTCATGATGCGTATTCGGGTGAAAATGTTAAGATGTGCGCCATGTTCTTTTGCAATATCAATGACTTTCCTGAATACGATAATTTGTATGGGTACAATGTTAAGGGACATAAAACATGTCCTATATGTGAAGATGAAATATGGTCCCACCAACTAAAGAATGGAAAAATATTGTTTAATTTGGGCATAACAAATTTCTAAGACTCAATCATCCATATCTTAGATTGCGGAAGGCTTTTAATAGTGAGCAAGAATTTGATATCTCTCCAAAGCCCTTAACTAGGGAGGAAGATTATAAACGATAATAATGCATTAATGTTGTCTTTGTAAAGAACCAAAAATGGCCCATGAATAAAAATATATGGAAAAAGAGGTCGGTGTTCTTTTATCTTCCATATTGGTTTGGCCTTGATGTAAGACATTATCTTGATGCGACGCACGTGAAGAAAAATGCATGTGATAGTTTGATAGGAACACTTCTCATCATTCACGTCAAGACAAAAGGTAATAAGAATTTATGTCTAGATATGGTGGAGATGCGTATAAGACAAGAGTTTTCCCTAAATGAAATAGATAAAAAAACATATTTGCCCCTAGCATGTCACACTCGGTGTAGAAAAGAGAAAAAAATATTTTGCGAGTGTTTGTAGGGTATCAAAGTTCTCCAATGGTAATCATCAAATGTCAAGAAAATTGTATCAATGAAATATCTCAAATTAATTGGTTTAAAATCTCATGATTGTCATGTCTTGATGAAATAACTTTTATTAGTGACTATTCGTGGCATTTTGCTAAAAAATGTAAGGGAACTTATAAATAGATTATGCTTATTCTTCAATGTTATTTGTAATAAAATCATTGTTCAAAGAAATTTAGAGGAGTTCGAACATGAGGCTGAAATTATCTTGTATCAATTGGAGATATATTTTCCTCCATCGTTTTTTGACATTATGATTCACTTAATTATTCATCTAGTTAGAGAGACTAAATTTTGTTGCCATGTTTATTTAAGGTGGATGTTGTTGGGCGAGAATATGGGGATTAAACGGTAAAAAAAGAGTTAATTACTTATCTAGAAGGACCACTTTGTTATCCACAATAATTAGGTTTAGGCGAACATGGGTTCGAGAGATGGGACCAGTTGAATAGAAATACTCAGCTGGCCTAAGGGCACTCTAAAAATTATCTTTGGTCGCGGAAAAACCTTCCTACAAGGGCTTAGATAACTCTTTACAAAGAGAAAGATTTTCCTCGCGCATGTTTGTAAGGCCATCTTGGGTCTTCACATGCTCATCCCGGGTCCCTTTCAAGACTTTCTCTAAGTAATTAGCCTTCTTGTGGGCAGCTTCTAAGGACCATTTCTCTTTGGATAGAGCTTCTTCCTTATCAACCACTACCTGAACTAGCCATTGTACCTTTTCAGGGCAAATTCAAAAACAGAAAGATAAGTGGAGACACCTTTAGCTTCATCTAGGCACTTGTCCCAATTAAGAACGAGGTCGCTAATCCTCTTTTTAAACCCCCCTCTTTCCCTATAGAAATGGTCTGGAAGGAAAATTGTTGGGTAGGAATATGGAGTAAAGGAACAATCTCGAGGCGGTGAATAAACCCTTAAAAAAATTTGTCTGATTTTCAAAAGGAAATATCAGAGTTTTCAATGTGAAAGTCTTAGAGAAAAAATAGAGACCTTATGCTTGAATTGGAAATTAATCATGAATACAGTTACACAATTAACAACTATCTCAGATTGATTAGAGGTTATATTCAAATATTTACAAACTACAATGGACTGACACTTTGAAAATTACACAAGATATGTTCTTTACAAAATAGCAATTGCGACAGGAATTTAACATCACAGTCTGCAGATTTTTATCAGCGCTAAAATATAAATAGGTTCCAATTCTAACAAAACATAAATTTATGTAATTAATCGCTACCAACAAGAATTAACGAAAAAACTTCACTAAGAAACAATTACCTAAATATGCAATAACCTAGAAAAATTAAAATGCAAGAGAGAGAGAGAGAGAGAGAGAGAGAGAGAGAGAGAGAGAGAGAGAGAGAGGGGGGGGGGGGGGGGGGGGGTACACCGGGATGTATAGTGGTTTGGCTCCATCGTCCTCACAGGAGCCTACTCCATTCTCCAATGATTTCCCATTGAAATTTTTTCTTCCACTATGTATTGACAAATATTACACGAATTCATACAATCACTGTATACACAAAAATAGTGACAAAATAAATGTCTTTCTGGATCTTGACTTGTATACAACCTTGATGTTGAACTCTTTGTAAAATCTTTACTCGATTCTCGCTGCTTGAATCTTCCAGCTTCACCAATCAACTCCAAGTCTTCGTATGTGCCAATAACCCTTGATCCCACCGATTTCTTGAGCAATGAACAATCCGAAGATTAAGAATAACTCATACCTTGTATGTAAGCTTCCACCCTTGATCCCATCGATCTACTTGTATTTTTTTTACAAAATCACAATTGGTTGGATTGGTATGACAAAAAGAATTTATGTGTTTGAGATTATGCACAAAAATAGGTGCTAAATGGTTGATTTGACTCAAATGAGCTAGTAGAGTGGAACAAGATCAACATAAGAGAAGTGGTATACTTTTTGTGATTCAGGTCAAGTTGTATATTTAATTCGAGTCATGGAATTTCATGATCCGAGTCATGTACAAACCCTGATTCGAATCAATTTAGACAAAACCAAACAGAAAATAATGAACAACTTTGTGATTCAAGTCATGTGTAAAGTGTGATTTAAATCAAACTAGGCAATGGCTAACTAGACTTGTGTGATTCAAATCATGGGAAACTTGGGACTCGAGTCACTGTGCTGCATGATTTGAATCAAGTGTAAATTGTGATTTGAGTCACAGATGCAAAATCTTTCATGTTTTCCTTTGTTTAATATGATTTGAGTCATAACTTGTGAGTGATTCGAGTCACACACAAGAAATCTCAAATTTTCAAGTTTTTCAAAATAGTTTGAGATTCAACTTCTTACATAACTTGAACGAAAATCAAATATTGTTCTTGTTCCATTAACTCAACCAATTGACTCGAAACATAATGGTCATACTTAAATACAAACATTTAAATCATGCATTCTAAAATGAATGAATTCAAAACATAATCCAAAGATGTACAATTAAAGAGGAGACTCAATAAACAATAATAATAAAACAAAAGCTTAAGAGACAAGCAACAAAAAATTCTTAGGATTCTCCCCTAACTATGTTAGAGATATTCAATTTCAGTTATCCCATTTGTTTTGCTTGGCAAGCTTTCATTTGGAATTGAGTCGACTTTGAGCCAAAGAAAATTAATGCTTGTGCTCCCCCTGAAATATTGCATACACACAACAACATAAAATGCATAAAACAATTCTAGACTCACATAACAATTTCTTCCCCTTTGACACGATCAAAAAGAGATAGATGGTAATGAATCTAAAGCATCTAATAACCAACAACAATGAAAAATGATTCCAGGTGAACACATGAGCTAAAAAGATAATAAGAATAAACAACATCATAAATCAAATATTGAACACGAAGATAGATACGTTACATGCAACAATCATATCAACACAAAATTAAGTGATAAAAAATTGTAAGAATGGAAGGTTAAATAATGCATGAACAAGTATATGAATGCTCAAATGCACATAATTAACAACACGCGTTTAAAAAGACTTTAAATGAAAAGATGAAAAACCAAAACATAAGCATGCTAGAGATGAATGAGTAAAATAAAAAAATGTAATAAGCAAACTAATGAACATATGCAGAACAAACATACACATAATGTTATAGTCGGATACAAGAGTTATACATACATACCAATGGAGTTGGTGGAACTACGGTTTGCTGCAACATAGTGTTAGTGTAAAAACAAAATACAAGTAGAAAACAAAATTAAATAGAAATACCAATTTATTTGAGACATGAGGAATCCATGATTCTCAATTCCCTACAAATCTTGTGAAAAGTTTATGATGATAATGGTTTTGTAAAAATGCCAGCAAGCTGATTTTTCATATCAACGTAATAAAAAACAACGTCCACTTTTTCAACATGATCTCTAAAAAATGATACCGGATTTCTATATGTTTAGTTCGTAAGTGAAGTATCATATTCTTAGTGAGGCTAATCGCACTAGTGTTATGACACTTAATTGGAATGCAACCGAGTTTTAAATCAAAATATAAAAAGTGTTGCTTTATCCATAAGACTTGTGCACAATAACTACCAGTGGCTACGTATTCAGCCTTACTGGTAGAAAGAGAAATTCTATGCTACTTCTTACTGTTCCAAGAAAACAAATAATTTCCAAACAAGTGACAAGTACCACTAGTTCTTTTCCTATCTAACTTGCACCCTACAAAACCAGAATCAGAAAAACCTACTAAGCTACATGCGCTACCCTTGAGTAACCAAAGACCGTGCTGCAAGGTTCCGTTAAGATACCTTAAAATTATTTTTATGATCTTAAAGTGAGATTCCCTAGGTGACGTCTGATATTTGGCGCACTTGCATACATTAAACATAATATTTGACCTACTTGTAGTTAAATAGAATAAGGATTCTATAATACCTCTATATTTAGTGATGCCAATATTCACTTTATTCTCGTATTTGTTGATTAGCCTGTTTGGCGCCATGAGGGTAGAAATGCTCCTTGAATTTTGCATATGGAACTTCTTAAGAAGCTCCAAGAAATACTTCATTTGACTTATGAAAGTTCCTTATTCGAATGGCTTGATTTACAATACTAAGAAATATGTGAACTCTCCCATGATAGGCATTTCAAACTCACCACCTCTTTTTATATCTTCTAGTGTTTGATCTAACAGATTACAATTGTCAAATCATGAGGCAGGTGATTTGAGGTCTCTTGTTTGTCTCCCTCTTGTGAGCTTTTCTCGTTATCTTCATTAATTTCCTCATCCTTTGGTGAAGAATGAGGATCTTCTTTGGGAACTTTAGTCGTTGATTAAATTTTTCGTTTTCAAACCTAAAATATCATAACAAATACATTTCCCGGTCTTTTGGGGTGAGGAATCATCAAATGCAACAATAATAGATTCTTTAACAATTGATGTTCTATAATTGTAAACTCTAAAATATTTACTTGAAGATGAGTACCCTAGGAATATTCCTTCATCATACTTAACATCAAATTTACCAAAATGATCCTTTTCGTTATTTAAAATGAAACATTTGCGACCGATAACACAAATGTAAGAAATGTTTGGTTTCCTACCTTTAAGTAACTTATAGGGTGTCTACTTCAGGATTGATCGCATGACCACCCTGTTTAAGACATAGCATGCAATATTAATCGCATCTGCCCAAAAGTACTTAGGCATGATCATTTCACTTATCATGGTCGGGGTCAATTCTTCTAAAACACAGTTTTACCACTACAACGAATAACACTTTTTATGAGGAAACTTTCATCTCCAATATTCTAAAAACTGAGAGGACATGTCCTAAGAGAGCAATGTTTATTTTTTTAATAAGATAAACAACATGTTACATCGTTGTTTAAAAAATTGAGGTAACGCAGCTATAAGTTATTGCCTTTTTTAATCCATAAAAAATAATAAACCTGTTATCTCGGTGTTTTTGAGAACCGAGGTAATATAGCTATAAGGAACCTCGCTAGAATCCTCTTTGTCACTTTTAAAACTTTTTTCAAAGATTTATCACTTGGCGTCTTTTCCAGATGCCATGTTTTGTTTTGTTAATTAATAATTCTCAAAAAATTTGTTAAACAAGAATAGGCAATAATAGAAAAAGGAAATATTTCATTGATAAAAAAATAACACAACAAAGAAAACTAATCAACAAATTCAAACTTCTCAATGAACTCGACTTTAACATCACCCCTGACTTATAGAAAAGTTTAGAAAGAACTATTCCATAAGGTATGAGGAAAGTCGTTTCCTCTCGAGAAGTCTTTATCATTTCCTTCAAGAAGTTGAAAATGGTAAGAGGAAGATTAACTCTGATGTTTTAGTTAAGGAATAACACGAGATGCTTGTCATACCAAGTAAGTGTTTCCAGTTCTTTCTCTCGGGAGGAGATTTGCGACTAGAAGTTGAAAACAAAATTTTGCAAATGGGATTAGAGAAGCAGGACTAGAGATATTATTTTGGATGGAAAAAAGTCGGTAAGGTGGGTTGCATATACATAATTGAATTCATAATGTTCAACACAATTACCAAACTCTTCATAGTTGATTGTCATAGCACTCAGTGATGGAGTAATGTATTAATGAGTGGCATTGACATAAGATTGGATAATTTCTTGATGACCAACTGAAACTACGAAGGCATTCAATCAGAACTCTTTAACGAGGTTAGTGTATATGGGGACATGTAGAATGTTAAAGTAACCATTCAAATTTTGTTTGTTAATAACTTTCCTCAACTTTGATCCAAAATCATAAAATCAAGATACTTTTCATTGATAACGAACAACAAATTTGCATCTATTTTTTATAAGAAAAAAAGGAATTTGAAACAAGGAAACAGAGAGTTGGTAGTAGGACGTTGAAAATAGGAAAAAACTTTGAAACAATATTTGAACTTCAATATTTGAAGACACAACGATTTGTTAATGTAAAAGAAATGTTACGACTTGATTATATAGTTGATCATTGTTATTCTAGTGATATGATTCCAATGCATGCGCGACACGTCTATATTCTAACCTCTCTTTCAATTATATTTTTTATTTGTAAATTAAATATTCTAACCCGTAGGTGTTCCTAAAAACCGAGGTAACATTTAGCGTTAAAATCAGAACCTCTATATTAATTGTATTTTTTATGTGTAAATTAAATGTTTTAACCTGTCGGCTTTTCTAAAAACCGGGGGATAATTTAGCGTTAAAATAGAGGGCATTTATCAAATCCTTAATCAAATCCTTATCGTCCATTTCATGACTATCATAACTCAAGATATTACCATTAGTGATCCGCGTGAAACATAAATAACTTCCATTATAAAGAAGTTCTTTATCATGGATTGCATTCTGAATATAAAAAATTGTGCCTCTCAAGCAGGTATCATCATGAAAAGTTTAAGGTTTGAAAAAGTGTTTTCCATGAAGAGTTCTCTATGATGGATTGCAAGAGCGGAAAATTAATTAGGTTTAAGGTTTGTGTTCTTAAATGATTATTTGAGTAAAAAAATTATTTATTTATCTAACTCTTTTTCTGACTAACCCTTTTTTTGTTCATATCAGAAACAAATGCATGCCAAAGTGATTGAAAACATCCTTGCACCTAGCATTTGATCTACCCAAAATTATATGATTTGAAGATCTAAAATCTAGATCTTCCGGAAATTAATTTACCCAACCTTTTCTTTTTTGTTTTGAGAAAAGAATTTCCAAGTATTTGATCTTGCCCAGAATATAAAGGAATTGATGATCCAACATATGATCTTCATGGACAATTAATGTAATGTTCTGGGTAAACACTATAACAATTTTTAATAAAAAAACTAATGACCCATCGATTTTCTTGATAAATTGAGATAAAAAAGGCGCTAGTTTTTGTAAATAATAAAAATGCAGAAACTGGGGTTCAAAGCCATGTGCTAATAAACTTTTACCTCGGTGTTGTAAACACCGAGGTGATAAGGATTTACATTTTATGATGATCTTATTTGCCTCGCTTCTTTTGTTGAGGTAAAACGCATTTTGCGTCTGGTGTAACACCCCTTACTAACCCCGCGGCAATATAAAACAAATATTCAGAGTACATGAAATAAGGGTGCCACAATTCACAACAAATAAACATCATTCAGTCATGTCATGCATTCACTGAGGTAATCATCATAAGTAAAACGTTTCATGTTAACACAGCGGAAATTTATTCAACGGACTAAGTTTAACATCTTTAAAACTTATCCTTCAAAACATCAAAACATAACTAGAGTCATAATCGTAAACTCTAAACAATCGCGTCCCCAGTGTTACAACTACCAGAGCATGACACCTGACGCTAACTAAATACTGACTCATGAGCTAATCCTCACCGAGTCGAACAGCCGCTATCCTCAATCTGAAAATGACAACATGTAAGGGTGAGTCTCATCATAATTAACAAATGTTATAAGGTTATAAAGCAATAACACATCACAGTTGTATCATCCACCCAATTGTTTCATAAACAGACATTCAAAACAAGTCAACAACAATCAACACATCATCAACATTTACAACACTGGAATACATCCAATCATGTTATAAATTATGCATATGTATGAACTGACACTATGCATGTGGTACCAACATCATCCAATGGGAATAACCCATGACCAATCCAACATCATCAAGATACGGCCCTGCCAGCACAGATTCCACACAATGGGAATCATGCCCTTCACTGATCCAACACATCATCATGGATACAGTATCATCAATGAACATGAATGAATGCAACATATACAACATACTTATACCATCATCATCATCATCATCAAAATCATCATCATCATCAAGTATGTTCATATATATTAATATCATTCAATCACAATTCCATCATCATCATATAGAAAATATACACGTATTTGCACCAATCATCATCTTCAACAAGAAATAGCATACATGTATTTTCATCATTCTAAAACCAATCAATCATCATCATATAGATTATTCTATAAGGTTCGTTTAGCTCGAAACGGCACATCAAACGGACCAACAGTTAAAAAGTTATGCATCTTTGAACTTTTAAAATATCTCAAAACGTCAACAGCACGCGGCGCCATCTTAGTTCGCGGCGTGAACTGAGCGTCCCAAAAATCCTTGGCTCTCTACCAAGCTATTCGCGGCGCAAACATATGCACGCGGCGCGAAGCGAGAAAAAGTTACGCCTTCGCGGCGCCAACACGGGTACGCGGCGCGACCTGTGCGTATCACAACTTCCAGGCATTCTGCCCACCTGTTCGCGGCGCCAACCCTATGCACGCGACGTGAACCGGTGATTTCAGAAACCCCAACCTGCAGAAAACAGCATTTTACACATCCCAAATGCCCTCAAAATCACACCAGTACGAGTTTCGGAAAATGAACCACACATACAACACAAATTGCACGTTAGTATACACAATTCAAGCATCAATTGACATCATAACATCATACACATCATGGATTCAACAAAGGATTAAAAGTCACACAAATTAACCCAATCCCTAAACCTATCATATGACTCAATTGATACGAATTCTACATATATTCAGTATTATCAACCTCTAACCCAATAATAGATGATAATCAGATAAGTCCCCCCTTACCTTAGCCAAATTCTTGAACTCTTCCCCTTTCTCTGCTTCTGCACTTTCACGTTCTTCCTCTCTTCTCCTCTTTTGCTCTTTTCACGTTCTTTTTTCTAATTTTCTTCTTTTCCTTCTTTTATGAAAAATAATAAAATTTAGTAAAAAGGCCTTGTGACTAACACCCCTCCTTTTACTAACACTACCTCGGCCCAACTCTATTATTTTCCATAATTTTTAGAGAAATGTCAAATAATTCCAATAAATAATTTAAATCCCAATTAAATTAAATTAAGGAAAATTACGGATGTTACATCTGGCATTAGAAGCGTTATTTGTAGTAGTGTACGCTCAACAACACCATTTTATTGTAGAGTTCTCGGACATGAAATGTGATGTGAAATCTCGTTTTTGTTACGAAAGTTTTGAAATTGATGGTTTACAAACTCACCACCATGATAATTAGAGGGTGTGATAATTTTCAAATCAAAATAATTTTGGATAAGCTTAGCAAAATTAACGAAAGCCTTAAAAGTTTCATCCTTATTTAGAAATAAAGTCCAAGTGAATATAGAGTAGTCCTAAACTTTTTTTGATTTAGATTTTCTATTATCTAGAGTGAGTTGAGCAAGCCTTAGACCTGAGACACCCCCCTCTAAGTTGGTTGGGATACTGGCTTTCAGAGAAGATTCAAAAGTGGCATTAAGCCATAGTTGCAGCACCCAAATTGGGTCAGAGACTAGGAAACTTTCATGATTTTCCCGTTCTTTGAGACCACGAGAAGCTAATCATAGAGATTAATAAAGACCACACAAGATCAGTTTGCTAAGGCAAACATTTCTCTTTTCATGAAGTTGAGTGGTCAGTGGCACAATTTGTTTGGCCACTTGAATGGATCTAGAGCGAAAAACATAGCGGGAAAGCCAGTAGGCGAGGAAAGCTATGTGTTCATGGTCTCCTACATTCTCAATCAAAGTGTGGTGTTCTTCTATGTATGTGTTATAGACAAGGTTGCTAAAAACGAATTTGGGTTTAGTCTTGGTGATCCTAGAGGGTTCAAATATTTCTTCAATTGGTCTAAAACCAACAATAGCTGCTATGTCGAAGAGCTTTAGGGTTATCATTCCACATGGTAAGTGAAACATATTGGTTGAATATTCCCAGAAGCAGATGGCAACAATATGAAGGTGGAGAAAAACACAAGAAAGGGGGGATTGAATTGTGTTCTTTATCAATTAAAATTCCCTTTCTTTTTCTTTAACGTCTTTTTTTTCTTTTGTTTAATCATCTATTGGATTATACTTTGATGTTGCGGAAGCATGAAGATGTAGAACTACATAACCAATAAGATGTTCATTTTAACTTCTAAAAGGATATCAGAACTTCTGAATTGCTCAGTACAGTTCTGAAGAACTTTTATTTGAGTGTTCTAAGTAAAAATGACACGTGCAGAAAGTAAAAGACACATTCATTTTTATCCTGGTTCACCTTCTAACTAAGGCTACCTCCAGTCCACCTTCTTCAGGTGATTTGCCTCTCAACAGAGGTCTTAATCCACTATGTTATACCCCAAAATTTGCCCGCATCATTTTTCAAGAAAACTCCAATCTGAAAATTAAGAGTCTCATATAATTATGGATTATTTCAACAAATATCCTGACATATGAAACACTTAGTTTTTAGAATTTTTCTTATACAGTAATTTGGCCTGCAGTTGAATTTATTCTTACGCAAACGCCAAATACTGTTTATTACTTCACACATGCTATTTATTTATTTACAGATAAATAGTACTGACACAATTGGTACAGAGTTAAATCTTTTGCAGGCGCAGAATCAGGAAACTCAGACTGTACTGGTAACAGTAAATATTAGTTATTTATTATGTCTGTGTTTTTTTTAACAAGTCATGTAAATAAACTTTCATTTTTCACATAAAACAAAAACAAAAACAACAAAAAAGAAAATTAACTTTGACTGTTGATTTTTCACTCTAACTGCTACATCAATACCTGGACAGTCAGTTGACAGCCAAACTGCTGGCAGTACAATTCTCAGTGTTTTGTACCATCAATCAAATCAATCTTTCACAATTCAAAATTCCAAGATTTTTGTTCTAGAAGTCTTCTGAATATCACGCGATTAGCAGAGACTCAACACTGCACAAAAATCAGGTACGCTTAACTGTCTCCTACATAAACAGTCCCTGACTAGGGTTTTCTTGTTTTTACAGGAGAAACAAGTTTTTGAGACCTCAAATGGATTTCATGCACATCCATATATCTCAAAGTACCATCATACAAATTTTCAAACTTCAATTCACTCAGACGCACCGTCAGCAGCTCAAACAGTCAACAGACGACCCGTTTGACCAAAAAAGTCAACAGACAGTCAAAAATGAAATTTTTTGTCAAAGTCCATATTTTGTCAAAGGATTCATCATTTGATCATTGGATGATCATAATTCATCAAGGAAAGATCAAAAATCAACAAAACCCTAAGATTCAAAATTAGGGTTTTTGCCTGAAAAGTCAACTCAACTTTGACTGATCATAACTCTCTCATCCTTCATCCAAAAAATTCAAACCAAAGCTCATTTTGAAGGAAATTCAATTATCTTTCAAATGCCATTGATCCCATGGTCATTGGATTCACCATTTGAAAAATATGATCAAAGACATTACAGGTCATTTTCAAAGTCAACAAAAAGACACTTTTTTCAAAAGGACACACAAAGAGCATCAAAAATCATTTTGACATGAGACCAAAGGAATTGGTTAGAGGACTCTTTGAGGTTTCCAAAAAGTGCAAGATCTCCTTCATATGACAAAAATTGAGGGATTTACACCTTGTTGAAGTTGGCTAAATTTTGGGAAAATGCATGAAATCAACATTGCTCAAAAATGCATTTTTTCCAAATGGGGCCAAGTTTTCATGGTTCAAACATCTTTGCCATGTTATTATGGGCCTCCCACGACCAAGACAAGGCCCACACCTTTTTTATCCATTTTTGGCATAATTTTATCTTATTTTAAGATTAAATTAAAAGGAAAATGAATGGATAAAGAGTAGCTTACAAATCAAGCATGACTCACCCAAGGAATCTTCATCTTTCTGCAGAGAATTGAAGAGCAAGGCAAGTGCATTGAAGACAAGAAGACTTGGTCAATAATTCAAAGCTTTTTAATATAAAAAATTCAAGAATTCCACAAAGGCAACTAGATGCTTCTTAGCTTCAATTCTAAGCACTCAATGCTTATATATAGGCTACCTTACTTCAGTAACAAAAGAGACAAGTTCATAAACAAAGCCTTACTCATAATACACTTGTAACCACTTGAAAAAATTTCAAAGAAAATTCAAATTCGAGTTTTTAATTTCAGTCCATTTCAATACAAACTAAGCATTCAAACATCATCTCTGAGCTTCACTGAAACTATTCCAATCAATTGCAAGTCTTAAACATCACTGAATCGAGCTACACAGGTGTAAAAGATTGGAGTTTTTACACCACCTGCAAATGAACGGTGTAAAAGCCCATCTGAAGGTTGAAGATGATGCGTGGCGTCCTCTGATTGGCTGGGAGGCGCGCGTGTGATTTTTTTAAACTGACCTTGGATTCAGTGTTTTGCAGGTGTTCCACGTGCTATGGTCCCTCATGCTTTCCACCATCGGATCCATCCATCTCCTAATCCAACGCGCCAGATCATGCAGCTACATCATGTTCCCTCACATGCATACCACATCTGATTATTATCCTTTTATTTTCTTTTTTTATTTTAATTTCTTTGTTAAATTAATTAAAAATAGTTTTAAAAATCCAAAAAATACACAAAAAATATTTTTAGACTTCTAAAATAATATATTATTTTCTGAAATAAAAATATTTTATTTTTCTTCAAAATTTCAATATTTGCATAATTAATTAGTATATATTTATATATTTGCTTTTTAATTATTCTAACCAATCAAAAAATCATAAAAAAAATTGTTCTTTATATAAAATATTGTTTATATATTATAAACTAATTTTGTACATATTTTGAATAATTTTCTCTTTGAGTTTTAATTATTTGTATAATTATTTGTATAATTATGTATTAATTAACTTAAATCAATTTCAAATCAAATTCCAAAAATTCCAAAAAAAATTAGTTTTGTTTTAAAATTAATTGACAAATAGTTTGTACATATTTTAAACTTAAATTCTAGGTTTAAATCTATTTTCATCTTTTTTCTTCATTTTAATTTAATTAATCATGCATTGATTATAATTAAAACCAATCATAAAAAATCCAAAAAACATGCCTTTTATTTTTCTTGCAATTTAAATTCCTAGATAAATGTATAGGATGTCAAATTCATGTAAATAGGCTAGTTTACATTTCCTGCACAATCGATGTAATAGCGTAGATTTACTTTCCGCACTTTACATTTCCGCATTTTAATTTCCAGCAAATATAAACTGCGTGTATGTCAAAGATAAAATTGAACCGTTAGATCACTAACTTCAAAGATAAAATATCTGAATACAAACACAATCACACTTGCACCTCTTAAGGTAATCCCTTCTCATTCTTTTCAAAATCAAAGTCAAAATTCTACTGTTTCGAGTACAAAATCGAACCTTGCGTTTATATCCGGTGAAAGGATAGATTTTTAAAGGAAATAGGATAAAGACCTTACAACTCAAGGTAGACCTCCTAGTTTGCTTGCTCAAATCAAAATAAACAAAATTCTCATACACTGTTGTTTTTCAAAACAAAACTTTCCAAAAAGACAATACTTTGTATACATCCAAACACGGATTATTACAAAGTTAACGTTCTTTTCAAAACATCTTTCGAAAGATAAACAAGCATTTTGTATACATCCGCACACGGATCATTACAAAATTCAAATTACAAAGGTATTTGAAACCAAATATGAGCAATTTCAGAGCAATTGAAAAGTGATCGAAAAACAAGTGAGCTAAGCAAACTTAAGAGCCCATGGATAACCATGGATACAAAGGGTGCTAACACCTTCCCTTTGTATAACCTACCCCCTTACCCAGAATTTCTTAAAGGTCTTTTTTCTGTTTCTTTTATAAACCTTTCCTTAATTGGATAAAATAAAAGGTCGGTGGCGACTCTGTGAATTTTCAAAAATGCGAAAGCATTAAGCGATAAAAAAGAGTCAGTTCACGTATCTCTACAGAACAGAGGTATGGCCCGGAATTAAAAAACGGAGGTCCACAGAACTGGCGACTCTGCTGGGGAGTCGCTTTCAAAAACAAAATGTTTTCAAAAGGGGTTACCTTAAGAGATAGATTACTTCGATGTTTTCAATTGTTTGACTTGATTGCTCTATTTTTCAAAGGTTTGTTTGGGTATTTTTTGTGTGAAAGATTCTAACCCGAATCTCGAGATACCTTAAGTATATGACAATAGACCAAGGAAACTGTACGGCATGTACCGATACGGTTGATCTGGTAGTCATCATTAGTGCGATACTTTGGTTTATACTGATGTCCCTTGAAAGCGATCAAGGAGTATATTAGGCTTCCGAAATGTCATTAAACACTAATTTGTCTTAGAACCTTTTTAGTTGAACTTGACTTGTGGCCTATTAAGTGGCTAGCTTTGAAATTGATCGAAGTTAGTTATCCTCGAGGAATATTTTGATCGGCCGCTCGAGCGCCGTATTGAGATGTTACTTCCAAGGATCATAGAACCCGAATACTATTCTAGGACAGGTTTTAACCAACTCAACTTCAGTGGGGAGGGTATCACCTATCAGCTCCATGCAAGCCTTTAAACCTAAGGCTATTGTTTGATTTGTTTTTGTGTGCCACATGTTTGCATCATAAGCATGTCATTTTTGCACCAAACACTTCAAGGATCAAAGAGTTTACCTTTGTTTTTGCAGGTAATGGCTCCCGCCACCAAAGATTACATCCGAATCAACATCTCAACGGTACCGTCTGAACTAAAAGACTTAGTGTCAGAATTCCCCAGGAATGTTCAATTCACTGAAAGGCATGGTCACCTACTCCATTTGGTTACCTCAAAATTTGAAGAAGACATGATACGGGTCCTGTTCCAATTCTTTGACCCTGAACATCATTGCTTTACCTTTCCTGATTACCAGTTGGTACCCACTTTGGAAGAATTCTCTGAACTAATTGGATTGCCTGTTCGAAATCAATTACCTTTCACTGGTTTAGAAAGGATTCCAAAACCTGAAGTCATTGCTGCTGCTTTACATCTGCGAAAATCAGAAATCGAGTCCAATTGGGAAACAAAGAGTGGAGTTAAGGGTTTGCTTGCCAAGTTCTTGTTGGAAAAGGCTCGACTACTGCTAGAAAACAAAAGTTATCCAGCTTTTGAGGAAGTTATGGAACTTTTGATCTATGGGTTGGTTTTATTCCCAAATCCCGACCAGTTCATAAGTGTACACATCATCAACCTTTTCCTAATCCGTAACCCGGTACCAACATTGCTGGGAGACATTCTACATTCTCTACACACTCGTACCATGAAGAAACAAGGAACTCTCATGTGCTGTATACCACTACTGGCTAGGTGGTTTACATTTCATCTTCCCCGATCAGTATTGAGAAATGAACAAAGAATGCAATGGTCTCGCAGGATTATGTCTTTGTCTCATTCAGATATCCGGTGGAACAACTTCTTTCAAAAAGACATTACTATCATTGATCATTGTGGAGAATACCCTAATGTGCCACTCCTTGGCATCAAAGGAGGCATCACTTACAATCCCTCTTTAGCTCTACGCCAATTCGGATATGCAAGGAGCAACGGTCCTCATGACATGATTATCCATGGCATTGTGTTTGATTACGAGAATGATTCTCATAGACACCGACGAAGGTTCATACATGCATGGGACAGTGTCTATAGAATAGAAAGCAAAACTCTGGGGCAATGGAATTCTATTCCTATGGAACCCTACCTCAGATGGGTCCGCACTCATGCTCAGAAACTCCTTATGCCATATCCTGCTGTTCTACCTGTGACTATTGAACCAGAGGTCGAGGGATATGAACCTCAAGTTATTCTACACCCGGACATGCCAACTGACCTAGAAGAGTTGCAAAAATCTTGGGTTCAACTCAAAGAGGAAAGAGACACCTTCAAATCATACTGTCAAGACTATGAGAGAAGGATATTGGAGCTCACCGGACAGCTTCAAGAAGAACAGCAAATCAACACATTCCTGGGGGCAAAGAGAAAGCGTCCACGGGAGACCTGAAGGATCATTTATTTTATTTCTGTCTTGTAAGCCCAAATGAGGCAAAGAAAAAAGAAGCAAAAAAAAAATAAATAAATTGATTAACTAACGTTTGTTTCTTCTTTAACAAATCTAAACTCTAAGATCCTTGAAACATTGCACACACATTTCACTTCATGCATTGCATATACATTTCATACATTGCATTCATATACATTGCACATACATTTCATACATTGCATACACATGGCATCCGGTCATACACATTGCATAACAGGTTCACATGACGGATTTCTCATCTTCTCGCTGTTTATTTCAGTCAGAAGAGATGGAATCTGAAATGAGCATCAAGAATCTCGAAGCACAGAATGCCCAAGTTCAAGTGGCAATTCTGGAATTGGCAAAGGGGCAACAAGAACTGAAAGCCCTGATAATCAAGAAGAAGAAGAAGCCCAAAGGATCTGTAGGCGTGAGTCACCTGAAAAGAAAGATCAAAATCCCAGTCAAAAAGTTCAAAAAGTCACTGATCCCTGAAACAGTCGGTGATGATGAACAAGAAGACAATCAAAGCAACCAGGGTTCTGCTAAACCCTCTCTCTCTTCAAATGAAGAAAATGGTCATTCTGGGGACGAACCGGATGATGAAAAATACCAACAGCTGGAAGACCGTATGAAAGCTATGGAGATACAAAAAATACCTGGCTTAGATTTCAATGATCTGGGGCTCATCTCAGATGTTGTTATCCCTCCAAAATTCAAGGTTCCTGTCTTTGCAAAATATGATGGAGTTTCTTGCCCGAAACTACATCTGAGATCCTATGTGAGGAAGATACAACCTCATACAACAGATAACAAATTGTGGATTCACTTCTTCCAAGAAAGTCTGTCGGGTACACAACTCGAGTGGTACTATCAGCTGGAAAATACCAAGGTTCATACTTGGGAAGAATTAGCTGCTGCTTTTTACAAACAGTACCAATACAATGCTGATCTTGCGCCAACCCGTACTCAACTAAGGGGCATGTCTATGGGACCAAAAGAAAGTTTCAAAGGATATGCACAAAAGTGGAGAGATATGGCTGGAAGGGTTCAACCACCCTTATCTGATCGCGAACTAGTCGACATGTTCATGGGCACTTTAACTGGCCCTTTCTATAGCCATTTGCTGGGAAGCTCATCATCAGGTTTCACTGACCTGATACTGACCGGAGAACGCGTCGAAAGTGGCATTCAAAATGGAAAAATTCAAATAGGTTCCTCCTCTGGTACTACAAAAAGGCCCATCAGCGGGAGAAATGAGGTCAATGCAACACAAATTCAGAAAAGTCGCAAAAGTGAGCAGCATCAATCTGTAGGGGCAGTTCTGATCTCCGCATCTGCACCTCAAAAAGATCAACAGCCAAAATATACGCATCAACCAGATGCACCAAGAAGAAATTTCACCAGAATCAACATGCCAATCTCTCAGGCATTGCAGCACTTGCTAAAAGCATATCTGATCACATTAAAAGGTCCTCCAAAGAATGTCAACACTTCCTCTCCAAATTATCGCCCTGATGCGACATGTGCCTATCACTCAAACTTTCCAGGACATGACGCAGATCACTGCTGGGCCCTGAAAAATAAAATACAAGATATGATAGATGCTGGGGAAATTGAGTTCGATCCTCCAGAAACTCCAAATGTCATCACTGCACCTATGCCAAAGCATGACAAAACTGTCAACGCTATCCTGGACACTGTTTACATCTATGATGTGAACGAATTATCAACTCCACTCTGCGAAGTCAAAGGAAAGCTAATCCGAGCTGGTTACTTCCCAGGATGTGACCCCGACTGCTTTTACTGCTCTTGCCTGCCCAATGGTTGTGAAAATCTGAGGATGGGAATTCAAAAGTGGATGGATCGCCGTATCATTATGTTTGAGAGGCTCCCTTCTATGGACGTGCTGTGCGAAGTCTTTGCAAACGGGATGAGAATAGAGGATGCCTCAGTGATCTCCAGCTTACCATTCAAAATCTCTGCCAAGGCTCCATTCAAAATTTCTGCTACACTCAAAGTGGCATCAGTAGTCATTGCTAGACCAACTCCATTTCCATACTCCTCAGACAAAGCTGTCCCATGGGGATACAACGCTAATGTTTATGTTCATGGAATTAAGCAGAATACCTCGACTGAAGAGACCGCAAAGATAACTACTCCAACTGTGGGTAATATTGTGGGTACCAGCAAGATCACGAGAAGTGGAAGAATCTTTTCACCAGAAATTTCTCCAAATGTTGCTGCTGGTCCAGTCCGAGTCCCAGTTCCTAATCAAAATGTCAACGCTCGAGGCAAAGAGCCACAAGTTGAACAAGTTCAAACCCCGGTGGAGATCACTGCTGAGGATCCATCAAAGCAAGAAATGGAGGAAATATTGAAAATCATCTGCAAGAGTGATTACAATATTGTTGAGCAACTGGGGCACACCGCTTCAAAAATCTCAATGCTATCTCTGCTAAAATATTCAGAAGCTCATGCCAAAGCTCTGATGAAGTTCCTCAAAGCTGCGCATGTGCCTCAAGAGATCTCAGTCGACCAATTTGAAAATTGTGTTGCCAATCTAACCGTGAACAATGGCCTCGGTTTCTCTGATGTGGATCTAACCCCTGCTGGAAAAAATCACAACAAAGCCTTACATATCTCCATTGAATGTAATGGCACCACTCTATCTCATGTGCTAGTAGATAACGGTTCTTCTTTGAACGTGTTACCGAAAACAGTACTAGAAAAGTTTGACTTCGAAGGAATTGTGTTACAACCAAGTGATGTTGTGGTAAGAGCCTTTGACGGATCAACCAGAACGGTATACGGAAAAGTGAATCTCCCAATCAGAGTGGGTTCTCAAATCTTTGATTCTATCTTTTACGTAATGGAAATTCACCCAGCCTACTCCTGTTTACTTGGACGCCCTTGGATACATGGGGCAAACGCTGTAACTTCTACCTTGCATCAGAAGTTAAAATATCCAGTAAAAGGAAAGATTGTCACAGTCTATGGCGAAGAGGAATATGTGGTTAGTCACCTAAGCAATTCCAAATATGTCGAGTTGGAGGACGAATTCATCGAAACTCCATGCCAATCATTTGAGGTGGTCTCTCCAGATGTCTCTACCACCAAGCATATTCCTGCTACTCCAACTATGGCTTCTCTCAAAGATGCCAAAGCCGTGATTGAACAGGGTGATTGCACAGTATGGGGACAACTTCCCGATATACCCTACAAGTCTGACAAGCTAGGTCTGGGCTATGATAGTGAAAATCAAAAGAATGATCAAGGTCCTCGTTCTGAAGGATTGATGTCACACTTCGTCAGCCAAGAAGTAAACGCTATTGAAGATGAAGGAGTGTTCATGAACCATGTCATTCAGCCATATCCAGATGAAATTCCACCTATTTCCATGGGAATGTGGGATGTTGTGGGAGAACCAAACGGCGGGTATAATTATCAGTATGCCGCACCTCAGAATTCTTATATTGCTATGGAGGACCTTACCCCGACTGGATGGGGTGATCAAATTGGAAATGACGAAAGTTTCACAAGTCCCGTCACTGAGCAATATCAAAATCCACCCAAAGAAGTATGGGACACGCTAGGAGAACCCAGCGGCAAATATGACTATATGGTGAAATATTCCGCTCCTCCGAGCTCACAAATTGCCATGGAGGACATTGTCCCAACTGGATGGGATGAACATTACGATGACAATTTCGCTTTCGAAGAAGCCAGGGAAATACCAAATAACGAGGGTTGCTTTCTGTCAGCATACACTCCTCACCAAGATGCACAAGTCTCTATTCAAAACATCATCCCGACTGCATGGGACGGCCTTATCGAGCATCTCGCTCAGCCAACAGAGATATCTCAGTCTGGGCTCTCGTATCCAGCAGAGTATATCCCTTATCCCGAAGGATCACCGGCTCATTTTCCCACTAATGAAATCAATGCTGTGGAAGATGAAAAAGACAACTGCAACTGGAACAGCTGGATACTCCCTGCTCACAACAGTGGATTGAACAACTGGAAAGCTGAGGATGTGATCTCCTTTGACCAGGAGTAAATGCCATTTCCTGTTTTCTTTGTGTATATTGTGCAAAGATAAAAATGGTTCCTGAACAATCGAACCATGAGCTTGAAAGCCGTGTGCCTTAGCACACTGGTCCTTCTATAAGGGCTTATCATATCATGATCATGTGCATTCAATAAAATCATGGGACGCTTGCATATTTAAATTTTGTGATCCTTTTTCCTTCTTTCTTCGCTTTCAAATAGCTATGTTTTTTCTTCACACACACTCACATAATTAACATGCAGATTCACATACACTCTGGATCCAGTCAACAACGATTCTGCTATTGCCCGTCATGACTTTGAAAGTCCGATCTACCAAACTGAGGACGAAAGTGAGGAAGATTGTGAAGTGCCAAGAGAACTTGCAAGGCTGCTAGAACAAGAAGACAAGGCCATACAGCCTCACGAGGAGCCAATTGAGGTCATCAACTTGGGCAGCAACGAAGAAAAGAAAGAAGTCAAAGTAGGGGTTGATTTAGAACACAGCATCAAGCAAAGACTGTGTAACTCGGTGAACTGACTTTTATTTTTAGTATGCAACAATGTTGCGGTGAGCATGAGTCGCCACCGACTTTTATTTTGTCCAATGTTAGGAAAGGTAAAAAGTACAGAAAAAGACCTTTTGAAAAGAAAACGGGCTCGGGGGGTAAGTTATGAAAAGGGAAGGTGCAAGCACCCTTTTCATCCGTAGTTATCTACGGGCTCTTAACTTGCTTAGCTCATGTTTGTTTGTTTGTTTTGAAAGGAACATAAGGACTTTAGCGTAAATGCGTAGCCTTAGTTTTTTTGAAATAGTAGTGAAGAGATGTTCTTTTATTGAGCTAGGCAGGTTAAGAGCACTACCCTAACTACTTGGTCCTTTTCTAAACTTTTTACGATTCCCAGGATCATCCATACTATATAGAAGTAGGAAATCCTTGTTACATTGGACGTGCGGGTCATCGAAGGGTCATCAAGTGGTCATAGAAGGCAACTTATGAGGATACTTTAGCATTTCGAAGGGACTATCATCATTTAATCAAAGGCAACATCGAGGGACAAGATCATTTTTACCGTAGGCAACTCGAAGGGTCTATGATCTTTTATGATGATTTTTATTCGTAGGTAACCCTGTTAAGAGTATCCTCACGTTCGAGGGACATGACCGTTTAATTTGTAAGGCAACAAAGAGGGGCGTACCCTAGAGGTGAGTGTGTGCGGCAATCACGTGTGTTAGATTCAATTATTTATTATCTTGAGTTAGTTAGCTATGTTCAATTTTAGTCTTTCCATGCAATCCTATTAACCATACATCTAACAGTTAATATTTGTACAAAAAATTAAAATACGGAAAGTAGAGTTCCTACACTATTACATGGCTTCGGGAGGGGGATTACAAATTGCCAAACGGGAATAAAAATTATTACAATTATTACAAAACCAAATGAAAATGAAAAGACAAATGTTCAAAAAATGAAATGGAGACTGTAGATGTCTGTAAAAGTCCGAAAGCCTCAAGTGTAGTACCTTATAATCAAAATAAAATATTAGTGACAATGCATAAAATAATAGATGAATAAATGACAAAATAAAACACGGACAAATATTGATAAGAAAAAAAATTTAATTAAGAGAAAGTTGAAATTAATCCATAAGACTCTAAAAAATTTTAAAAAGAAATAAAGAGAAAATTAAAGTATCTAATTACATGACTACTAAATAATTTAAAGGAAAAAAGTTTTACATTTTGAATAATAGATATGCAAGAACTAATGTTACAATAAAACACATTAAATGAATTAAATTATTAATTGAAATAAATAATAGAAATGTTAAAACAAAAAATGAGGAAGAAAAAAAAGTAGATGAAACAAGGACCAATTCTTTCTCCTGTAGCTTCCACGATTCGTAAAAACAAAGGATTTAAAAATGCTTTCCTTGACTTTTCAACTATACCACAAACCAATGGTTACGTGACACATGGCTATTATTTAGAATACAAAACAAAATAAATATAACCAATATATGCATCAGGCGTGAGATAATAAAAAGCATTTTTTTTTCAGATTTTTGGTTTTCTTCTATTTCATGCTTCCTCTCTTCTTCATGTCCTGAAAAACAAAAACAAATAGAAAATTGCAAGTGATTTTTGGTGTCGATTATGTGGCTGACTTTGTTGGTTTTGTAGTAAAAGGTTTGTTAGTGTGAATGGATCTGAAGGTGTTGGTTTTGTTAGAGATTGAATTGATGAAGTTTGATTTGACGATATAGATTTTTCGGTGAGAATAATGAATATTGGTTTTGTGTGAAAGTTTTGCTTATGGTAATGGAATGGTTTTTTTTTAGTGAAGGATTGTTGTTATTGTGGGATCTATAAACTTGTGGTGTGAGGATTTGAAAGGGTCAATTGTTAGTTTCCGAAATATGGCTCTTGTACCTCTTTTTATAGTCTCAAAATCAAGTCACAAATGTATAGAACAACCAAATTATTAGCATTATGACCTTTGTCCACCACTTTAATCTTTTCTTCAATTTTGTTGATATTTTGTCTTGGAAATTTTGGAATGCTTGGAGATTTTGTCTCTACATATTTTGGAAAGTTTTTGAAATTTACTAATAACATAATTATAAAAAAAAAAAATCTACTATTAGTAATAAAAACTAAGGAAAAAGTGACAAAAAAATATTGTTTGATTCTTTTTTATTTTATAACAATTTTTGGTTATTTTTGTGAATAAAAAGTGGGGGGAAAAAACATTTTTTTTTTAAATAGTGAATAAAGAAATACAAAAATGACATTTAAATAATAATTTTTTTTGTGATTTTTTTGAATAAAAAGTGAAATGTTAGAACTAAGGTTAAAAACAAAAGAAAAAGGAAAAATGTTAGTTGTAAGATTCGAACCTATGACCTTGTACTTGTAAACCTTACCTCCTTACCAATTGTGCTATATTATTTATTCGAAATAAAAAGCCAATTGAAAGTTTATGAAGCATCGGTCAGCATTTTGCTATTTATTAAAATATAACAATTTAAGGGTAAACTATTATATTTTTAAAATAGACTTTAAACCGAATATTTATAAAAATTCAGAATGTCAAATGTAAATGAACCCGATATTTTATAAAAATCCAATTTTTGAAATAGTTTTGAATTTTTTAAAAGTGTGGGCAAATTTTGGGGTATGACAGCTGCCCCTGTTCAATCTTCTTAAACCTGAAGATGTAGATTGGCTTGTGTGCCTATCGGAATCTGAAGGTGGAAGAGGATTGAACACTAGAATACCAAGAAATTTGCCCTTGTTGATGGGGGGACTTTTTTTATGAGATGGGCTTAAAAATGCCATCCGGAGGTTGACAGAGAAATGTCTGAGATGGGCTTAGAGATGCCACCTAACTGAGATGCTTGTCAGCAACCTGGGGGGTCATGCTTCCCATGGCGCGTATATGATAGATCTTCAGAATGTTTGGGGTTCAAGCTTCCAAACGTATATCTGGAATAGAGATTCATAGATGTTCGGGGTTCGAGCTTCCGAAACACCTACCATAGAATTCAGATCAATCGGGGCTCAGGCTTTCGAAACATATCTGCCATAGATTTCAGAACATCCGGGGTTCAGGCTTTCAGAACGTTTCCGTTGTAGAATTCAGATTATTCAGGGTTCAAGCTTCCGGAACATATCTGTTGTAGAATTCAGAGCATTCGGGGTTCAAGCTTCCGAAACATATCTGCCGTAGATTTCAGAACATCCGGGGTTCAGGCTTCCGGAACGTTTCTGTCGTAGAATTCAGATTATCCGGGGTTCAAGCTTCCGAAACATATCTGTTGTAAAATTCAGATCATTCGGGGTTCAAGCTTCCGAAACATATCTGCCGTAGATTTCAGAACATCCGGGGTTCATGCTTCCGGAACGTTTCTGTCGTAGATTTCAGATTATCCGGGGTAAAAGCTTCCGGAACATATCTGTTGTAAAATTCAGATCATTCGGGGTTCAAGCTTCCGAAACATATCTGCCGTAGATTTCAGAACATCCGGGGTTCATGCTTCCGAAACGTTTCTGTCGTAGATTTCAGATTATCCGGGGTTCAAGCTTCCGGAACATATCTGTTGTAGAATTCAGATCATTCGGGGTTCAAGCTTCCGAAACATATCTGCCGTAGATTTCAGAACATCCGGGGTTCATGCTTCCGGAACGTTTCTGTCGTAGATTTCAGATTATCCGGGGTTCAAGCTTCCGGAACATATCTGTTGTAAAATTCAGATCATTCGGGGTTCAAGCTTCCGAAACATATCTGCCGTAGATTTCAGAACATCCGGGGTTCATGCTTCCGGAACGTTTCTGTCGTAGATTTCAGATTATCCGGGGTTCAAGCTTCCGGAACATATCTGTTGTAGAATTCAGATCATTCGGGGTTCAAGCTTCCGAAACATATCTGTCGTAGTTTTCAGAACATCCGGGGTTCATGCTTCCGGAACGTTTCTGTCGTAGATTTCAGATTATCCGGGGTTCAAGCTTCCGGAACATATATGTTGTAGAATTCAGATCATTCGGGGTTCAAGCTTCCGAAACATATCTGCCGTAGATTTCAGAACATCCGGGGTTCATGCTTCCGGAACGTTTCTGTCGTAGAATTCAGATTATCCGGGGTTCAAGCTTCCGGAACATATCTGTCAAGGATCTGGGGTTCAAGCTTCCAGACTGTATATTTGATAGAAATTGGTTTTGTAAATGATATCTTCATGACTGGTTGGTCGACCTGAAAGGAAAAGTTAGCTTTTGTGCAATGTCATGATGCATGTAATGTATTGTATGTTTTTTGAAATGAATGAGAGTGTTATGCATATGCCACGAGGTGTATGATGTATGAATGCAAAATATTGTTAATGATGACAACAGATTGTAGCAGTGTTTTGCGGGGAAAATAAATCCCTGGCTGTTCAGCGCCTTTGAGAGATTATTTGAATCTCGACTTGACTGCCCCAGATGAATTGGACAATAACATGTCATGCCCCTTGTACATATTGGCATTTTAACCAAATGAGTCATTCATAGGAAATAATTCTGCTTTTGACGTGCTTTTGAAGCGACTCTGTTTGTAGGGAGAGCTTCCTGAGATTTGTGCTGTTATAAGCAACCTGCCCCAGTATCATGAGTTTAGGAACAATGCCTCTGATTGATCCGGGTTGGAGGTAGTTTCAACTATGCTTGGGTGAATGCTCATGGTCGTTCAACAGTTTTGAGACATCCCTTGAATCTTGACCTGATTGCCCTAGATTGACTGAACTATTACTCAATAGAGTATCCAACTGCTTTTGTGCCCCTGAGGGTGATCAGTATTTGAGATGTTCTCGCTCGAACTCAACGGAGTTCTGAAGACAATTTGTCTCTTGAGAGGATTAGACCTCTCATCTGCAGCTCATGACGGAAGCTTTCCTGGTGTCAAATACTTGTTCATATGCAAAGAATGTTTAGTATGAGAAACATAATTTTAATGCAAAGTTCATGTTTGTCTTGAAGTTTAAAAAAGGAAGTTTTTTTTTTGAAAGGATGTCGAAGCATCGATTTTTTTTTGAAAGGTGGTGTGATACCAACTCAAGCGTTTAGCAAAACTCCTAGGAGTCGGTTTACCGTATTCTTGTTTACAGTATGCTTTCGAATTAACCCTGCTTCAATTAGGACTTTTGAGGGTTGTAACGTGGCCAGGTTCACAGTTTTAGAAAAAAGGACTTTTAGGCTCAAAATTTATTGGTGCCCACCCCCTTCGTGATGTTCTCCAACCTAAGTTCAGTTAACTCGATGCGAGTATTCATCCTTCAAAAGGAGTTTGGGACGATTGAGGAATCAATTAGGTATTTGGACATGGCAGTCACTTTACCTTTCATATTTTGTGTCTGATCACATGACTTGTTCTTTGAATTTATAGTCACACGACTTTGCCGTTTTGTTGAGGATCTCTTTTTTGTTTCTCTAACTTTTGCCTGGACAAATTCTTTTGATTTTGATGTCCATAGGGATGCCCTTATTTTGCCTAAGTCGCTGGTTTTCAAGTTTGTTGACTTAGCAGGATTTTTTTTTTGTATTCATTCTTTTCCCTTTTTTTGAACAAGTCGTATAATCCTGAGACGTCTTCGATTTGTTGGAAAGATTGTGACTGCCTCATTTCTTGGTCGACGAGGGTATTAACTTTCCTCATCCTTTTGAAAGATAACCATTGTTGTATCCTTAGATGCTTGCTCCTGATGAATTTTGAACGCTCAATCAGGTTAACTGAACACTACCCTGCCCCTGGGTTAAATGCGGGGTTTTTTCGTAATGAAAAGAAACTCCTACTTCAAGGCTCAAAGGGGTTGGCAAGGGATTAACTTCCTTATATCTCCAGTGTTTGGGGATTTGAAACAATGCCTGTACATCATCAACAGGGTTTTACTCGAAAGCATACCATTTGAGATTATAGGTATTATGTGTTCGTCATTCTCCCTTCAGAGTCATCATGCTTTATCATTGAGAGTTTGGTATCACAAGCACATAAGAACATATTAGAGCGAGAGCGAATGAATTTTTTCAAGACAAACACATCCAATGCATCGTTATTATAGTTCAAAAACAAACAAGTATTGCATAGTATTGAACAAGAACAAGAAAGATTACGCATGAAAATGCATGAGAAATTACAAATTGCCAACATTGAGGAGATTTTCTCCGTATGGACTTATTGCTTCAGAAGGTCCATTGAGTCGAAGGAGAACTTCAAATCTGGCCTGCAGGTGTGAATATGATATCCTTTGCATCAATCAGGTCTTGTACCTTATCTCGGACTGGTTGGCAATTATCGATCGACTGACCAAGTGCCCCAAAGAGGAAACCAAACCAAGCGTTCGTATCTGAACTACAGATTACTTCTACGAAGAAGATTCTGAAGAAGCTACAAAGGAGTTGTAAGTATCAAGCTTTAGGGATTTGAGGTAGAAAATGAGAAGCTCGTTGTCTGGAAACCTGTTATGCAATGATATGTATGCAAATGCATATGCAATGCTTTCAAGGATCCTTTTGGAACCCAATTTGCAACATTGACATGTAGTTGCAGCTTTGTTGAAGAACTTCGACTTCCATCTTTGAACGTCCTTCTTTAAGAATCAAGCTCACCATATCCAGTGGGTCATAGCCTCTGATTCGGGGTACGTTACTTTTGAGCTTAAAAGCATGTGGCTAAAGGAAAACAAATCTTCTTTCCCCTTGATAGGAACTGTACCCTTGAGTTTGAAGGCATCTGGCTAGAGGAAAATAAATCCTCTTGCCCATTGACAGAAGTTTATTCTACTTTCGAGTTTGAAAAGCATCTGGCTGGAGGAAAATAAATCCTCTTGCCCCTTGATATGAATTAAGGCTCTTGATAGTCCTTCCATAACAGTACCTGGGAATTATGCATCCTAAATACCAAAGATCCCTGAAAAGGTTAGTCAGCACATTATGTAAAAGCATAGGGTAGTACGGACAAGTAAGTCCTACAAACAAAACCTGCAAGGAGATCAAGTGGTTAGATAACAAACATGTCACACAAGAGTCCTTAGGTTTACGACTTGCATGGAGTATGACCAGGTGATTACCCTTCCCCAAAGGTACTTCTATGGATAAAGAGATTTCAGCAACAGGGTTCTACCAGTTACTCAGAATTGTCAGCCCCTCTAAAGCACCCTCGAACATGGTACATGCATACCACGCAATGATACTTTAAGAAGAAACCTATCTGAGTTGTAGTATCGGGTCGCGACCATAACTTGACATGCATCAAGAATAGCCCTCCCACTACGATCCTACAAGTCAGGATGGGTTAAAGGTGACTAAAGGTCCTTGAGCTCCGACGCACCCAAAGGTACATACGTAAACCTCTCTCATGCAAAAGAGGTACATAATAACCAGTGGAGGCCTAACTCAAGCGTGAACTTCATATTGACCAATCCCAAGCATGCACAAGGGAGGTCGCCATGACTATGCCACTTCCTATCTTATGGTGCACTCGAATCCGGGTATAGGATTCATCTTCCATTCAAATGCCCAAACAACCTTGAAAGGTAAAGCAATCAAAACAAACAAACAAGTATTAAAATGAACTAAGCTCTAAGGTAACCCCTCTTTTTATTTTTCCCCAGCAGAGTCGCCAGTTCTGTAACTCGGTGAACTGACTTTTATTTTTAGTATGCAACAATGTTGCGGTGAGCATGAGTCGCCACCGACTTTTATTTTGTCCAATGTTAGGAAAGGTAAAAAGTACAGAAAAAGACCTTTTGAAAAGAAAACGGGCTCGGGGGGTAAGTTATGAAAAGGGAAGGTGCAAGCACCCTTTTCATCCGTAGTTATCTACGGGCTCTTAACTTGCTTAGCTCATGTTTGTTTGTTTGTTTTGAAAGGAACATAAGGACTTTAGCGTAAATGCGTAGCCTTAGTTTTTTTGAAATAGTAGTGAAGAGATGTTCTTTTATTGAGCTAGGCAGGTTAAGAGCACTACCCTAACTACTTGGTCCTTTTCTAAACTTTTTACGATTCCCAGGATCATCCATACTATATAGAAGTAGGAAATCCTTGTTATATTGGACGTGCGGGTCATCGAAGGGTCATCAAGTGGTCATAGAAGGCAACTTATGAGGATACTTTAGCATTTCGAAGGGACTATCATCATTTAATCAAAGGCAACATCGAGGGACAAGATCATTTTTACCGTAGGCAACTCGAAGGGTCTATGATCTTTTATGATGATTTTTATTCGTAGGTAACCCTGTTAAGAGTATCCTCACGTTCGAGGGACATGACCGTTTAATTTGTAAGGCAACAAAGAGGGGCGTACCCTAGAGGTGAGTGTGTGCGGCAATCACGTGTGTTAGATTCAATTATTTATTATCTTGAGTTAGTTAGCTATGTTCAATTTTAGTCTTTCCATGCAATCCTATTAACCATACATCTAACAGTTAATATTTGTACAAAAAATTAAAATACGGAAAGTAGAGTTCCTACACTATTACATGGCTTCGGGAGGGGGATTACAAATTGCCAAACGGGAATAAAAATTATTACAATTATTACAAAACCAAATGAAAATGAAAAGACAAATGTTCAAAAAATGAAATGGAGACTGTAGATGTCTGTAAAAGTCCGAAAGCCTCAAGTGTAGTACCTTATAATCAAAATAAAATATTAGTGACAATGCATAAAATAATAGATGAATAAATGACAAAATAAAACACGGACAAATATTGATAAGAAAAAAAATTTAATTAAGAGAAAGTTGAAATTAATCCATAAGACTCTAAAAAATGTTAAAAAGAAATAAAGAGAAAATTAAAGTATCTAATTACATGACTACTAAATAATTTAAAGGAAAAAAGTTTTACATTTTGAATAATAGATATGCAAGAACTAATGTTACAATAAAACACATTAAATGAATTAAATTATTAATTGAAATAAATAATAGAAATGTTAAAACAAAAAATGAGGAAGAAAAAAAAGTAGATGAAACAAGGACCAATTCTTTCTCCTGTAGCTTCCACGATTCGTAAAAACAAAGGATTTAAAAATGCTTTCCTTGACTTTTCAACTATACCACAAACCAATGGTTACGTGACACATGGCTATTATTTAGAATACAAAACAAAATAAATATAACCAATATATGCATCAGGCGTGAGATAATAAAAAGCATTTTTTTTTCAGATTTTTGGTTTTCTTCTATTTCATGCTTCCTCTCTTCTTCATGTCCTGAAAAACAAAAACAAATAGAAAATTGCAAGTGATTTTTGGTGTCGATTATGTGGCTGACTTTGTTGGTTTTGTAGTAAAAGGTTTGTTAGTGTGAATGGATCTGAAGGTGTTGGTTTTGTTAGAGATTGAATTGATGAAGTTTGATTTGACGATATAGATTTTTCGGTGAGGATAATGAATATTGGTTTTGTGTGAAAGTTTTGCTTATGGTAATGGAATGGTTTTTTTTTAGTGAAGGATTGTTGTTATTGTGGGATCTATAAACTTGTGGTGTGAGGATTTGAAAGGGTCAATTGTTAGTTTCCGAAATATGGCTCTTGTACCTCTTTTTATAGTCTCAAAATCAAGTCACAAATGTATAGAACAACCAAATTATTAGCATTATGACCTTTGTCCACCACTTTAATCTTTTCTTCAATTTTGTTGATATTTTGTCTTGGAAATTTTGGAATGCTTGGAGATTTTGTCTCTACATATTTTGGAAAGTTTTTGAAATTTACTAATAACATAATTATAAAAAAAAAAAATCTACTATTAGTAATAAAAACTAAGGAAAAAGTGACAAAAAAATATTGTTTGATTCTTTTTTATTTTATAACAATTTTTGGTTATTTTTGTGAATAAAAAGTGGGGGGAAAAAACATTTTTTTTTTAAATAGTGAATAAAGAAATACAAAAATGACATTTAAATAATAATTTTTTTTGTGATTTTTTTGAATAAAAAGTGAAATGTTAGAACTAAGGTTAAAAACAAAAGAAAAAGGAAAAATGTTAGTTGTAAGATTCGAACCTATGACCTTGTACTTGTAAACCTTACCTCCTTACCAATTGTGCTATATTATTTATTCGAAATAAAAAGCCAATTGAAAGTTTATGAAGCATCGGTCAGCATTTTGCTATTTATTAAAATATAACAATTTAAGGGTAAACTATTATATTTTTAAAATAGACTTTAAACCGAATATTTATAAAAATTCAGAATGTCAAATGTAAATGAACCCGATATTTTATAAAAATCCAATTTTTGAAATAGTTTTGAATTTTTTAAAAGTGTGGGCAAATTTTGGGGTATGACAGACTGATTCAAATGCTGCGAGACTACGTCGAGATATTCGCCTGGTCCTATGAAGATATGCCAGGCCTTGACACGGACATCGTAGTTCATCGCCTGCCAATCAAAGAAGGTAGCACTCCGGTCAAACAGAAACTACGAAGGAGTAGGCCTGATATGTCAAAAAAGATCAAAGACGAGGTTGAAAAACAGTTCAATGCCGGATTCCTAAAAGTTGTAAGTTATCCTCCTTGCATAGCTAACATCGTGCCTGTACCTAAAAAAGACGGGAAAGTCAGAATGTGCGTGGACTACAGAGATCTGAACCGGGCAAGCCCCAAAGATGATTTCCCTTTACCACACATCGATGTACTGGTTGACAATACCGCACAATGCAAGGTATTCTCCTTTATGGACGGATTCTCAGGGTACAATCAAATCAAGATGGCACCCGAAGACATGGAAAAAACAACCTTCACAACACCCTGGGGAACCTTTTGTTACAAAGTAATGCCCTTTGGTCTGAAAATCGCAGGAGCAACCTATCAACGTGCAATGGTAGCGCTATTTCATGATATGATTCATCAAGAAATAGAGGTGTATGTCGATGACATGATTGCAAAATCCAACACCGAGGAAGAACATCTGGGTCATTTACACAAGTTGTTTGACAGACTCAAGAAATACAAGTTGCGACTGAACCCAAATAAGTGTACCTTTGGAGTAAGATCCGGCAAACTCTTAGGTTTCATCGTCAGCAGCAAAGGTATTGAGGTTGATCCCGCCAAGGTTAAAGCCATTCAAGAAATGCCTATACCTCGTACCGAGAAACAAGTCAGAGGATTCTTGGGACGTCTAAATTACATCGCCCGATTTATTGCCCACATGACTACTACTTGTGTGCCGATCTTCAAACTGTTGAAGAAAGATCAAGTGGAAAGGTGGAATGACAAATGCCAGTTAGCCTTTGACAAAATCAAAGAATATCTCCAAAAACCTCCAATCTTGTTGCCACCTGTGGAAGGCAGACCTCTGATAATGTACCTAACTGTGTTAGAAGACTCAATGGGGTGTGTACTAGGACAACATGACGAATCCGGCCGAAAGGAGCACGCAATCTACTATCTTAGCAAAAAGTTTACCGATTGTGAAACAAGATACTCACTACTCGAAAAAACTTGTTGTGCCTTAGCTTGGGCAGCTCGCCGACTAAGACAGTACATGCTAAATCACACCACTTTCTTAATCTCCAAGATGGATCCCATCAAATACGTGTTCGAAAAACCTGCTCTCTCTGGAAGAATAGCGAGATGGAAAATGATCTTAACAGAATATGACATTCAATACACTTCACAAAAAGCAATCAAAGGAAGTGTGCTAGCTGATCATTTGGCTAATCAAGTAGTGGATGATTATCAAGCATTGAACTTTGACTTCCCAGACGAAGACATTATGCTAGTCAATGACTACAAACAACCAGGACCAGAAGAAGGACCCGAGCCAGGATCCCGGTGGACTATGGTTTTTTACGGAGCTTCTAATGCACTTGGCAATGGCATCGGAGCTGTGATCATTTCCCCCGCAGGAGGTCATACACCATTCACTGCCAGGTTATGCTTCAATTGCACTAACAATATAGCCGAATACGAAGCATGTATTCTGGGTCTTAAAGCTGCAATCGATCTAAGAATCAAATTCCTGGAAGTCTACGGAGACTCGGCCTTGGTAATCTACCAAGTCAAAGGGGAATGGGACACGAAGCACCCGAATCTAATTCCTTACAAAGAATATGTGCTGAGTTTGATTCCTTACTTCGAAGAAATCACTTTCGAACACATCCCACGCGAGGAAAATCAACTAGCTGATGCTTTAGCTACCATGTCATCCATGTTCAAAGTCAGGTGGGACAACGAGGCGCCTATGATCACCATTTACAGGCAAGATGAACCATCCTATTGCAATGAGATCAATACCGAAGGAACCGAGGAAAAACCATGGTTCCATGAAGTAAAAAGATATCTCGAAGCTCAGGAGTACCCTGAAGGGGCATCCATTAATGACAGAAAGTTTCTAAGGAGATTTGCTGCCAAATTCTTTCTAAGCAATGGAACCCTATACAAACGCAACCATGACTCGACTTTACTTCGCTGTGTAAACAAGAAGGAAGCAGAACAGATCATGGAAGAAATACACAATGGTGCCTTCGGTACTCATTCCAGTGGACATACAATGGCTAAAAAGATACTGAGAGCAGGTTATTACTGGTCTACCATGGAAACAGACTGCCATCATCACTCCCGAACATGTCACAAATGCCAGATATACGCTGACAAAGTACATGTACCTCCAGTTCCATTAAGCGTCCTGACGGCTCCTTGGCCTTTTGCAATGTGGGGTATTGATATGATTGGAGAAATCAAACCTACTGCCTCCAACGGACATCGCTTTATCCTGGTCGCTATTGACTACTTCACAAAATGGGTAGAAGCAGCTTCATTTGCTTCTATTACCAAGAATGTGGTGGCCCGGTTCATCAAATACAATCTCATTTGTCGGTATGGCATCCCTGAACGGATTATCACGGACAATGGCACAAATCTAAACAACAGAATGATTACTGAACTTTGCACACAGTTCAAGATCAAACATCATAATTCTTCTCCATATCGACCAAAGATGAACGGCGCGGTGGAAGCTGCCAACAAGAACATCAAGAAAATCATACAAAAAATGACAGTAACCTACAAAGACTGGCATGAGATGTTGCCTTTTGCTCTTCATGGTTATCGCACATTTGCGCGTACTTCAACAGGGGCAACTCCATTTTCCTTAGTCTATGGTATGGAGGCAGTTCTTCCAATTGAAATTCAGATTCCTTCCCTAAGGATTATGAAAGAAGCCAATCTAGACAAAGACGATTGGATTCAAACACGGTTGGACCAGATAAACTTGATTGATGAGAAAAGGCTCGCAGCTATTTGTCATGGTCAGCTATACCAAAAGCGTATGATCAAAGCCTTCAACAAAAAAGTCAAAAGTCAAGCATACCAAACTGGTGGCTTGGTTGTCAAACGCATCATCTTACCACAAGGTGATCCCAGAGGCAAATGGACTCCCACCTACGAGGGACCATTCATAATCAAGAAAATATTCTCCGGTGGCGCCATGTTGCTTACCACCATGGATGGTGAGGATTTCCCACACCCTGTGAATGCTGACATAGTCAAAAAATACTTCGCTTAAAAAGAAAAAAAACAGCTCGCTAAGTTGAAAACCTGAAAGGGCAACTTAGGCAAAAAATGAGCGTCTCGGTGGATTGAAAACCCGAAAGGGCGGTCCAGGCAAAAATTAGAGACTAAACAAATACTATCCCGGTAGGCTGAAAACCTGAAAGGGCAGCCTAGGCAAAAGTTAGGGAATGAAGCATACAACTGTGTTCCGTTCAGCTGCCTACTCACCATCAAGGTTCAACACCTCAAAGACACCGATCAGTCCAATCACTTTCTTCCAACAAGTGAGGGATGAGATGCTCGAGGACAGATTGGCAATAGCAGAGTTGAAACTTGACTGGATCGTTTTCACATAGCTATTTATCTTTATAAATATTTTCCAAAACTTTCTGACAATTTCCTACTTCTAGGATTGTTGTCTCCCTGTGCTAACCAGCCTATCATGGCTCTTTTTCAAAAATCAATGCAGCTTAGGCTCAAAAATCACTATTTTCACTTTTTCTGCTTTAAATACGTAAACGTCCCAATGATAATTTTGAATGAACATGTGCATTTGAATATGATTGATGTTTACCAGGAAAAACAGGAATAGCATTCAGGAAATGTCCCAATTATCTGGACATCATCCCATCAGAAGAAAGTGCCAAGAGAAACGCATTTCTCAGCAAATTCCTCAAAAAGATTTTCTCTTCAAAAGAAGTCTTATTCCCCAGCAGGGTTTTTCCAGATTACTATCTTCAGAAGGTGTGATCCCCGCACCCGGACTTGGTCAGATAGTGCATCGGAGGATTATGCATCTTCCTCATTCTCATTTGAAAGGGCATCAGAACTCCCAGCTACCTTTCATTCCCAAGAGATATTCAAAGATCCTTCAACAGAATACCAGGGTTCTCAAAGAATTTCCCCAGCCGAGGGTACTCAAACAAGACAAAAGATCATCAACGATCACAATATAGTCATATCCAGATGACTGGCGGAAATTTATTTTCCCAAATAAAAGCTCGACATCTCACATTCATACATCACATATTCATATTCATACATCATATTCATACATCATGCATCATGCGCATATTCATACGCATATTCATACACAACATCACATGCATATTTCTCCGGGAATATCTCACATTTACATGCATCATAAACATTGCATATCACTAACTTGATTTTTCAGGCAGACGGATATCTTCGACAAAGATGTTCTCAATCACATGCAGTGTTCACCTGAATTCCATGAACGGTTCTCTCAGATATAATCAAGCCGAAGATTCATTCTGATCACTTACCAACTCAAAAACAGACATCACAGATCTAAAGTTGATACCTCAGACGGTTCTAGAACGATCTAACATTGCCGATCTAAAGCGATACCTCAGACGGTTCCAGAACGATCTAACATTGCCGATCTAAAGCGATACCTCAGACGGTTCCAGAACGATCTAGCATCAAAAATCTAAAGCGATACCTCAGACGGTTCCAAAACGATCTAGCATCAAAGATCTAAAGCGATACCTCAAACGGTTCCAAAACGATCTAACATTGCAGATCTAAAGCGATACCTCAGACGGTTCCAGAACGATTTAACATTGCAGATCTAAAGCGATACCTCAGACGGTTCCACAATGATCAACTTCCAAAATCTAAATCGGAAAAACTTTGGACAAGTTCCATAACGATTATCTTCCAAGACTTAAAGCGGTAACCTTGGACGGTTCCGAAACAGTCAACACAAAGACTTTCAAATCCTTCATCAAGATATAATCAATGGATTCATTCTGATGAACAAACCCTCAACCCATTTACCAGGTGGCATCTGAAAGCCCATCTCAGGTAACGTTCCAATCTGCCAACAACATTTCGCAGACGACATTCAAATGCAACTTCCAACATCTCTTCTGATCAAGGTAAGTGCAAATTTTCAGGGCATCTAAATATTCAATCATCTTCTACCTTCAGATTTCAGACAATCTCTTCAGGTTTAAGAAGATTGAATAGGGGCAACTGTTATACCCCAAAATTTGCCCGCATCATTTTTCAAGAAAACTCCAATCTGAAAATTAAGAGTTCTCGGACATGAAATGTGATGTGAAATATCGTTTTTGTTACGAAAGTTTTGAAATTGATGGTTTACAAACTCACCACCATGATAATTAGAGGGTGTGATAATTTTCAAATCAAAATAATTTTGGATAAGCTTAGCAAAATTAACGAAAGCCTTAAAAGTTTCATCCTTATTTAGAAATAAAGTCCAAGTGAATATAGAGTAGTCCTAAACTTTTTTTGATTTAGATTTTCTATTATCTAGAGTGAGTTGAGCAAGCCTTAGACCTGAGACACCCCCCTCTAAGTTGGTTGGGATACTGGCTTTCAGAGAAGATTCAAAAGTGGCATTAAGCCATAGTTGCAGCACCCAAATTGGGTCAGAGACTAGGAAACTTTCATGATTTTCCCGTTCTTTGAGACCACGAGAAGCTAATCATAGAGATTAATAAAGACCACACAAGATCAGTTTGCTAAGGCAAACATTTCTCTTTTCATGAAGTTGAGTGGTCAGTGGCACAATTTGTTTGGCCACTTGAATGGATCTAGAGCGAAAAACATAGCGGGAAAGCCAGTAGGCGAGGAAAGCTATGTGTTCATGGTCTCCTACATTCTCAATCAAAGTGTGGTGTTCTTCTATGTATGTGTTATAGACAAGGTTGCTAAAAACGAATTTGGGTTTAGTCTTGGTGATCCTAGAGGGTTCAAATATTTCTTCAATTGGTCTAAAACCAACAATAGCTGCTATGTCGAAGAGCTTTAGGGTTATCATTCCACATGGTAAGTGAAACATATTGGTTGAATATTCCCAGAAGCAGATGGCAACAATATGAAGGTGGAGAAAAACACAAGAAAGGGGGGATTGAATTGTGTTCTTTATCAATTAAAATTCCCTTTCTTTTTCTTTAACGTCTTTTTTTTCTTTTGTTTAATCATCTATTGGATTATACTTTGATGTTGCGGAAGCATGAAGATGTAGAACTACATAACCAATAAGATGTTCATTTTAACTTCTAAAAGGATATCAGAACTTCTGAATTGCTCAGTACAGTTCTGAAGAACTTTTATTTGAGTGTTCTAAGTAAAAATGACACGTGCAGAAAGTAAAAGACACATTCATTTTTATCCTGGTTCACCTTCTAACTAAGGCTACCTCCAGTCCACCTTCTTCAGGTGATTTGCCTCTCAACAGAGGTCTTAATCCACTATGTTATACCCCAAAATTTGCCCGCATCATTTTTCAAGAAAACTCCAATCTGAAAATTAAGAGTCTCATATAATTATGGATTATTTCAACAAATATCCTGACATATGAAACACTTAGTTTTTAGAATTTTTCTTATACAGTAATTTGGCCTGCAGTTGAATTTATTCTTACGCAAACGCCAAATACTGTTTATTACTTCACACATGCTATTTATTTATTTACAGATAAATAGTACTGACACAATTGGTACAGAGTTAAATCTTTTGCAGGCGCAGAATCAGGAAACTCAGACTGTACTGGTAACAGTAAATATTAGTTATTTATTATGTCTGTGTTTTTTTTAACAAGTCATGTAAATAAACTTTCATTTTTCACATAAAACAAAAACAAAAACAACAAAAAAGAAAATTAACTTTGACTGTTGATTTTTCACTCTAACTGCTACATCAATACCTGGACAGTCAGTTGACAGCCAAACTGCTGGCAGTACAATTCTCAGTGTTTTGTACCATCAATCAAATCAATCTTTCACAATTCAAAATTCCAAGATTTTTGTTCTAGAAGTCTTCTGAATATCACGCGATTAGCAGAGACTCAACACTGCACAAAAATCAGGTACGCTTAACTGTCTCCTACATAAACAGTCCCTGACTAGGGTTTTCTTGTTTTTACAGGAGAAACAAGTTTTTGAGACCTCAAATGGATTTCATGCACATCCATATATCTCAAAGTACCATCATACAAATTTTCAAACTTCAATTCACTCAGACGCACCGTCAGCAGCTCAAACAATCAACAGACGACCCGTTTGACCAAAAAAGTCAACAGACAGTCAAAAATGAAATTTTTTGTCAAAGTCCATATTTTGTCAAAGGATTCATCATTTGATCATTGGATGATCATAATTCATCAAGGAAAGATCAAAAATCAACAAAACCCTAAGATTCAAAATTAGGGTTTTTGCCTGAAAAGTCAACTCAACTTTGACTGATCATAACTCTCTCATCCTTCATCCAAAAAATTCAAACCAAAGCTCATTTTGAAGGAAATTCAATTATCTTTCAAATGCCATTGATCCCATGGTCATTGGATTCACCATTTGAAAAATATGATCAAAGACATTACAGGTCATTTTCAAAGTCAACAAAAAGACACTTTTTTCAAAAGGACACACAAAGAGCATCAAAAATCATTTTGACATGAGACCAAAGGCATTGGTTAGAGGACTCTTTGAGGTTTCCAAAAAGTGCAAGATCTCCTTCATATGACAAAAATTGAGGGATTTACACCTTGTTGAAGTTGGCTAAATTTTGGGAAAATGCATGAAATCAACATTGCTCAAAAATGCATTTTTTCCAAATGGGGCCAAGTTTTCATGGTTCAAACATCTTTGCCATGTTATTATGGGCCTCCCACGACCAAGACAAGGCCCACACCTTTTTTATCCATTTTTGGCATAATTTTATCTTATTTTAAGATTAAATTAAAAGGAAAATGAATGGATAAAGAGTAGCTTACAAATCAAGCATGACTCACCCAAGGAATCTTCATCTTTCTGCAGAGAATTGAAGAGCAAGGCAAGTGCATTGAAGACAAGAAGACTTAGTCAATAATTCAAAGCTTTTTAATATAAAAAATTCAAGAATTCCACAAAGGCAACTAGATGCTTCTTAGCTTCAATTCTAAGCACTCAATGCTTATATATAGGCTACCTTACTTCAGTAACAAAAGAGACAAGTTCAGAAACAAAGCCTTACTCATAATACACTTGTAACCACTTGAAAAAATTTCAAAGAAAATTCAAATTCGAGTTTTTAATTTCAGTCCATTTCAATACAAACTAAGCATTCAAACATCATCTCTGAGCTTCACTGAAACTATTCCAATCAATTGCAAGTCTTAAACATCACTGAATCGAGCTACACAGGTGTAAAAGATTGGAGTTTTTACACCACCTGCAAATGAACGGTGTAAAAGCCCATCTGAAGGTTGAAGATGATGCGTGGCGTCCTCTGATTGGCTGGGAGGCGCGCGCGTGATTTTTTTAAACTGACCTTGGATTCAGTGTTTTGCAGGTGTTCCACGTGCTATGGTCCCTCATGCTTTCCACCATCTGATCCATCCATCTCCTAATCCAACGCGCCAGATCATGCAGCTACATCATGTTCCCTCACATGCATACCACATCTGATTATTATCCTTTTATTTTCTATTTTTATTTTAATTTCTTTGTTAAATTAATTAAAAATAGTTTTAAAAATCCAAAAAATACACAAAAAATATTTTTAGACTTCTAAAATAATATATTATTTTCTGAAATAAAAATATTTTATTTTTCTTCAAAATTTCAATATTTGCATAATTAATTAGTATATATTTATATATTTGCTTTTTAATTATTCTAACCAATCAAAAAATCATAAAAAAAATTGTTCTTTATATAAAATATTGTTTATATATTATAAACTAATTTTGTACATATTTTGAATAATTTTCTCTTTGAGTTTTAATTATTTGTATAATTATTTGTATAATTATGTATTAATTAACTTAAATCAATTTCAAATCAAATTCCAAAAATTCTAAAAAAAATTAGTTTTGTTTTAAAATTAATTGACAAATAGTTTGTACATATTTTAAACTTAATTTCTAGGTTTAAATCTATTTTCATCTTTTTTCTTCATTTTAATTTAATTAATCATGCATTGATTATAATTAAAACCAATCATAAAAAATCCAAAAAACATGCCTTTTATTTTTCTTGCAATTTAAATTCCTAGATAAATGTATAGGATGTCAAATTCATGTAAATAGGTGTAGCAACCTGCCTAAAATTTTAGATTTAGAGTCGCCACCTATTCTGAAGGGCGAATAGGAAACCCTACGCAGATAAGAGATTGAGGGTAAGTTATTATAATCAGGCTGAGGGAAGGTGTTAGGCACCCTCAACCCTTTCCTAAAGGCTAACATTCAAAGATTAGGGTTGCATGGCAGGAATTAGGGAGAAATGTGGCAAACAGAATTTTAGGACATGATTGAGATTTTGAAGAGGGGGACTCGCCTTGTTGCCAAGTGCCTACGTACCTCCTTAGGGAGGATCAGAGTCTACGTAGTTCGGGAAGGGTTGTACGCCATTTAGAGTTTGAATTTGATTTGATATGGGTTTTTTAGAGGCTTTTTAGTTAGCCTATCGCAGTTTGTTTTGTCTTGTAATTTGAATGGATTTTAGAATTATTAGGGTTTGGGGCGTACAACCCTGATTTGGCACAATTAACCGCAATGATCAATAGGTTTGATCACCATAGTTAAAAGATTAAGGATTTGCATTGTTACCAATTCAAATCGATTAATTCGATTATCACTAATAACAACTTACTTGTATTTTACTTATTTATTAATTGGCGTTTTATATCGTTACCTCTCATAATCGATTAACACGACTACAAATAATAACAAATTTAATTAAATAATAAGGCAAGATTAATCACCACAACCAATAAGATAGTTGCAGCCATTTAATCGAATTTAGTTTGATTTTTATTTTAATTTAACAGCATTTTAATTAAAATTATTGTTAATCACAGCGATCAATCGATTTAATCGGCACGAATAACAAATTAAAAATTTTAATATAATTATCATGTATTTATTTTATTAAAAAAATAATCATAACATAATTAATATATATTAAAATAAGTATTTTAATTAAAATAAACAAAATAATTAAAGTTTTATTTAATCTATTAAGGTTTTAATTCAGTGTGGCATTCATGAGGTTGTATGATATAGGTATTCATTCTGGGTGGTTAGATCTGAGGTTAGTGGGGATTTAGCGGTTCAGATCTGAAGGTATATGGCACAGGTGCTAGGCTGGGTGCATGGGATCACATGGAAACATGTTTTTAAAAATATGAAGGAGGGAGGGCTCGAACCCACGACCCTCCACTCCCAGGCGCGCTGCACAACCAACTCAGCCAAACCACACATCTGATTATTATACGCTTCCAGTCAAATAAATAAAACATGTGACCCTAAATGGAATTTTCTGCGCGCGAAATTCAAACGATCCAACCAACGGATGCCAACGCATCATCTTCTTCGCAAGTTTCCCTAAAGGCCTGTAAATTTAGCTACGAAATTGCTACGGCTTTACTCGTAGCAAATCAGAACACGAAAATAGCGATTAGGCTATACTCTCACATAAATCTTTCGCGACCCCTGCAATCGTCTCACCTAAACCACGCGAGTTCATTCATATATTCAATTAACCCTAATTTTAACCCTAATAAGAAACCCCAAATCGGAAAACCTAGAACTCAAACCGGCCTCTAATGGCAAATCATGTTTAAGGCACATAAACACCAAACAATTTATTCAGGAACGATCAGAGCAACAAGACAAACCTAAACATGCAATCAATTTCCAAAATAAATGCATGAATCATTCAGATCGACCAAGTTTTCAGAATCACCTACCTGAGTTAAACGGAGAAATTTCTGGGGGTGTTGATGCTATGCTAGTATCCAGACACGTTCAGAATCTTCCCAGGAATCTTTTGCAACCGCTGGTTCTTGTTGAAACCTCCTAGAACTCCAAAACCGAATTCAATTTTTGAAGCTCTTTTCTTGTTCTTGCTCGGGCCTCTTTTCTCCAGAAATTCGTCCCCTCGTCTCTTGGCTAGTGTTTACTACTTATAGGAGAATAGAATTAGGGTAAATCTTTGTCCAAAACCTCACTTAAATCCAATCTTCCTAATTTGAGAAATTGATTTTATTTTCTTGAATAAAATCTTGCTATTTTGGTCATAATTTGTATTAACTTCCTTCTCCAATCACTATGCACGAAATTACATCATATTTGGTCATTAATTCTGATTGGAAATCAAATAAAATATAATTTTAACAAAATATTTGATTTTTAGTCTTTATTAAATCATAAAAATGAAAATAAAAAAACATTAATTCAAATATAATGCCAATTTTCGTGGTGAGTGGTTTTTGGGCATGCTAATAGCTTGTGGACCAAGTTTGTATGAAAATATTATGGGCCCTTTTGCAAAGTTTTTCCATTTGAACCCCCTTTTTTCACTTTTGGTCCCTGAAAATCACCTAACTTTGATCAAGCATATCTCCTTCAATATTTGGGCTATGAAGGAGTTCTAATACTTTTTGGAAACCTCAAGAGGTCCTCTACAAGCCACTTTGGAACATATTTTTCATTTGGAGCTTTTATCTTGATCATATTCTCTTTGGGAAAAACTGCTTTTGAAGGATGCCTGAAAATGACCTGTAATCTTTTGCCTTGTATCTCTTAAATGAAGCATTTCTAGCCCTGGCTTGTGAGACACAAAGTTGTAGAGAATTCAATTTCCTTAAAAATAGGCTTTGAGTGGGGAATTTCTGATGTTCCATGTGAAAGTTATGCCCAGTCAAAGTTGGGTTGACTTTCTCCTAAGAAACCCTAATTTGAACCTTTTTGTATTTGTTCATCTCTGAGTTTCTATTAATGGAATCATGATCAATTCTTGATCAAATGATGGTTATGCACCCCATACTTGATGTTTGCCCAATGATTATGGTTTGAATCATGCCTTGATTATGATTGACCTTTCAGTTTGGATCAGTTGACTTGTGAATTATCTGGGTTATTTGAATAAGCCATGTCTTGAGATTTGAACCTTGCTTTTGCTATGAGATAAGTGTGGAAGGTAAATTTTGGGGTATGACAGCTGCCCCTATTTAATTACCTTGGATTGGGTGACAAGAGGGTGTGTAGACCTCGCGTCGTTCCGATCGAAGAGTTATTAAATACTGGAAGACCCTTAAATTTGCCTTGAATTTGAGTATGGATGAAGAGAAATGTCCTGCTAAAGCCTGAGTCTTACATAGCGAGGACCTTTGTTGGTTGTGTAATCGGCTTGCTATGGCCAGCAAGCCTCCGTAGTTTGTGGATCCCTCACTTACCATAGTGCTGGTAAGCTACTCGCATTTTGTGAACCTCTCACTTACCATAGTTCTGGCAAGCTACGTGCAGTTTGTACCTCTCACTTACCATAGTTCTGGCAAGCTACGTCGCAGTTTGTATCTCTCACTTACCATAGTCCTGGCAAGTTACATCGCAGTTTGTATCTCTCACTCACCATAGTTTTGGCAAGCTACATCGCAGTTTGTATCTCTCACTCACCATAGTTCTGGCAAGTTACATCGCAGTTTGTATCTCTCACTTACCATAGTTCTGGAAAGTTACGTCGCAGTTTGTATCTCTCACTCACCATAGTTCTGGCAAGCTACTCGCAGTTTGTATCTCTCACTTACCATAGTCCTGGCAAGTTACATCGCAGTTTGTATCTCTCACTCACCATAGTTCTGGCAAGCTACATCGCAGTTTATATCTCAATAGGATTACTTGCTATAGTTTTAGCAAGTTCACCTGTACCAACAGGGTTATCTGCAAGTGTTGTTGCAGAATTCACCTGTGTGGAATTTTTGTTCCTGTAAATGCGTATGCATTATGTTTATATGTTGTGCATATGCCCCTGTTGTTTGTATAATGCGTATGTATGAATGCTTACACATGTGTATGTTGCATGTATATTGATGAATGTATGTATTAATGTATATATGATACCCCCTACACTTATCACTCATCTCCTTATCACCCACTGCTTTTGTTTTTCTTTTGAATTGTTTGTGACTTTCTGGCTCAGTCTGATTAATCCATTGATACCATCCTTTGAAATGATATTCGGCTAGATTTTTTTAGTGATCGCATCACGGGGCGTTTGTAGCCTTCCGGAGATTTCACAGTTTTATTCTATTGCTTTTGCGTTGAAAGTTTGTAAGTTTCTCATGTTAAATCCATGTTAGGGTTTATAAAAATAAATTATCCTTTGCAAATGGTACTGAAATTAGAAATGAAGCATAGTATGCAAAAAGGAAATTTTATTGATATTGCCTTGAATTGGCGAGTGTACAGAAATGCGAAGAAAGAAAATGACAAATAGAAATGATATTAATACTGCCGTTGCTCTTTTTTTTGTTATCGAGGGCCCCAATAATCCTTCGACTTCAGAAGTAGATGATTGCACGACCCCTCATCCTTCGTAGTTTGCCTTCGGCTTATGTCCGGTAATCCTGTTTTTGCTAGGCATAGTACTTCTTGACCGCGTCTGAGTTGATTGGGTGCGGTAGCTCATCCCCATCCATTGTAGTGAGGACTAATGCCCCTCCTGAGAACACCGTTTTTACAATGTATGGACCTTCGTAGTTAGGTGTCCATTTTCCACGGGCGTCGAGTCGAGGTAACAGTATCTTCTTGAGGACAATGTCACCTTCTTTGTAGGTTCGAGGTCGGACCTTCTTATCGAACGCTTTTTTCATCCTCTTCTGATAGAGTTGTCCATGACACACAGCTGTCAGTCGCTTTTCTTCAATGAGATTAAGCTGATCAAAACGAGTTTTTACCCATTCCGATTCTTCTAACTTTGTGTCAGCTATGACTCTTAGTGACGGGATCTCCACTTCGATTGGGAGGACAGCTTCCATACCGTAGACTAGGGAGAATGGGGTTGCCCCTGTAGATGTACGTACCGAGGTTCTGTAGCCGTGTAGGGCGAAGGGGAGCATTTCGTGCCAATCCTTGTATGTTTTCACCATCTTTTGTATTATCTTTTTGATATTTTTGTTTGCAGCTTCGACAGCGCCGTTCATTTTAGGCCTGTATGGTGAAGAATTGTGATGTTCAATCTTGAATTCCTCGCACAGCTCCCTCATCATGTTATTGTTCAGATTCGACCCATTATCGGTGATAATCCTGCTTGGAACCCCATACCGACATATGATATTATGCTTGATGAACCGAGTGACTACTTGTCTCGTTACGTTGGTGTAAGAGGCAGCTTCGACCCATTTGGTGAAGTAGTCTATGGCAACCAATATAAATCGGTGTCCATTCGAAGCTTTAGGTTCTATCATCCCTATCATGTCGATTCCCTACATCGCAAATGGCCATGGTGAACTCAGAACGTTCAACGGGTTTGGTGGTACGTGCACCTTGTCAGCGTAGATCTGGCACTTGTGACAGGTCCTTGCATATTGGAAACAGTCAGCCTCCATTGTTAGCCAGTAATACCCTGCTCGCAGTATCTTCCTAGCCATTGAGTGTCCGTTTGCGTGGGTCCCAAAGGTTCCTTCATGCACCTCCCTGATAATTTCCTTGGCCTCGTTTTTATCTACACATCTCAACAACACTGAGTCATAGTTCCTTTTGTATAGGATGCTTCCGCTTAAGAAGAACTTGGATGCAAGTCTTCTCAGTGTCTTTTTATCAATTGTTGAGGCATTCTCCGGGTATTCCTGTTTTTCCAGATACATTTTTATATCATGGTACCATGGTCTGTTGTCGGAATGCTCCTCAATCGCAAGGCAATAGGCAGGTTCGTCGAAGTGTCTAACAGTTATCCGTGGTTCATGGTTTGGCCAGGTCACCTTGAACATAGAGGAGAGCATTGCTAGTGCATCGGCTATTTGATTTTCTTCCCTCGGGATATGAGTAAAAGTGATAGTATCAAATTCAGCCGTCAACTCCAGTATAAGGTCTCGGTATGGGATTAGTTTTGCATCTCGAGTGTCCCATTCTTTGTTGACTTGATGGATTACCAATGCTGAGTCTCCGTATACATCAAGGAGTTTGATCCTTAGGTCGATTGCAGCTTCTAACCCCAATATGCATGCTTCGTATTCTGCAATGTTGTTGGTGCAGTCGAAACATAGTCTTGCAGTGAAGGGTAAGTGCCGGTCATCGGGAGATGTCAATACTGCCCCTATGCCATGTCCTAGTGCATTTGAGGCACCGTCGAACATGAGTTTCCATACCAAACCTGGTTCGGGTCCCTCGTCGGGTCCTGGTATTTCATAGTCTCTTACTAGCATAATATCCTCATCAGGGAAGTCGAACTTCATAGATTGGTATTCCTCGAGGGGTTGGTGAGCAAGATGTTCTGCCAATACACTCCCTTTTATTGCTTTTTGAGTTACATACTGTATGTCGTATTCGGACAACAACATTTGCCACCTTGCAATTCTACCCGTGAGCGCCTGTTTTTCGAACACGTATTTTAAAGGATCCATTCTCGATATTAGCCATGTGGAATGATTCAGCATATATTGCCTTAGACGTTTGGAGGCCCATGCTAGGGCACAACATGTCTTTTCCAATGGTGAATACCGAGATTCGCAATCCGTGAATTTCTTACTGAGGTAGTAGATAGCGTGTTCTTTCCTGCCTGTTTCATCTTGTTGCCCTAGTACACACCCCATAGACCTTTCGAGTACTGTGAGGTACATGATTAGTGGCCTTCCAGGTACAGGAGGTAAGAGTATAGGTGGTTCTTGCAAGTAGTTCTTTATGGTTTCGAAGGCTACTTGACAGTCCTCGTTCCACTTGATGGGTTGATCCTTCCTGAGTAGTTTGAATATAGGCTCGCATGTAGCTGTCAGGTGTGAAATGAACCTTGAGATGTAATTCAATCGGCCCAGGAAACCTCGTACCTCTTTTTCTGTCTTCGGGACGGGCATTGCTTGTATGGCTTTTACTTTGTCAGGATCAACCTCTATACCTCGCTGGCTTACAATGAATCCCAACAGCTTTCCCGATCTTACACCAAACGTACACTTGTTTGGATTTAACCTTAGCTTGTACTTCTTTAAGCGCTCGAACAACTTATGTAGATTTGTGATGTGCTCTTCTTCTGTGCCGGATTTGGCGATCATGTCGTCTACATATACTTCGACCTCTTTGTGGATCATATCATGAAACAACGTGACCATGGCCCTTTGATATGTTGCCCCTGCGTTTCTCAACCCGAAAGGCATTACCTTGTAACAGAAAGTGCCCCAAGATGTCATGAAGGTTGTTTTCTCCATATCTTCGGGCGCCATCTTGATCTGATTATACCCGGAGAAACCATCCATGAAAGAGAACACTGAAGCTTGTGCCGTATTATCCACCAAGATATCTATATGTGGTAGTGGGAAATCATCTTTTGGACTTGCTTTATTTAGATCCCTGTAGTCTACACACATGCGCACCTTCCCGTCTTTCTTAGGAACTGGCACTATGTTTGCAATCCATGGTGGGTAGTCAACTACAGCAAGAAACCCGGCATCGAATTGTTTGAGCACCTCTTCCCTAATCTTACTATCCATATCTGGTCGAACCCTTCTGCGCTTTTGCCTGACCGGCGCACATCCTTCTTTGAGAGGTAACCTGTGTACCACGATGTCTGTATCCAACCCCGGCATGTCACGGTATGACCAAGCAAAAATCTCCGCATACTCGTGGAGGAGCTTGGTTAGCATTGCTTTTACGTCCTTACCTAGCGTTGCCCCAATCTTAATGTTCTTGGGTTCTTCATCCGTTCCCAAGTTTATGATTTCAATGGCCTCTTGTGGAGGGAGCATGCTCTTGGATTCCTTATCCACTAACCTTGACAACTCTTCCGGAAGTTCATCGTCTTCCTCATCCCCTTCTTCAGCCTGATTAGCGAGAGCCTCGAGTTTGTATAGAGTCTCAGCAGTATTATTATCGGTGGTGTCAGAAGGTGATCTGCACATGTTTTATGTTTTGTTTTCTTTTAGTATGCAGATGTGAACGTGCTTTGTTTGTGCAAGAAATTTATTTGTCATTTTCAGAAATGGAAAAGGAATAAATGCGAGAAAAGACAATGTTTTCAATACCAAAATGCAAAGACAATTTTATTAATAAACTTCGAATCTTGAAAGTAAATGGGGCCCTTACAAACTAACTCTATGCTTCGGGCGAGGCATGAGCTTTATTGTTTTTTTTTATTTGAAAAAGGGAAATAAAACACTCAAAAGCAAATTACTTTGAAATGAAAACTATCTCCGGTATCTCCATGCTTGTCCAATTCTGTAGCTGTTCTCCTGGTCTGATTTCTCGGATGAAGTTGGATGTCCCTTCTCGAGAATCCTTGTTGGACACCATAGCTACATGTTCATACCCACCATTCACAAAAATTTGCATTATTGGGGGGAATTGTTGTTCCTCCTTTTTGATGCTTTTGAACTTGGTGGGTTGATATCCTAACCCTGAGCGATCTTTTTTCTCTGACACCTCTGGTAGCTTGCCCCAGCCTTTAATATCTGCATCCTGCAGATCTTTCCATGATGTTACCGCCCTTCTTATCTTCTCCACTGGTAGTGTGATAGCCGTTGCGATTTCTAGTGCTTGAAATGCGGTACCCAATGCTTCGTCCCCAGCCTCAATATATCTGTATGAATTCAAGTTGCTGACGAATATGTCCCCTTCTCCATTGATGGTTACTATAGAGTTCCCATTCACAAATTTTAATTTCTGATGGAGGGTAGAGGTAACTGCCCCAGCTGCGTGAATCCAGGGACGTCCTAGTAGACAGGTGTATGCTGGCTCAATCTCCATCACTTGGAAATTGATGCAGAAGGTATGAGGACCGATTACAACGGGCAAATCCACTTCTCCCAACACCGGACTTTGTGATCCATCGAAAGCTTTTACCACCAAGCGACTTGGTCTGACTACCAGTCCTTCTAAGGCTATCTTGTCAAGTGTTGCTTTTGGCATCACATTTAAAGATGACCCCGTGTCAATCAAAACTCTAGCTAGATGGGCCTTCCCACATTGCATGGAGATATGCAAGGCTTTATTGTGTGACTTTCCTTGTAGGGGTAGCTCATTGTCACTGAAACCTAGGCATGCCCCAGCAGTTAGATTGGCCACCATCCCGTCAAATTGATTGACTGTGATGTCCTTAGTTACATGGGCAGCGTTTAGGATTTTCATCAGAGCATCTCGATGTTTCTCAGAGTGTATCAATAGTGATAAGAGCGATATCTTAGATGGTGTCTGTTGCAACTGATCTACCACTCTATAATCACTCTTCTTAATCAGAGCGAGAAACTCCTCAGCATCCTTGTTAGAAGTTTCTCTATCCTTAGGTTCAGACTCGTCACTTGGTCTCATGACTACTTGTTCTCCAGATTGCGTCAAGTTTTCACTAGGCTTTGGTTGTACTTGCGCAGTTTTGAATATGCGCCCACTACGGGTCATGCCTCCAGGTCCAACGATGCTTGATACTGCAGTATTAGTATCGGTCTCATATTCCCATGGTACCGCTTTCATCTTGTCCAAAGGGTATGGTCCTCTGATTGGGATGATCCTAGTGTGCTCTTGTACAGGTATTACCACTGGTGGTCTAGAGCATGGGATGATTAATGGTTTCCTTGCCCCTTGTGTGGGTATCATTAAAGGCTCGTTTCTTTCAACCATTGCCACATATTCCTCTTCAGGGTGTTCTTCCAGCTGGATCAGCCCTTGATCCATGAGTCTTTGCAGAGTGTCTTTAAAAGCCTCGTTGTGTTCTAGGATAAACCCCTTTATAAGAAGATACCTCTTAAGTGCATCTATGGGGGAGTTCCGTTGTTGAACCAACTCTTGCTCATTGACAACTTCTATTGCATTGACTGCGCCTTCATGGTGTGGCATCGGGTTCGTCTTCACATTGGGTTTGTCAAAGGCGATTGCCCCTGATTCAATTAAATTCTGAACGATGTGGCCGAAGGCCCAACATTTCTCCAGGGTGTGTCCGGGAGAATTGGCGTGTGTAATATGGTGAACTGACTTTTTATCGATCGAAATGTCGCGGTAAGCAAGAGTCGCCACCGACTTTTATTTTATCCAAATATCGGAAAGGCTAAAAGAACAGGAAAATACCTTAAAAAGATTTTGAGTTCGGGGGGTAAGTTATACAAAGGGAAGGTGTAAGGCACCCTTTGCATCCATGGTTATCCATGGGCTCTTAATTGCTTAGCTCACTTTGAAATATTTGAATTGTTTGAAAAGATTTTCGAAGAAGAACTTTAGCTTGTAAATAAGCGTAGTCTTTTTGAATTTGATTTGAAAAAGAGGTGTAAAAAGTAATTTGAATTAGAGCAAGCAATTAGTAGCAACTACCCTAAGTTTGAAAATTCGTTCTTTTAGCTTTTCGGGCGAAAGGGTCTATCCATACCATAAGAGGGCAGGAAGTCTTTCAATTGGATGTTTAAGGGTCATCGAGAATAATCGTTCGCCATAAGACTGTCCCTACCATAAAGAGGGCAGGTAGCCTAAGGGAAGGATATAATAGTCATTTAATTTTCTTAGGCATCATGCGAGGATACCTTAGCAATTGGGACAATTATTCTTTATAAGGCAACATCGAAGGAGTTTCAATAACTTTGAAGGCGACAGGCAACATTGCTTCAGGTATCCTCGGAATCGAGGGACTTGACTATTTTAAAGGCAACAATGATTAAGGCAACAAGGCAACAGGCAACAAAGGCAACCAGAGGGATTACCCTAAAGGTGTGTGGGTGCAACAATCATGTGTTAGCTTCAATGACATTTATCTTGTAGGTTAGTGATCTAGGTTCAGTTAATAATCTTGCACTCCCTATTTTACTAACCACGCAGTTTAAAATGAGCAGAAATTAAAGGCAGAAATTAAAGTTCCTACGCTATTACAATAAACACCTGCGGGAATGGGGGAAATTAAAAGAAGAAAAAAAAAATAAGAGGGATGAATAATTATCTTGAGCCTTGATCTTCCTCGAACCCTTGATCAACTCTACAAATTAAGAGGAAAAAATAAATAAGGGTTAGTGTATTAAAGATTCATTAACTAGGGAGGCAAACCCTATTTTAATTCAAAAGGCAAAAAGAAAAATAAAATGACGTTAAATAGAAACTTAGCTTTTTTGGTATGGCGGGGCGCGTGGCTGAATGATCCTGGGGTAACCCTGAAAATTAGCCATGAAGAAGAGAAATTTTAGTGCATTAAAGATCTCAACAGTTATAATGCAACAGATGGTAATAATTTAGACAAGCAAATAAAAAAAGGCATGGCAAAAGGCAAATCCTTGGGTTAATGGGCAACATCTACCAGTAGCGGAATTTTTAGGGTTAGGGGAGAACAATGATTAGTAGTCATGATGAAACATAGTAAGCCAAAAAATAAAATCAGGGTTTATAACAACGGATTTAAACACGAAAAGTGAATAAAAAAAATCGAAAGTTCGATTAAAATTTAAAGAGGCATGGAAATATTTATTTCAATAAATAAAATATGGTTTAAGTATTTTTAAATAAAAAGGGTTTAGAAAAGAAATAAATAAATAGTATGTAATTAAAATAAATAAATAAATTAAAGAATACTTAGCTATATTCCAGTATAGTTTTCTCATGAGGGTGTATGGTGGTCCTTCCACTCCTGGCACGTTGATCTGGAACGCTGGTAATCTGAGTGGTCATAGCCTGAGGGCGCAATATGGGCTTTCCTGGGCATGCTACATGGGATCAGCGAGCAATTTATTAGAAAAATAAAATATCACACACCTGGTTCGAACCCAGGTTTTGATACTCCCCCAAACAAACGCTTCGCCAACTGTGCCATTGAATTGAATTGTTATTAGACACAAACTAATAATTAAATATGAAAACATGTCAATTAATAAAATTTAGAAAAACGAAGTCAAACGTGGGCCCCAGCGCATCTGACTGGCGAATGAGAAAAAAGGAAGAAAAGCCAATTCTTTGACCAGCGAATCTTGCAGCCACGCGTGTGCCATCCCAAAACCGTGACACTGTTCATCTTCTTCTTCAAGGAAGCTGTGGAATTTCCTGCGGAATTCCTTATGGAATTACCTGCGGATTTCCTTCCTAGTCATCTTCCTCCATGGCAAAAGCGTGAAACCTGCAAAATCGAGTGGAAACAAGAAACTACCAGCCCAGATCTACTTATTAGGACTTTATGAATCGATTGGCGGTATTTGTTAAGTCTTAAATACGCTGTAGCTACGAAAACGAAGATAATCTTTGTTCATGCCCTAACAATGGTGAGCTTCGTTCTTGTCCTCATACCTTCGTTCCAACGGCTCAAATCTCTCCCAAATTCTTCCATAAACTCATATACATGAACAAATCACGTTAAAACGCAAAGGTACAAGCGATATGAATCTTACAAGATATGCATGAATATGCTAAATTTGGAACGCACGTTTTAAGAGATATAGACTTGAGTTATGAGTATGTTCTTACCTTTTGCTATCTGGGGAACAAGAATGGACGCTTAGAATTGCTTGAGAGTGGCTGCAAATAGGGAGTCCATGGTGCTACCTTAGTGTGAAGATTTTGGAATGAAAACCCTAGCTTTGTGGCTGCAAGCCCCGTCCCCTCTTTCTGAATTATTGTTGTCCTTATATAGAGGAGAATTTAGGTCAATTTATTTTGGAACAAAATCCATGATTGGAGGTTTTGTATCTTTGATTGAAAATTTACACTAAAGTTTCAATTTTTGGAGATTTTCTTCATGAGCAAGCTAGGACGAAATTAGACTCTTTTGTGGAATATATTTGACATTTAATTGAATCAATTATGAAGCCAAATCAAATCTTCCATTATTTTTAGGATTTTATTTAATTAAATTATGATTTTAATGAATAAAATCTATAAAATAATAAATAAAAACAATAAAAATATAAAAGATATACTCCATGGTCGTGGATGGGCTTAGGAAGATGTTAGAACCAAAAGAAATCAAGCCCATTTAGAAGAAAAATCATTTTGGACCATATTTCTCTCTGTACACCTCTTGAAAATAGGTGAACTTGTGCACCATGTCATTCCCTCATTTTTCAACATTTGTTCAAGTTCTTGGACTTTCTAGAAACCTTGAAGAGTCCTCTAACCAATGTCTTTGGTCTCACATCAAAATTATTTTCCATGCTCCTTGTGTGTCCTTTTGAAAATAAGTGACTTTTTGTTGACTTTTGAAAAGGATCTATAATGTATAAAGCCATATCTCTTATATTATTGACCTATGAGATTTGATTCTTGGACCATTGGATAGAGGAATGAGTTCCCTTCAAAATGAGCTTTGGTGGGAATTTTTCTGATGAAGCATGAATATTTGGTGAATTTTCAAAGTTTGATTGACTTTTTTCAGTTCATGCCCAAAATAGTAACTCTTGACTTTTGACTTCTCTGATCTTTCCTTGCATCATCATGATCAACCCTTGATCAAATGATGATTTTAGGGTTATGAGAATGTTGTTGACCAAATATCTTGAGTTTTGACTGTATAATGACTGTTTTGCCCTTGGGAGTCGACTGTTGACCTAATCAGGATTTGAGGGACTAAATTTGCTCTGTTTGACTTGAAACTTTATATGGAGATACTTTGGGATGTTAGTGACCCTATGGAACCACCTTGAGCCATTGATTCAATGATTTTCCTCTGAATTATTCAAACCCTAGTTTAGAACTTCTGTGTGGGAGACTGTGTTTTGGAGCTTTGTCTTTTGATTTGGTTTTGTGTATGAAAAATAGCATGGGCAAATTTTGGGGTATGACAGCTGCCCCTGTTCAATTATCTTAAACCTGAAGATGTAGAGTGGTTTGCGCGCCAGTCGGTATCTGAAGGTGGAAGATGATTGAACATAAGAATACCAAGAAATTTGCCCTATTTGAAGTAGGGACTTTTGTCGGAGATGGGCTTGTGGATGCCATCTGGTAGTTGAATTTTGAGAAGATGTTGTTTGCGCGTTGACCGTGTCATTACCGTTCGTGGTAGATGAATTAGATCCTTGGGAATTGATCGTGTCAGTATCGTTCGTGATACTTGAATTAGATCTTGGAAGGATGATCGTGTCTTCATCGTTCGTGATGATAGAATTAGATCTGAGGAGATAATCGTGTCTTCATCGTTCGTGATGATAGAATTAGATTCTCTTGTCGTGTCAGCACCGTTCGTAGTGACTGAATTAGACTGGGAAGGCCAGTGATCGTGTCCACACCGTTCGTGATGATAGACTTAGACCTCTGAAATTTGATCGTGTCAGTACCGTTCGTAGTATCTGAATTAGATCTTCTGTCGTGTCAGTACCGTTCGTAGTAGCTGAATTAGACTGAGAAGGTCAGTGACCGTGTCTACACCGTTCGTGATGATAGAATTAGATCTCTGAGAGTTGACCGTGTCAGTACCGTTCGTAGTAACCGAATTAGATCTTTTGTCGTGTCAGTACTGTTCGTAGTAGCTGAATTAGACTTTGAAAGTGATCGTGTCATTACCGTTCGTGGTAAATGAATTAGATCTTCGAGCGTTGATCGTGTCAGTACCATTCGTAGTAGCTGAATTAGATCTTGGAAAGTTGGAGATTTCGTTCATTTGTCGGTACCTGTATTCTGAAAAAGGTAAGGTTAATCTTTATGCAATGTCATGATGCATGGGTTATGTAATGAATCTCTCAAAATAAATGAGAGCTTTTGCATGTTATGTATGAGTTCATTATGAGGTAATGTATGCAGTGTATGAACATGTTTATGACATATGATATGTGAATATGATTTATGTTGTCTTTGATTAAGAAAGTAGATCTTTATGTCCTTGTAATTGTACTGTCTGATCTTGTCTTGAAGATGCTCAGCTGGGAATTTATGATTTCTGCTTGGAGATGATCAGTGACTTGATGTTCCCTGATTGGTGATAAAGATATTGATAAATCATGTTGGAGGAGAGCGACAGTGTTGAAGATGTAAACTCTGTTGGGCAGCCATGTCTCTATCGGGAGCGTTTGAAGATATCCTCTTAATGATTACTCTGTGGGGATATGATCTTGTGAACCCGGCTTTGTGGGGAGACATGGGTGAAAGTTGCCCCCAGTATTATAGTAACTACTACTTGATTTAGGACACGTCACTTAAAATGTCAAACTGGACTTGTATAGATTTGCCCCCAGTTAGCAGGAACTTTGGGAAGATTCGCCTTGCGAGGCCTTTATAAGATGTGCACTTTAGGAGACATGCCCCTAGTAATCATATGCCCAATATGATGTCCTATGTTGGTTGAGAAGTAGCTTCAGATTTTCTTGGATGCGTGCCCCTGATTATTTTGGCATCCTTGAGAGGTTCTCGGAACCTTGACTTGATTGCCCCAGATTGTTTGGACAAATAGTTTGAAACCCACTTGAGGTGTATGCCTTTGATTGTTTGGCTTTTGAGAGATTCTTATAATCTTGACTGGACTGCCCCAGATTGGTTGGGCAAAGCATGCCATGCCCCTTGTATACGTAGGATACATTGCTTCTCGGCGTAATCTTGTCTGTTGGGATAACTTTTAGTCATTAGTTGTACCATGTGCAAGTTCTTTCTGATGCTAGCATTTGAAATTATGTAGCAGAATATGTTTAATAATGAATTCATGAGATGCAATGCATACATTTGTCTTGAGTTTTTTTTGAAAAAAACATTAAAACAAGAGATGTAAAAGCGTGATATTCGTAAAAACATGCTATTTGTGATAATGTGATGTTTGTGAAAACGTGATATCAACTCGGCATTCGTGGTAAACCTTAAGGAGTCAGGATACCTTTGTCGTGACAATATGCTTTCGAACTAACCATGCTTCAGTTAGGACTTTCAAGGGTTGTAACGTGGCTTGGTTCACGGTTTAAGAAACAAAGGATAAAGGCTCAAAATTTGATTGTACCCACCCTTCTTCGTGATGATCTTCAGTCCTAAGCTTAGTTAATTCAACTTACGCATTCAGGTTCCAAGAGACCTTTGGATTTGCACCTTTGATAATGATGATGGTTTACAAGCAAAGAGAACCTTTGAGATGGCAGTCACTTCTTCTTTTTGGTAGTCACAATATTGTGTTGTTCAGGAATTTATTGACTTCCTTTTTTTCATCTTTTTGATATCCCTAACTTTTGCCTGAACTGTCTATTTTGAGTTTACAGTCAGCGGGATGCCTTGATTTTTTTTTTTTTTTTTTTTTTTTTCAGTCATCTTTTGATTTTTTGACTTAGCAGACTTCTCTTTGTATATATGTTTTTCATCATTTTTGTTTTTGAAAGATATTGACTGCCTTGCTTAATGATTGATGAACCATCATTGGATTTTGATTGACATCTCCAACACTTCTTTGATGTGTATGGTTGAATGTTTATGATTGAAACCTTTGTTGAAAGGTGTACTGAATGATTCTCTTAAAATAGAATGCACAGCCAAATTAACTGAGAACTACCCTGCCCCAGGTTATGATCAAGGGTTTTAATTAGTACAAGAAAGAAAACTTCTACTTCTTAGGCTCAAAGGGGTTAACGAGGGATTAACATCCTTATATCTCCACTATTTAGGAATTGAAACAATGCCTGTACATCGTCAGCATAGTCTGTTCAAAAGCATACTATATGAGGTTGCGGTATCATTCTCGTCATCCTCCCTTAAAAGGCATACAACTTTAGCAGGAGTCGAGTATCACAAAACATATGCAAAGTAAAGATGCATTTTTAAATGAGTGATAGCGAAATAATTTATTCAAGACAAACATATGCAATGCACTGATGATGATTATTAAAACAGATAATGTCTATCATGATTTGAATGTTTAAACAAACAGAAAAGAGACTTGCAAACAAAAGTAGATCTAATGATCCAAAAGTTCGTCCGTCTAGACGTCAATCAGTCTTGTCATGACTAGGCATAGGATCGGTGATCGCCACAGGAGTTTTCAGGAGGGTTGAATTTGATTTCCCCGTCATCGATCAGATCTTGAATCTTATTCTTCAATGTCCAGCAATTTTTTGTGTAATGTCCAGGACTATTGGAATGGTACGCGCACCTCGTATTGGGTTTATAGCCAGGAGTGTTAGAATTCTTAGAAGCGTCCCTTAGAGTAATCATTCTGATCCTCAACAGATGTTGTAAGGCTTGTGTTAGTGACATATTGATCTTGGTGCATTGACGCTTGGGTACGTCTGGCTTGCGTTGTTGTTGTGGTGCCGGTGTAGAGATCACAAATGCCCCATCAGATTGGTTACTTTCATTACGGCCTTTGCAGTATCAACCATATGAGGCTCCTCGGGTGATTTGAAATCAATGATCTTGTCATAAATTAAGTTTTGAATCACCTGCTTCAACAGTCTACAATCCCTTACATCATGATCAGGATTGTTCGATTAATGAGCACACCTTGCATTGTAATTGTACCCAGAAATAGGAGTGTCTCAAATTCTTCTTGCCCCTTGGACAAAATCAGCATCGAGGCTTGAAGATTTTTTTTTTTTGAATGATTGCTCGAGATCCATTTGTGCTGAAATAAACAGCGAGAGAGAATGGGAAACCTATTGCGGAAACCTGTTATGCAATGTGATGAATGCAAATATAATGTTTTCAAGGATCTATAGGAATTTAGTTAGCAACATTAAGAACGATTTAGTTGCGTCTCTGTTTGAAGAACTCTGATTCTTGGATGTTCTTCCTTGGGAATCAAGCTCACCATATCCAGTGGGTCATCGCCTCTGATTCCGGATACTGCTGAATTTGTAGGTACATGGCTAGAGGAAAATAAATCCTCTTGCCCCTTGATAGGTACTGAGTCTCTGAATTGGAAAGTATGCGGCCAGAGGAAAATAAATCCTCTTGCCCCTTGGTAGGGATTCGGTCCTTTGATAAGAGCACCTGAAATTGCGCGCCCTAAATTCCTAAGATCCTTGAAAGGGTTAGTTAAATCATGTTATGCTTATGATGTCATGATGTAATGCAAGTGCAATGCATTAAGCACAACGTGGGATAGGAAGGGCACAAAAGTCCTTTAACAAACCCTGCAAGGAAGCAAAGGTTAGTGGGTTATGCGAATGCAACTTATTAGGCCTAGCGTGGGATAGTGAGGGCCAACAAGTTCTTTAACAAAACCTGCGAGAAAACAAAGGTTAGTAGCAAATGTAAACAAGTCACACAAGTGCCCTTAGGTTTAGAGGCTTGCATGAAAGACGATCTTAGGGTAATAAGGACGAGTGAGTCCTACAAGAAAACCTGCAAGAAAACCAAAGGGTTAGCAAGCACAAACAAGTCACACAAGTGCCCTTAGGTTTAAAGGCTTGCGTGAAGTTCGTAGGTAAATACCCTCCCCACTGAAGTTTAGTTGGTTCAACCTGTCCTAGCTAAAGATCGGGTTCTATGGTGCTCATATCCCTGATCTTTCTCGTGGGCATTGTCTCAACATAGCGCACAATCGGCTAGCCAAAAGCATCCCTTGAGTCCAATCTCAATGAGTGTAGCATCGAGTATCAACCAGCTTCAGTCAGGAATCCAAAGCCAGCCATCTCGCTACTTCCTATGGGCCAAAGTCAAGTTCAACTAAGGTTCTAAGGGCGAATTAGTGCTTGTGACACTACGCGGTAGCCAAATGTCTCCTCGATCATATTCAAGGGCCATCAGGACAAACCAAAGTGTCGCACTAACGGTGGCCACCAGCTCAACCATAACGATACATGTCGTACAGCCTCCCTGGTCTCATGCCACATACCTAAGGTACACTAGATCCGGGTGTAGGATCTTTCACACAGCAGAATACCCAAAACAACCTTTAAAGATAAAGCAAACAAGTCAAACAAATTTAAAGTGATCCTAGCTCTAAGGTAACCCCTCTTTTAATCGAAAGCGTCCCCAGCAGAGTCGCCAGTTCTGTAATATGGTGAACTGACTTTTTATCGATCGAAATGTCGCGGTAAGCAAGAGTCGCCACCGACTTTTATTTTATCCAAATATCGGAAAGGCTAAAAGAACAGGAAAATACCTTAAAAAGATTTTGAGTTCGGGGGGTAAGTTATACAAAGGGAAGGTGTAAGGCACCCTTTGCATCCATGGTTATCCATGGGCTCTTAATTGCTTAGCTCACTTTGAAATATTTGAATTGTTTGAAAAGATTTTCGAAGAAGAACTTTAGCTTGTAAATAAGCGTAGTCTTTTTGAATTTGATTTGAAAAAGAGGTGTAAAAAGTAATTTGAATTAGAGCAAGCAATTAGTAGCAACTACCCTAAGTTTGAAAATTCGTTCTTTTAGCTTTTCGGGCGAAAGGGTCTATCCATACCATAAGAGGGCAGGAAGTCTTTCAATTGGATGTTTAAGGGTCATCGAGAATAATCGTTCGCCATAAGACTGTCCCTACCATAAAGAGGGCAGGTAGCCTAAGGGAAGGATATAATAGTCATTTAATTTTCTTAGGCATCATGCGAGGATACCTTAGCAATTGGGACAATTATTCTTTATAAGGCAACATCGAAGGAGTTTCAATAACTTTGAAGGCGACAGGCAACATTGCTTCAGGTATCCTCGGAATCGAGGGACTTGACTATTTTAAAGGCAACAATGATTAAGGCAACAAGGCAACAGGCAACAAAGGCAACCAGAGGGATTACCCTAAAGGTGTGTGGGTGCAACAATCATGTGTTAGCTTCAATGACATTTATCTTGTAGGTTAGTGATCTAGGTTCAGTTAATAATCTTGCACTCCCTATTTTACTAACCACGCAGTTTAAAATGAGCAGAAATTAAAGGCAGAAATTAAAGTTCCTACGCTATTACAATAAACACCTGCGGGAATGGGGGAAATTAAAAGAAGAAAAAAAAAATAAGAGGGATGAATAATTATCTTGAGCCTTGATCTTCCTCGAACCCTTGATCAACTCTACAAATTAAGAGGAAAAAATAAATAAGGGTTAGTGTATTAAAGATTCATTAACTAGGGAGGCAAACCCTATTTTAATTCAAAAGGCAAAAAGAAAAATAAAATGACGTTAAATAGAAACTTAGCTTTTTTGGTATGGCGGGGCGCGTGGCTGAATGATCCTGGGGTAACCCTGAAAATTAGCCATGAAGAAGAGAAATTTTAGTGCATTAAAGATCTCAACAGTTATAATGCAACAGATGGTAATAATTTAGACAAGCAAATAAAAAAAGGCATGGCAAAAGGCAAATCCTTGGGTTAATGGGCAACATCTACCAGTAGCGGAATTTTTAGGGTTAGGGGAGAACAATGATTAGTAGTCATGATGAAACATAGTAAGCCAAAAAATAAAATCAGGGTTTATAACAACGGATTTAAACACGAAAAGTGAATAAAAAAAATCGAAAGTTCGATTAAAATTTAAAGAGGCATGGAAATATTTATTTCAATAAATAAAATATGGTTTAAGTATTTTTAAATAAAAAGGGTTTAGAAAAGAAATAAATAAATAGTATGTAATTAAAATAAATAAATAAATTAAAGAATACTTAGCTATATTCCAGTATAGTTTTCTCATGAGGGTGTATGGTGGTCCTTCCACTCCTGGCACGTTGATCTGGAACGCTGGTAATCTGAGTGGTCATAGCCTGAGGGCGCAATATGGGCTTTCCTGGGCATGCTACATGGGATCAGCGAGCAATTTATTAGAAAAATAAAATATCACACACCTGGTTCGAACCCAGGTTTTGATACTCCCCCAAACAAACGCTTCGCCAACTGTGCCATTGAATTGAATTGTTATTAGACACAAACTAATAATTAAATATGAAAACATGTCAATTAATAAAATTTAGAAAAACGAAGTCAAACGTGGGCCCCAGCGCATCTGACTGGCGAATGAGAAAAAAGGAAGAAAAGCCAATTCTTTGACCAGCGAATCTTGCAGCCACGCGTGTGCCATCCCAAAACCGTGACACTGTTCATCTTCTTCTTCAAGGAAGCTGTGGAATTTCCTGCGGAATTCCTTATGGAATTACCTGCGGATTTCCTTCCTAGTCATCTTCCTCCATGGCAAAAGCGTGAAACCTGCAAAATCGAGTGGAAACAAGAAACTACCAGCCCAGATCTACTTATTAGGACTTTATGAATCGATTGGCGGTATTTGTTAAGTCTTAAATACGCTGTAGCTACGAAAACGAAGATAATCTTTGTTCATGCCCTAACAATGGTGAGCTTCGTTCTTGTCCTCATACCTTCGTTCCAACGGCTCAAATCTCTCCCAAATTCTTCCATAAACTCATATACATGAACAAATCACGTTAAAACGCAAAGGTACAAGCGATATGAATCTTACAAGATATGCATGAATATGCTAAATTTGGAACGCACGTTTTAAGAGATATAGACTTGAGTTATGAGTATGTTCTTACCTTTTGCTATCTGGGGAACAAGAATGGACGCTTAGAATTGCTTGAGAGTGGCTGCAAATAGGGAGTCCATGGTGCTACCTTAGTGTGAAGATTTTGGAATGAAAACCCTAGCTTTGTGGCTGCAAGCCCCGTCCCCTCTTTCTGAATTATTGTTGTCCTTATATAGAGGAGAATTTAGGTCAATTTATTTTGGAACAAAATCCATGATTGGAGGTTTTGTATCTTTGATTGAAAATTTACACTAAAGTTTCAATTTTTGGAGATTTTCTTCATGAGCAAGCTAGGACGAAATTAGACTCTTTTGTGGAATATATTTGACATTTAATTGAATCAATTATGAAGCCAAATCAAATCTTCCATTATTTTTAGGATTTTATTTAATTAAATTATGATTTTAATGAATAAAATCTATAAAATAATAAATAAAAACAATAAAAATATAAAAGATATACTCCATGGTCGTGGATGGGCTTAGGAAGATGTTAGAACCAAAAGAAATCAAGCCCATTTAGAAGAAAAATCATTTTGGACCATATTTCTCTCTGTACACCTCTTGAAAATAGGTGAACTTGTGCACCATGTCATTCCCTCATTTTTCAACATTTGTTCAAGTTCTTGGACTTTCTAGAAACCTTGAAGAGTCCTCTAACCAATGTCTTTGGTCTCACATCAAAATTATTTTCCATGCTCCTTGTGTGTCCTTTTGAAAATAAGTGACTTTTTGTTGACTTTTGAAAAGGATCTATAATGTATAAAGCCATATCTCTTATATTATTGACCTATGAGATTTGATTCTTGGACCATTGGATAGAGGAATGAGTTCCCTTCAAAATGAGCTTTGGTGGGAATTTTTCTGATGAAGCATGAATATTTGGTGAATTTTCAAAGTTTGATTGACTTTTTTCAGTTCATGCCCAAAATAGTAACTCTTGACTTTTGACTTCTCTGATCTTTCCTTGCATCATCATGATCAACCCTTGATCAAATGATGATTTTAGGGTTATGAGAATGTTGTTGACCAAATATCTTGAGTTTTGACTGTATAATGACTGTTTTGCCCTTGGGAGTCGACTGTTGACCTAATCAGGATTTGAGGGACTAAATTTGCTCTGTTTGACTTGAAACTTTATATGGAGATACTTTGGGATGTTAGTGACCCTATGGAACCACCTTGAGCCATTGATTCAATGATTTTCCTCTGAATTATTCAAACCCTAGTTTAGAACTTCTGTGTGGGAGACTGTGTTTTGGAGCTTTGTCTTTTGATTTGGTTTTGTGTATGAAAAATAGCATGGGCAAATTTTGGGGTATGACAGCGTGAAATTCACACCTTTCATTTGGTTTGTAGTTGGGCATGTGCTTGCCTGGAGGAGGAGGTGGCAGTGGCCTAACTTCTACCAAGGATTCATTTACTAAATATTTCAGAATTTCTTTCTTGGAAGTAGGTAGCGGATCGAATCTCCTTGGTCCTTCCTGAAACCGGTTTTGTCGTGGTGGGTATGTCATAGGAGGTCTAGTTTCCTGATGGCCTACAACATTAGTTTCTCCTTCCTTCTTTTTTGTGAAGTTGGGGGTAGGCCTCTTCGCCTGATAGGATCCAGATGATGCCCCTTGTATCTTCCCATTCTTGATCCCATTCTCAATCCTTTCACCAATGACTACCAAGTCTGAAAATCCTGATGACACGCTTCCAACCATCTTATCATAATATGGCCCTTGTAGTGTAGCCATAAACATATCTACCAGTTCTTTTTCCAACAAGGGAGGTTGGACTCGGGAAGCCATCTCTCTCCACCTCTGAGCATATTCTTTAAATGATTCTTCCTTCTTTTGCGACAGATTTTGGAGTTGCATCCGATTGGGTGCCATATCCAAATTGTACTTGTATTGCTTAAGGAAGGTATTGGCAAGGTCGGTCCAGCTTCGGATATTAGTCTTTTCCAGTTGCATGTACCAGTCCACTGATGCTCCACTTAAACTATCCTGGAAGAAGTGTATCATTAATTTCTGATCATGAGCATAAGCAGCCATCTTTCGCACATACATGCGCAAGTGGTTCCTTGGACATGTGAGTCCCTTGTATTTTTCAAAGTTCGGAACTTTGAATTTGTGTGGAATTGTTAGATCTGGGACCAAGCTCATCTCAAAAGTATCCACGTCAAAAGCATCATACCCTTCCACGGCCTTCAGTCTCTCTTCCAGTGCCTTGATTTGTCCACTGTCCTTAGAATCCTCTCCGGAATTAGTGGAGTTCAGCTTTGATTGGGGAACTTGGTTTGTGTCATTGGTGTCCCCATATTGCAGGTCCAGATATTCTTCATCCCTAAGCGGATTGTTGATAGGGATGCGAACTGTGCGAGACGTCCCTTCTTTCTGAGCAGTAGGAATAAACCCTTCTCGAGAAGCCTCTCCTTCTTCATGGGTCGTAGTGACCTTTTTAGATGTGTGAGCATTTGTTTTGTGAGGGTCGTGGCCTCGTACATACCCTAACAATGGGTTGCCATCCTGAGGTATCTCCTCATACTGATCCTGAACCTCCTTAGCCTTGTCTTGCTTATCTTTGAGGTCTTTCATGAAGCTCAGCATTTGGGCCATTCCTCCCTTGAGGTCTTCAACAGTACCTTTCAGCTGGGTCATTTCCTCACGAAGGGCGGCTTGGTTCTGTTCCAATTGTTCCATTGCTTTCTTCTTCTGAGCTCTGGTCTTGATTTGTGGTTGAGTTGCAATGGTGTGACTGGAGATGAAGATAGTTTTTTTTGCTTTAATGTTTTGAAAAATAAATATGATATGCATGCTATGAATGATATGGTTATGCAATGTTTATGTCTTATCCACACTATTATAATACACATATATATTTATATATTATTTTTATTCTTCTCTTTTTCTTTTATATATACATGTACATTTTTCCTCTTTTTTTTTTTTGCGCATATGTATTATGTATATATATATTTTTTTTTTACATATGTATTTATTAAAATTTTTTTTTTATATATTTTTTTTTGTACATGTATATACACATATGTTTTTTTTTTAGAGAGGTAAACAAAGTTGGTGAATATTTATAGAAACGATGAGTAACGAAAAAAGAAACACACTTTATTGAAAGGAAATACTAAAAAAAAAAAACTCCATTGTTGGTTTACAAAAAGGAAAAGGAAACTGAAATTAAAATGCTCAAAATAAATTAAATTAAAAGTACTTGAAATAAAAGCAACAAGGAAATAACATAAAGCTAAGAGCGCCTTTGGATGTCTTCTTTGAACTTGTCCACCATATCTCTACAAAGCTCCATAAACTCCTTAACCTCTTTGGGAAGGATAACAAGAGATGATTCCGCCTTTGCCAAACTTTTTGGAATGTCTAGGATCAAATCGTTGCACAAGTAAACCAACTTATCATAATTATCGCGGCATTTTTCGTAGTCTTTGAGCATCTTGGGAACCATACTCACGTGCTCATAAGCGGTAGAAACAATTGTGTATTGTCTTTCCCAATAATCCCTTTCATCCCTCGCAGCATCACATAACTCTTTTTGCCTTAGTAGTAATTGCCTAAGCACGGCCAAAGCTTGAAGTGCTCTATGACGCTCATCAGTGCGCTGTAAAAGTGCTTCTTCCGCGGTTAACCTCCTTGTGCGTTCTTCTTGTCCAGCATTGCGGGCCTCTTGAAGATCAAACTTTAAATCCCTTATTTCCACTTCTTGGTCCTTAGTTCTATCCGTTAATTCAGGGACCACAGCTTCTAGATTTTTTTCGGATTCCGCTTTGTCATGGGAAGCCTTTTCATAACGCCTTCTCCATTTTGCAATCTCTACATCCGCTTGTGCCAACCTTTCATTATGCGATTCTAGATTAAAATTAGCACTTAGAACTCCTTCGGTTGCACGCTTTCTTTTACTTCTTTGCCTATCATTTTCTTCTTTCATCGCTTGGAGTTCTTGATTTTTCTCTTTAAGGTCAAAGCGTAGTTGGCTCCTTTCATTAGTAAGTTGATGCAAATCAAGTTCTAATTTCTCTTTCTCCTTTCGGGACGCCTCTAGGGCAGCCCTGATTCCTTCTATCTCTTCGATGGATAAAGGAACAGGATCAGGAGAATCAGGCTTGTAGGCGGGATCCACAACAAAAGGAAGCAACACTTTCTTAACTCTTTCTTGAACCCATGCGGTATAAGCTGCTTTTGCAATTACATTCTTTGGCCCAAAGTCTCTTCTTTGAACATTGCTCCAAGCTTGAATTACCTTTTTCCATGTTCTTGGTTCACCTTTCCCATTGTCATGCAAAATTAATTCTTTTATACGTTGCTCGGAAGGTTCTTTATCCATGGAATGACCCAATTGACGTAGTGCTAAAGCAGGATTATAATTAATACAACCAAGAGTTCCTATCAATGGCACATTGTTGAATTCTCCGCATTTGTAAATGATCTTATCTGAATTTAATTTTCTTGCATACCATAGAATAGAGTCCGCTTTAAGAGCCCTTAATTTTTGAGACCAATCGTTCCTAGTTAATTCTTTGATAAAGCAACTAGCTTTGTAGAGATGGGAAGTCAACCAAGAATAGAGCAAATGAACGCAACAAACTAGCACTCCTCTCTTTCTTTCATACCTCATATGAATAGCATAGTAAATGTTAGCGAGGATAGTCGGAGTTGGATCTTTGTCAAAAAGCCTAAAAGAAGTGAAAGCATGAATAGCGGTAGGATCAACATAGTCAATATTCTTTGGCAATAAAACAACACCAAAAACTAAGAGAGCTAACACATGTCCGCAAATGTCCCATTGTTTCCTTTGAGCAAACATTAATGCTTGATTTTCTAAATAAGATCTTTTGAACCCATGCACTTCTCCCTCAGTTTTATAATGAACTTTTAGTTCTGCAGCGGACATTCCCAAAGCCTTTTCTAGATCTGAAAAGTCAACTTCCTTACCCACACCAGTATAGAATTCCTTTTTTATCCTCGAAAAACCCAACATAGCATCCATTTCTTCTATGGTAGGTGCTAACTGAAAATCCTGGAAAGTAAAACATCTCAAAGGCGGATCATAGAATTGTACCAAGGCGGTGATAGCTTCTTCTTGCACTTTTACCCTTAGTAAATCCAAGATATTACCATAGCGAATCTCAAACCTATCCAAAGCACCTGATGGTAATTTTTCTTTGATGATCTTCAATTTCTTAATGTCTGGAGTAGAAACAGTAAAGTGCACGATTGTCTTCTTCGTACTCATCCTTCCTACACATTCACCAACAAAATACATTTTACCAAATATATATACATATATATGTGTATTATTGTTTTTATTTGTGGATAAGACATGATGAAAAATGCAAATGATTAGATGATGCATGCAAACACATAACAACAAAAAAAAATAATAATAATAATACAAACATAAAAAATAATTAAGCAAAAAAACATGGTATTTCAAAGAACCCAGGTTCATAGGTTCGACGTAGGGGGCTCTTGGGAGCCAACCTTTATACGGGGGTTCTAAAAGGTCTCATGGGGTCGTTCGTAGCCTCCGAGACTTTTTCGTCTCTTCGGATTTTGGAACAACTCATTTTATCCATGAGGTTTGAATTTTTGGGTAGGTTCCCGGAGAGATCAGCTAAGTATCCAGTCCAGCCCTCCACAAAGTCTAGCTTCGTTTTGGACCTTTCCAAACACCTAACCCACTCCGAGTGGAGTTATCAGTGAGATTCGTAAGGCGATTCATGTCCCCTTTTGGTCTCAAAGTTAACTCCCACGCTTAAGGTTTAACCGACATAAAAATAGAGCAAATATATAATAATAAAAGCAGACATTTTTAGGCAGATAAAAAACAACAAAACAAATAAATAAATAATACATTTATTAAAAGATGAACCTCCCCCAAACCCTAATTGTGGCAAATTGCCATCCCTACAGTGCGCCACAAACCAAATCACAAACCTAACCCTAAACCCTCTCAAGCCTTAAGGAGCATAATAATTCACTAAAAGTGTTGTCCCCAGCAGAGTCGCCAGCTGTAGCAACCTGCCTAAAATTTTAGATTTAGAGTCGCCACCTATTCTGAAGGGCGAATAGGAAACCCTACGCAGATAAGAGATTGAGGGTAAGTTATTATAATCAGGCTGAGGGAAGGTGTTAGGCACCCTCAACCCTTTCCTAAAGGCTAACATTCAAAGATTAGGGTTGCATGGCAGGAATTAGGGAGAAATGTGGCAAACAGAATTTTAGGACATGATTGAGATTTTGAAGAGGGGGACTCGCCTTGTTGCCAAGTGCCTACGTACCTCCTTAGGGAGGATCAGAGTCTACGTAGTTCGGGAAGGGTTGTACGCCATTTAGAGTTTGAATTTGATTTGATATGGGTTTTTTTAGAGGCTTTTTAGTTAGCCTATCGCAGTTTGTTTTGTCTTGTAATTTGAATGGATTTTAGAATTATTAGGGTTTGGGGCGTACAACCCTGATTTGGCACAATTAACCGCAATGATCAATAGGTTTGATCACCATAGTTAAAAGATTAAGGATTTGCATTGTTACCAATTCAAATCGATTAATTCGATTATCACTAATAACAACTTACTTGTATTTTACTTATTTATTAATTGGCGTTTTATATCGTTACCTCTCATAATCGATTAACACGACTACAAATAATAACAAATTTAATTAAATAATAAGGCAAGATTAATCACCACAACCAATAAGATAGTTGCAGCCATTTAATCGAATTTAGTTTGATTTTTATTTTAATTTAACAGCATTTTAATTAAAATTATTGTTAATCACAGCGATCAATCGATTTAATCGGCACGAATAACAAATTAAAAATTTTAATATAATTATCATGTATTTATTTTATTAAAAAAATAATCATAACATAATTAATATATATTAAAATAAGTATTTTAATTAAAATAAACAAAATAATTAAAGTTTTATTTAATCTATTAAGGTTTTAATTCAGTGTGGCATTCATGAGGTTGTATGATATAGGTATTCATTCTGGGTGGTTAGATCTGAGGTTAGTGGGGATTTAGCGGTTCAGATCTGAAGGTATATGGCACAGGTGCTAGGCTAGGTGCATGGGATCACATGGAAACATGTTTTTAAAAATATGAAGGAGGGAGGGCTCGAACCCACGACCCTCCACTCCCAGGCGCGCTGCACAACCAACTCAGCCAAACCACACATCTGATTATTATACGCTTCCAGTCAAATAAATAAAACATGTGACCCTAAATGGAATTTTCTGCGCGCGAAATTCAAACGATCCAACCAACGGATGCCAACGCATCATCTTCTTCGCAAGTTTCCCTAAAGGCCTGTAAATTTAGCTACGAAATTGCTACGGCTTTACTCGTAGCAAATCAGAACACGAAAATAGCGATTAGGCTATACTCTCACATAAATCTTTCGCGACCCCTGCAATCGTCTCACCTAAACCACGCGAGTTCATTCATATATTCAATTAACCCTAATTTTAACCCTAATAAGAAACCCCAAATCGGAAAACCTAGAACTCAAACCGGCCTCTAATGGCAAATCATGTTTAAGGCACATAAACACCAAACAATTTATTCAGGAACGATCAGAGCAACAAGACAAACCTAAACATGCAATCAATTTCCAAAATAAATGCATGAATCATTCAGATCGACCAAGTTTTCAGAATCACCTACCTGAGTTAAACGGAGAAATTTCTGGGGGTGTTGATGCTATGCTAGTATCCAGACACGTTCAGAATCTTCCCAGGAATCTTTTGCAACCGCTGGTTCTTGTTGAAACCTCCTAGAACTCCAAAACCGAATTCAATTTTTGAAGCTCTTTTCTTGTTCTTGCTCGGGCCTCTTTTCTCCAGAAATTCGTCCCCTCGTCTCTTGGCTAGTGTTTACTACTTATAGGAGAATAGAATTAGGGTAAATCTTTGTCCAAAACCTCACTTAAATCCAATCTTCCTAATTTGAGAAATTGATTTTATTTTCTTGAATAAAATCTTGCTATTTTGGTCATAATTTGTATTAACTTCCTTCTCCAATCACTATGCACGAAATTACATCATATTTGGTCATTAATTCTGATTGGAAATCAAATAAAATATAATTTTAACAAAATATTTGATTTTTAGTCTTTATTAAATCATAAAAATGAAAATAAAAAAACATTAATTCAAATATAATGCCAATTTTCGTGGTGAGTGGTTTTTGGGCATGCTAATAGCTTGTGGACCAAGTTTGTATGAAAATATTATGGGCCCTTTTGCAAAGTTTTTCCATTTGAACCCCCTTTTTTCACTTTTGGTCCCTGAAAATCACCTAACTTTGATCAAGCATATCTCCTTCAATATTTGGGCTATGAAGGAGTTCTAATACTTTTTGGAAACCTCAAGAGGTCCTCTACAAGCCACTTTGGAACATATTTTTCATTTGGAGCTTTTATCTTGATCATATTCTCTTTGGGAAAAAACTGCTTTTGAAGGATGCCTGAAAATGACCTGTAATCTTTTGCCTTGTATCTCTTAAATGAAGCATTTCTAGCCCTGGCTTGTGAGACACAAAGTTGTAGAGAATTCAATTTCCTTCAAAATAGGCTTTGAGTGGGGAATTTCTGATGTTCCATGTGAAAGTTATGCCCAGTCAAAGTTGGGTTGACTTTCTCCTAAGAAACCCTAATTTGAACCTTTTTGTATTTGTTCATCTCTGAGTTTCTATTAATGGAATCATGATCAATTCTTGATCAAATGATGGTTATGCACCCCATACTTGATGTTTGCCCAATGATTATGGTTTGAATCATGCCTTGATTATGATTGACCTTTCAGTTTGGATCAGTTGACTTGTGAATTATCTGGGTTATTTGAATAAGCCATGTCTTGAGATTTGAACCTTGCTTTTGCTATGAGATAAGTGTGGAAGGTAAATTTTGGGGTATGACAATAGGCTAGTTTACATTTCCTACACAATCGATGTAATAGCGTAGATTTACTTTCCGCACTTTACATTTCCGCATTTTAATTTCCAGCAAATATAAACTGCGTGTATGTCAAAGATAAAATTGAACCGTTAGATCACTAGCTTCAAAGATAAAATATCTGAATACAAACACAATCACACTTGCACCTCTTAAGGTAATCCCTTCTCATTCTTTTCAAAATCAAAGTTAAAATTCTATTGTTTCGAGTACAAAATCGAACCTTGCGTTTATATCCGGTGAAAGGATAGATTTTTAAAGGAAATAGGATAAAGACCTTACAACTCAAGGTAGACCTCCTAGTTTGCTTGCTCAAATCAAAACAAACAAAATTCTCATACACTGTTGTTTTTCAAAACAAAACTTTCCAAAAAGACAATACTTTGTATACATCCAAACACGGATTATTACAAAGTTAACGTTCTTTTCAAAACATCTTTCGAAAGATAAACAAGCATTTTGTATACATCCGCACACGGATCATTACAAAATTCAAATTACAAAGGTATTTGAAACCAAATATGAGCAATTTCAGAGCAATTGAAAAGTGATCGAAAAACAAGTGAGCTAAGCAAACTTAAGAGCCCATGGATAACCATGGATACAAAGGGTGCTAACACCTTCCCTTTGTATAACCTACCCCCTTACCCAGAATTTCTTAAAGGTCTTTTTTCTGTTTCTTTTATAAACCTTTCCTTAATTGGATAAAATAAAAGGTCGGTGGCGACTATGTGAATTTTCAAAAATGCGAAAGCATTAAGCGATAAAAAAGAGTCAGTTCACGTATCTCTACAGAACAGAGGTATGGCCCGGAATTAAAAAACGGAGGTCCACACACTATAACCAATTTTAATTACAACTGCACGATCCTCCGTCGTGACTAACCACCTGCACAGCCAACTGCTGTGACTAACCATCTGGACAATGACCCGTTCAGTGATCTCCACGAGATATAACGTTCATTGACTCAGGCACCCTGCACAATCCAACTGCTCGTGACTGACTACAAAGGACTGTTCAGTGATCTCCAAAAGATATAACATCCATTGACTTCCGGCACAACTATCCTGTTGTGACTAACCCTGCACAAGCCAACCGCTCGTGGCTGACTATAGATGATGAACCGTTCTGTGATCTCAGCGAGATATAACGTTCATCAATCTTTTGGAGATTATAGGTGTGCTTCTTAATTAAGCAGATGGTCTCCTATTCTCAATACGTATGTTTACGACACACTGACTTAAAGTCACTTCTGGTGCCTAAATAGTCTATCAGAAGTTTCTAAGATATTACACACTACGACCAACAACTTTATGTGTTTTACATTTAAATACAAGAATAAATATCTTGCAGTCTTCTTGTCTTCAACTTCTGTGTGAGATCTTCTTCTTCTGTAAGCGGATTAAGAGCAGTAACTCTTGTAAAGATAGCTTCTTCTTCATTGATCTTCATGTTCTTCTGAACGCAGATTAAGAGCAGCAACTTTTGTATTAATTGCTTCTTTCAGTTTGGTCTTTTCTCATCAGAGTAAGGAGATTAGAGCTTCAGCTCTTGAATTTAATTCCTTCTTGTAAGACCATCTTCTTTTCTTCTTCAAGCAGATATGGAGCATCAGCTCTCATGGTGATTGCTTCTCATGCTAGATCTTGATCTTCTTCTTGACTACTGATCATGAAGCTAGTTACAACTGATGACACATTTAATGATTATAAGCAAACATGAAACACTTCTCGAGCAACGACTTAGTGTATTCAGTTTCTCAAGTCATTCAATGTGAGCAATGTATGAAATGATCAAGTATTAGTGAACTTCTGATAACTCCAGTGGAGAATATTGCTTAACAGCAGAGATTTCTTTTTCACTCTCTTATGATTTCTTTACATTGGCTTATAGTTAGTGTGTGACAACACTAAGGATTAATTTATCACACACTGAGTATGTGTTGCCTCTTCTGATGCATGATTTCATATGTCTTCTTTTATGTTTTCATGCTCAGCTTCTCTCTACAGATTTTTTCCTAAGATTTCTCTTTTTCTGCACTCTGTAGTTGCACCATGGATACACACTTTGGATTTTCATTTTTATGTACTTTTGGCATTTGAATGGGCACTTGATGGCACATACCTCACACAATTCATTTTGGGTATGCAATTGTCACCACTTCAGATTTGAAGTTTGTTCTATATATATATATATATAGCTTGATGAGTTACCGTTGGAATCTAGCTGTTGAGATTTGTTTTCATATTGCTTTGAATGCTCTGTCTCGATTTGCTCATGAATGAAAAGTGTTGCTCTTGACAAAATCTTATCTTCAACATGATGATTTACAATTGATAGCGTGTTTCTTTGGTTAAGCTTGTTTTTCCAACGCGCTGCATGTGACTTGCTTCTTCAATCAACCTTGGGAGTTGTTCCTTTTAAGTGTTGTAACCGTTTTGCTTATTATGATGTTTCTAACGACTCTCCCTTAGATTCTAAGCTCTTTATAATTTACTCAATTTGTATGCTGAGCTGTAGATTCTTCTTTGGCTTGTATATGACTTCAACTGATGTTTGTGTTTTGAATGTCGCTGCCTTGTGTCTTCAGAACTTCTGATCTTCATACTTGTTTGATCTTCTGATGTTTGCAAAGCTTCTTGTAATGATCTTTCTTGTTTATTTCCTTGAGGCTTATGATGTACTTTCTGATTGAGACTTGTTGTATGTGAGCATTGATATTGCTTGTTCTTCTGAGTGGTCTTGTTTCTGATTGTTACTTCTCTTGCTTCTGATCTGCGGTCTTTGGCTTGTTTGACGTGTTCATAATCAGAACATCTGATGAATGATGTTTAGCTTCGTCGATCTTCTGGATGTAGTTGTTGTACTCTTTTTTCTGATGAATCCTGTATAATATTTATAACATAGTATCTGCACACTAAATGAAACCATTAGTAATAAAATTGTTACTCACAAAATATATGCTTGTTATCATCAAAACTAGATTCTAAACATAGATTCTAAATCTTGTTATAACACAATAATCATGTGAGAGTTGTACCTATGGCCCACCCTTGAGAGTTATATTAGGTCAAAAATACCCTCATATTTCCATACTTATTTTTTCTTTTGCTGAACCCTATCCGACCAAACACTAAGGGTTCACACGAAGGATAACTTGGAAAGAAATGTTTCAAAATCCGAGGTTTCCTAATGTGCCTAGGAAGAGTACCCATGAAAGTGCAAGTAGTACCTGAAATGGAATAGGGAATCAATACTTGAGAATACCCGATCTTCCTATTCTCTTCTTCCATAGAAGGTTCTAGGACATATATGTGATTGTCTACGAGGATAAGGACTAGGATGTCAATAGCAAACAGAACGCTCGGAGAAAGCTTGATAACACGACCCAAAGCCATTGATGGGTCTTGAAAGCTTTTAGAAATAAGCGCTTAAGAAACGAAAATGGGAATTGCATAAATTTTGAGGAAATTTCTAGGGCTTTCAGAGAAGAAAATAGCGAAAGAGAATAGAGACTTTGAAAAAGCATATAAATAGCCACCAAGAGGAAAAAAACTTTTGAGTTTCCCTCCAAAAGAATTGTGACAAGTGGCACATCTAAATCGGCAGATGACATTTAAACTTATTGGAAAACATAAAACTAAATGAATTCTTTTAATTTCATTTGATTTAGTGGGTAATTAATATCCTAGGAAAATGGAGCAATGATGATTAACTGCACACACGTTTTCATTCGTTTCATTAAACATAGGTTAGCACATCATGTAGACTTTACAACCTTTGGCGCTTTTTCCCTTCATCATGTAGAACTTATTATCCTTCTTTTTATGATGCTTTGTGAGACTTGGACAAGTAGTTCTATAATGTCTCAATTTTCCACACTCATAATATGTGATGTCTTCATCCTTTTTCTTATGTTTTGTTTTAGGCGTACAATAATTTTAGAAATTTACCAAACCTTTATCAGAATGTTTGAGGTTGTTTATTTTCAAGTATCAATTATACCGTCTAACGAATAACCCTATCTTCTCTTCTTTAGAAGCTTCTTCGTTAGAATTATCACTTACTTCCTTTGATTTATTTGATTTACATGAATAATCTTTCAAAGAAATATCCTTTTTCTCTTCTTTACCTTTCTTTTTCTTTTTCGACTATACTTTGCTATTCGCGAGTCGTTTCAGCTCATTTTCATGTTCAACAAGTTCCCCAAACAACTTTGTGATGTCCAAAGTATTAAGATTGTTAGATTCTTTTATGGAGGTAACCTTTGGTTTCCATTCCCTGCACATTGACCTTAATATTTTGATAGCACAATCTTTGTTAGAAACCCAGCTTCACCAATTTGTTTAGTTTGTTGATTAAGTGGAGGAAATGAGTCTGCATAGATTCCATGAATTCTCTGAGTTCCATACCAAAAAATTCAAACTTATCTGTTAACATGTTAATCTTAGAATCCTTAATGTCTTCAGTTCCTTCACAGAGGGTTTCAAGAGCATTCCACATAGCTTTTGCGCTCTTATGATGTGAAATTGAGTACAATACTTCCGTGCTTAATACTGAAATAAATATGTTCCTCTCCTTCAAACCATATGAAGCCTTTTTTGTTTCATCATATGTCCAATCCTTTATGTGTTTAATATAGTTATCATCTTCCTTTCTAGGGATGAAAGGTCCATCGGTAACTGCTACCCATAGTACTTTTGTTAACTAATAGTAAATGTACAAACATGTTTTCTTTTCAATAAGCATAATTATCTCCTTTAAAAATCAGTGCTCTATTCTATGCACCTTTTGGATCGTCATCATAATATATTCCCTAACTTTTGAGTCGCTGATCAAAAGACTAACTCCGAGACCAATTTTTGGGTAGGAATATGGAGTAGAGGAATGGTCTATAGGGGGTGAATAGACCCTCTTAAAAATTAGAGCAATTTTTAAAATGAAATATCAAATTTTTTTAATGCAGAAGCCTTATAGAGAAAATTAGAGACTTTATGCTTGAATTGGAAATTATTTCACGAATATAGTTACACAATTAACAACTATCTCATATTGATTACATATATATTCAAAGAGTTATAAACTACTATAAATTGACACTTTGCAAATTACACGAGATATGTTTTTTACAAAATAACAATTTCTACAGGATTCTAACACCAGATTCTGCAGATTTTAATCAACACTAAAACACAAATGGGTTCTGATTCTAAAAAGCCATAAACTTATGTAATTAATCGCTACCAACAGGAATTAACGAAAAACTACACTAAGAAATGATTACTTGTATGTGTGTTTGTGTGTGTGAGTCAGAGTGAGTATGTATGTGTGTGTGTGAGAGAGCATCGGGATGTAAAGTGATTTGGCTCCATCATCCTAGCAGGAGCCTAATCCACTTTCCAATGGTTTCTCATTGAAAGTTTTTCTTTTACTATGTTTTGATAAATATTTCACAAGTTCACACAATCATAATATCCACAATAATGTTGAGAAAATAAATCTCATATCTAGATCTTGACTTGTATATCCTTGAGGCCGATGTCTCTATGAAATCTTTAGTCGATTATTACTTCTTGAATCTTCCAGCTTCACCAATCTGCTCCAAGTCTTCGTATGTGGAAATCACCCTTGATCCCACTGATTTCTTGAGTGATGAACTATCTGAAGATTGAGAAGACCTCCTACCTTGTCTGTAGGCTTCCACACAACACTACAAGGTCAACCTAGAGAGATAAATTTACTTCTTTTCACTTGAATTTTTCACCACCAGTCACAACAATCACAATCTTGCAAGCCTCCTAAAAATCTTTACAAATTCTTCAAGAAATGTTAGTTTCAAGACACGTGTCCCTTAACATTTATAAATCTTCACAATCAAGATCTGAATCCAAACTAGAGGTTGAAGATGAAAGAAATCATGTTTGGAAGAGATTTTGAGTTTTCAAAAATGGAAGTTGTTGTTTTTATACACAATCACAATTGGTTGGATTGATATAAAAAATGAGATGACAAAAAGAATTTATATGTGTTGGAGATTATGAACAAAAATACGGGGTTGTTAGATTCTAGTTAAGAACATTTATTGATTTGAGTCAAATGAGCAAGTATAGTGGAACAAGATAACCATAAAAGAAGTAACATATTTCATGTGATTCAATTCAAGTTGTATCTCTTATTCGAGTCATGAAAGGTCATGATTTGAGTCATATACAAACCCTTATTCAAATTATTTTGGACAAAGCCAAATAGGAAAAATTGAAAAACATTGTGATTCGAGTATGTATAAAATGTGATTTGAATCAAACTAGGTAGTGGCTAACAGGACTTGTGTGATTCGAATCATGTGTAACTTGTGATTCGAGTCATAGTGTTGAATGATTTGAATCAAGTGTAAACTGTGATTCAAGTCACATATGCAAAAACTTTCATGTTCTCCTTTGTTTAATTTGATTCAAGTTATAACTTGTGAGTGATTCGATTCACACACAAGAAATCTCAATTTTTCAAGTTTTTCAAAATAGTTTGACATTCCACTTCTCACATAACTTAAACCAACATCAAATATGGTTCTTGTTCCATTAACTCAATCAATTGACTTGAAACACAATGATCATACCCAAATACAAACACTTGAGTTATGCATGCTAAAACGAATGGATTTTATCTCCTTCTGAATGTGTTAGAAACATGCAACTTCAAAAACTTCCTCTTGGCCAATAACACCAAAGGCTAGAACGACAGACACCCGATGAACTCGATAAGGCAGTTCATCCAATTTGGCCCGATGAGAATTATCAGGGAGTATAGAAAACTAGCAATAGTCCTCATCATAAGTTAAAGCGCAAAATCCACTATTCGTCCTCGGACCCGATCGAACCCACATGATAGGATTAACATCCTTTTGTAAAAAGGATATTTACCCTACCTACTTAGACCTCTGAAGACGTTTAGGTGGGAGTATCTCGACACGGACCGCCTCAGATTCAATGATCAAGGAAAACCTTTCTTCCATTTCCTAAATAGTGGAAGAAGCATTCTTAGTCGTCAAGATACCTTTAGAAAATAAAATGTTTGTGCCCTCATCCTACTAAGAAGACGCTTGAGTAACATGCCCATCAACTAGAGCAGATGGTTGCGCGATAATTGGAGTGGAAGGAGTAATTATAACATGTGTGCCCAAGGTATAAGTGCTGCCAACGGATGACGTCTGCGGGATTCCGACTAATGCAGTAATAACTCTGGCCTCTTTCTCCCGTCGCTGCATGGCACCTTCGTCCTTCATTATATTTGCAAATGTAAACAAAGCATCAAGGAAAAGCTAAAGAAGATAGGTAGGAAGCACATCGTTAAGGGACCTACTTACTATAGAACTTCTTCCTCTCTTCTTTGGAGTTGGCGTCTATAAACTAGCAAGTCTAGATGCATCTCTTCAACCACTTTTTGGAGGGGGGATCAGAGGGAGTTTCCCTGCCTACATAATCAAGTCTTTTGTAAAATGACACCAATTATCTCTTTAAATACTGTTCCTCGCCAAACAAATCTTCGTCCTTATAGCGACATAGTCTGGCTCCAGTTAGGAAATGACTCTAAGTCTAGTACTTGCAAAAAAGGTGGAAAAACAAAGTCAACGCTGGATTGCTACCTTAATACTCACAACAAGTGATCTAAAACGCTGATTTCAAATTTATTGAAGGGGGGACTATAACTAATTAAAAAAATAGACATTCGTAAAATGGGATATCACACTCATTATAAGAGCCACAAATCCTTTGGTAAGGAGGAACACCCAAATCCTCAGGGGACATACATCCGTCCCTTGAGAAAATTACCATCTCATAAAAAATAGGAAGCAGTGTCCGTAATCTCTGAGTTAATCTAAACTTAAAAAATATCAATAACAACTCTTTTGAAGCACACAAAATAAATAACCATGATTACAAACTTAGGACTAATGCAAGATTATAACTTGAGAGTAGACAAGCAACTAAGAAAGGTGTAGTATATCTATATATGTTTAATGAGGCTAATATTTGACAAAAACAAAATAAAAGTGTCTTCACTTGGACCTGAAAAAATTTCATTAGCCGACCATATATTTCACGAGTCATATCAGAAGTTAAAGAATTTGTCATTTCCATAGAAAAAAGTTACCAATAATTGAATGTTATCGCGCCTTTGAGATGGGAGAGTTGATACACATTCAAGTTGCCTAGATACAAAGTTGAAATGATGATTGCAAAAACAAGACATATCCTATGTGAAAGCAGAAAGGACAACGATTGATTGATGGTGGGAGTGGGACTATGATTATGATCCCCTAATATACTTAGGAAAACAAGTTTAATTAATCACTCTAATTTCCATCAACGCAGAACAAAAAATTTGACACGCAAATGTATGCACTCGTGACAACGACAGATCGAAATGCATGCTAAATTAAACACGCCTAAAACCAAACTTATTTTTAAAAAAAAGTAGAAAAAGTTTTGAGAAATTGAATACATAAATATTAAAAAATTATTTTGATATTTAATTAATGAGTATATGCATTCAACTTTAAAATGCTTCAATTAGTCTTTTTAAAATGCTTCAATAAAAACAACCCTGGATGTAATGAACCTTATCTTTGAAAGCGTAGTCAAAACATAATTTGTCAATCAAAGTTTGAAAAGATTCAAGTGAATTTCAACGATTGCGGATTAGATTATCATGCGTACTTAAAAATATTTAATAGAAAAAGACACTATTATTATTTGTTATAATTTTTTTTAAGTCTTACGGCTTGGGTTTGACTAATGAAAATGCCAATGTTTTAAGCAATTTTTTTTCTAACAATTAAGATAGATAATGAACCGAACCAATTTCAAAAATAATTTTTAAAATTCGATAGTTAAATTATTAAATTTGATTTATGATCAAAACAAGTTGAATATATGAACGAAAAATTAAATTTATTAATTAAATCAATTGAATTTGAACTAGAACCAGTTTAATTAAATCAAATTAAATTTATTAATTTGACTCATTATGTTCATGAGTCAATTCGATTATATATGAGATGTATTATATTATCTTCAATAGTAGTAAGTTTTATACGATGATTCTCTGTTAAATTTCTGATACGTCTATGCTTCGATTCGGGTGGCTCCATCTCTTGCTAGTTTTCATAATTTCTTTGATAGTCCAACATGTATTCAAAATATTATTATTAATGAAATGAATTAATCGTTTCCCGTAAAAAAAAAAAGTAGTAAGTTTTAGAATTTATTTCAAATCTTAGTCTTATATTTTCTTCTGATCTAAGTTTTAATTAATAATTTATATTCTCAAATAAGCAAAATATTTTTAAATAATTATATAAATAAAATCGACATCATTAAATTTATATTTTTTTAAGAAAATAATTTAAAATGTCACATATATAAAAAAAATTAAAAAATGACTTAAAATCGTGAAACAAACGAACTGAACCTAATTAATGAATAGAATTGAATTGTTCGCGAATTTATAACCAATCGAATTTGAGCTTAAAAAAATTGTGAGAAACTCGAACTGGAATTTAAATTAAACTAATTCGTAACGAGTCGAATCGAGCTGAGGCGATTTCATCTCAACTCGACTCTTTTTTCAGTTCCACTAACCGAATATAATCTATAAAAAATAATTAGTATGATCAGGGTATTCTATGAGAAAAATTAAAAAAGACTATTTTTTGGTTGGGGTGAAATCTTCAAAAATAATTAATACAATGTTAAGAGTGATGTTTTAAACTGTCTTTTATATGGCAATATACTTTTTTTTTATGGTTGAGATTAGGGGTGTTCGCGGTGCGGTTTAGTTCGGTTTTGAGCATAAAAGTCATCCTAACCACGAGATAAAAATACATGCGGTTCGATTTGGTTCGGTTGATTTTTAAAAAGTCATCCAAACCAAACCAAACCAAACTAATGCGGTTAGATCGGTTCGGTGGACCGCAGTTTACACTATAAAATAAAAATGTACTATAAAATAAAAATGTACTAAAATAAAAGGAAAAAAGAAAGTAATTCAATGTCAATATAATATATGATATTATACCATACAAAAGAAATTACATTACAAGAATAATTATATTACAAGAACAATAGAGAACTAAAAATACATTATAAATGAAATATATATATTAGATAGTAGAGAATTACATATATATGTAGCTCAATAAAATATAAAAACTAAGTGGATTATGCCAAAACTTATTTTAATAAATTACTTATTAAAATTCAAAACGTGAGGTGTGGTTGTGTGCAATTGGATTTGGAAAGATAATAAATTAATTATTAAAATTCAAAACTTAAGTTAAATATGCGGTTCAGTTCGGTTTGGTTCGGTTTTGTGAAATAAAAACCGCAAACCAAACCGAACCGCGCGGTTTAGTCCAAAAATCATCCAAAATCATCCAAACCAAATGCGGTTTTTTGCGGTTTCGGTTTGGATTGGTTCGATTTGCGGTTTTGCTTTTGGATTGGTTCGGATACGATCACCCCTAGTTGAGATTAAATATTTGGTCAAAAGGATTAGATCAATTTCATCTTTTACTAATGAAAAACTCAATTGAAATCGGAGTAAAGTTATGTATGAATTAATTTAACATAAAACTTATAAATATTTAAAAAAATTTAATAGTAAAAAACTCAAATGGAAATCGAAGTAAAGTTATGTATGAGTTGATTTAACATAAAAATTATAAATATTTAAAAAATTCGAACAATAACATCTAAAAATAAATTCTCTTTGAGATCTCTATTCATCTTCATCAAATTAACTCCTAAAATGTGACCTGTTATGATTATTTTCAAAATATTTAAGTTAATGTGATTTACTATGTTAACCTACCACTTGTACTATAAATATGTGATTTAAGAAAAACTTTAAGGAGTTTAAAAGTAGTGCATTGACAGTGTAAATTAACTTTACACATACAACCAATCAAAATCCTTACACTTGTCATGTCATATTAACTTTTTAAAATTAAAATTATGTTTTAATTGAATACATGATTGTGATTGGTTGACAGTGTAAAAATATTTTACACTGTTAGTGCATATCCCTTTTTCTCAACCTTTAAAATGATTTGAATAATAAGATCAAGATTATGTTTAAACATAAAAATTACAAATTTCAGTTTAAAATATAATTTATTCATGAAGAAAATCCATTTTACATGCTAAAATATCCAACTAAATTCAATTTTATACGTATCAAATTATTTCTCAAAATAAATGAATCCAAATATCTGCTTAAATTTAAACGTCTGTTTCCAGAATGTACTTTAAAAGAAAAGCTGATAACTCTTCTAACCATTTTTTATTAGTTTCAGAGTCTCTGACTATATATTAAACTGGAGAATGTCCTAAAGAATATTTTACCTTCCCTTCCTTTATTTTTCAAAGGATCAATGTCTTTCTTATTTAAACATATATAAAGAACATTAACACCTAAAAATAATAAATAAAATAAATAGAATCTATAAAAATACACTTACACCAGAACAGAACTATTATTGCCCTCATTCCTCAAACTGTCGGTGCTCAAAAAAATTCAAATTCATTTAATTTACTATAGTAATTAACAATAGAAAAATACATATAAAATAATTATTGCTAATATGCTAATATAACATATTATTATTACTAACAACAATTTTTTTTGTTAAAAAAACAACTAATGCTGAAGAAATATATAAAAAAAAGTTGTACTTATTATATGTCATTGAAAATCTACAAATCAATGAAAATGAAAACTGATTATTATCAAAATCCAAAGAAGGTACATGCATAAATTTTCCTCACCTCCATGATGAACCTGCTACATATAGTGAAACTACCAGCATGCAGGCCCCACTTGATCAGAAGACTCACCACCATCACCACCAATGTTTTCATCTTGTGGAGCTTTCTTCTCTTGAACAACATTTTCTTCAGGCAGATTCATGTTGTTATTGCTCTCATTCTTTTCAGATTGTAGAACAAGTTTACCTTGGTTATAGAGATTGCTCAATAGATGAAAATAAGGACATGTTCTTGAATCAAGTGACCTTTTCCTATTAGCATTGTCCTTTGTTTTTCTGAAATACTTGTTTATGTTCTCCCATTTCTCTTTGCACCTCTTTGCACTTCTTTTGTATCCTAGCTCCAACATTCCTTGAGATATTCTCTCCCATAGTGGTGCTTTGTTGGTGTTGTTGTTGTTTCCTTCCTTTTCTTCATTGTTGTTGTAATTGCACCTCAAGTTTATCAATGCAAGCACTTCATCTTTTGGCCATCTTCTACCAATATCCTCTTTCTCGCCGCCGACGGTATATTTGCGAGGTTGAGCTAAAGTAGTAGAAGAAGAAGGAAGGGTTGAGCTAGGGTTTTCAGATGTTGGTTGAAGAGTTTTGTCATGAGTTTCAGGATTAGGGTTTTGTGAGTGCAATGTGGTAGAATTTGAGAAATGTTTAGGTGTAATTACCTTGGATTTGTCTTCTTTTCCGATTCCAAAGCTTTGAAGTGAAGCTAAAATTGCAGAAGAATTTGTTGTTGATGAGAATTTATTCAAGAACTGAATTATACTGGCTTGTCTATCACCAGCAATAGCTTGTTCTTGTGCCATCAACTCAAGCTCTTTGTTCATTTTCTCCATCTCTTGTTTCTTCCAAGCTTCTTCTCTACTAAATTTCTCTTCATCTCTTTTAATCATATCCTCAATAAGCTTGTTATGCATCTCCTCTTGTTGATCCATCATTTTCTTCACAACACTCTCACAAAAACCCTTGAACACTTCAAATCTATCACCACCTCTTTTCCTCTTCCTCTCTTCATTTCTAGTACTTTTCTCAAACACCTCATCTTCATCTTTCTTCATCACCAAATCCTCATCGCTCCTCGAATCATCATCATCATTCGATCCACTCCTCATCTTCTCCTGCACCTCGTTCCGCTTATTCTCACCACCACTCCCACCTTGATAAACCTCTTCAAGTTCAGTAACAAACCGAAAATTCTTACCGTAATTATTCTGATTCTGATTCTGATTATTATTAATATTAATATTGTTGAAAAATCTACTCTCTTCTTCAAATTTCTCTTTGCATTTCTCTGCACTACGTTTAAATCCAACCTCAGCTAGCTTCCTGCACACACCATAAGTATATAAATCCAAAACAACAATTAAGCATAAAATAAAAGCACTTAATTACTCTTTCTCTTACACACAATCGTCTTCAATACGTAGCAATAATAATACTAATAGACAAATTCTGTTACTGTTTCTCTCGAGAACTGTGTCTCGTGGTGTCAGTTTCTCTGTGAGCTGAATTGAAGGTGCACGTGTGTCTTTGTCTTCCACATCATGGAAACTAAATAATCTCAATTAATATAAACTAACTCTGATTTACAAGATGATTGAATATACCTTGATACGTGCTCCCAGGTGAAATCCGGGAACCAATTCTCCATGTTGGATCTGATCTTCAGGAGTGCAAGAACTTCGTCGTTGGTCCAAGGATCAACGAGTTGAGGAAGTATTTGTCGTTGATCTCTTTCAATTTGGAAGTTGTTGATCGAAGGAGGAGTGGTTTGGTCTTTTGGTTCATCTTTGTTGTTGTGAGGGTGTAATGGGTGCAAGAGATTGTTTGGTTGAAGTTGGAGTGGTAGTTGATGGTTATAAGGATCAAAAGTGGGGAAGGTGTTGTTGTTGTTGTTGTTATTTGGTGGTGTTGAAAGAGGGAAAGGTAAATGAAGAGGTAGTGATGAAGAAGAGGTTCTTGGAGTTATGAATTGGTGGAATTGGTCTGGGACTCCATCAAACATGTTTGTGTTTTGTGTGATAAAGAGAGTAGCACACTCTCTCTTTACTTTAGTACTATCTTTTGAATTCAATTCATATGCTCAGTATGAAATAAATCAGCATAATGTTAATGTTATGCAACTTTACAAAAAAAAAAACTCTTTATTTTTCTCTCTCTCTTTCTCTTGTTTTGTCTCTGCCCTCTCTCTATCACGTTTATCAAAAATATTGTCCTTGTATGGAAGGGAAAAGATTGCACACCACCACACTCTTTCAGAAGAAAGTGAATTCACTACCCTAACTTAGTATTATATTCTATGCATGTGTGCTATTTGGATCTAGGTTAGGAGCATGTATCTCCACCGTTTGATAAAGATTTGAAAGTTTTTGAATAAAAAAAGTTTAGCTTAAATTCTAGAGAGGTGATTTTGATTGGACGACCAAGATACATGTGACTACTGCACATAAGACCTGTATGTGTTATTTAAACACATAAAATTGGACATTGTTTCATACTACACATGAATAAAAAATAAATAGTGATAAAATTTAAGTTGAATCTAATTCTAACTTATAAATTTGAATGTATGAGGAATGATTTGCCCACTATTTATAATTATATTTTTGTGATACTATATTCAATATTCAATGTACTTGATTTAAATATAGATCTAGATTTTTGTTATTCAATGACTTTAAAAAAATAAAATTTATTTATGATAAAAAATAAAATACTTTTCAAATTTAGAATTGAATATGTTCAGAATATCTTAGTAGATTCAATCAATAAATTTAAAAGTTAAAATTTATTTATAATAAAAAATAAATAACTTTTTTAGATTTAGGATTCAACATCTAGAATGTTCAAAATATCTTTTAGCAATCCAATGAATCGAAGATAAATTTTAACATATTCTAGTCATTTTATAATACAATTTGATTCATATTACAGCTGTTTTAAGAATTTTATATTACATAAAAGATTATTGAAATATATCATTTCCATATATAATTTTTCAAAAACTTTTGTATTCAATAAATTTTAAATATAATAAATTATATTAAAAAAAAGTATATTTGTCTAAACTTAATAATCAATGAATTTTAAAGATTAAAATCTAATTATAATAAATTATATTGAAAAAGTATATTTTTCTAAATTTAATATTCAATGAATTTTAAAAATTTAAATCTAATTATAATAAAGTATATTAAAAAAAGTATATTTTTGAAAATTTAAAATTGAATATCTAGAACGTGATGAAAATATCTTAACAGATCCAATGTATTGTAGATAAATTTTGATGGAAATTTCTCTATAGACTCATATACCTTCTTAGGGACCTGCAGTGAAAATTCTAAAATACCTTTATATTTTAGATATGCATATTCGAAGTCATTTTTTTTAAAAAAAATGTGACTTCGCATATGCATATCTGAAGTCAACTTTTTTTTAAGAAAGAAGTGACTTCGAAGATACATATCCAAAATATTCCAATTTTTTATGTTGATATTTTTTAAATATATATCTGAAATAATTCAATATTTATTAAAACATTAAAATTAAGGTGAATCATTATAATTAATAGTATATTTAATTATATTAATTAAAATATATAATTAAATATATACTATTATAATCAAGATATAATAATAATATTATCCTAATAAATATTTAAATCAACACATTATTTTTATATAAAATTAATTTTAAAAAATTAATATAAATTAAAAATTAAAATGATAATAGAAGAATACTTTTAACATGATATTTCATAACTAATACATAATGTTGTACTCATTTAAATAATAATTATTTTTAAAATTTGTGATAAATAAATTATTATAAAATTATTTTTTTTTTAATCTCTTTATTTCTTATTTATAATTATTTATGTTTAAGTTATGCTTTATTGATAATAACTCATTTTTATTATATTATAAATAAAAAAATGTAAAAATAAAATTAAAAGAATTTTAGAATTTTGGTTAATTCGGAGATACATATCCGAATTAATTAATATCACAAATTTCTGTTGGAGGAATTCGAATATGCATATCCGAATTAATCAAAATCTCAAATTTTTATGAAGTGCTTATGCATATTAAACGGTACTTTAGAATTTTCAGAAGTGTTTTTCATTCTATATAAATGTACAGAGAAATTTCTAATTTTGATACATCTATTTAGACTATAACACCGTTCAATTCATATCATCTAATTTTAATCGTATGTTAAGAATATGGGCCCGTTTGTTTTGGCTTTTTTTTAAAAATGATTTTTATAGTGTTACAAAATTTTGCGACAAAAATTTTTACAAAGAAACTTTTTATAAAAACTTCAAATGAAAATTTTATTTGAATAGTTATTCTTAAAATGTAATTTTAGGTATTTCATTTATTTATGAGAAAAAAAATTGGATATCAAATTTTCAAAAAATCACTTAATTTTGAAGCTATTTCAAATAGATTTTCATAAAAATCATTTTTGAAATACAACTTTATGAAAAAATTGTGATTTTGACTAAGTTTTGGTCTTCAATAATCTATGTTTATGTTCTATGAATTCAAAATTAGTGTTTCATTTTAGAAAAAACAAATATAAAAAAACTTATAATATTTTAAAAAACGGTTTTAAAAAATCTATTTTTAAAAATACAAAGAAAAAATCCATTACTCTATATCTTTTCATATAAAATTCTTCTTATTCTATATTTTATATAAAAACTTCCATATTCTATACGCAATAAATAAAAAGGGATTTTGCTTAAACAAGTCAATCAAGCCACGTTAGAAATAAAAAGCTATATTCATTGCATTACACTCTTTTTCTATTCTCTTTTCAAATAAAATCCAAACTTGTCTTTTTCATATAGCATATTCTACATCCTTCTCTTCTAATCAAGAAATTTAGCTAGTTATATTATATGATGTGTACTAGTTAGTATATGATATAGTTGGAGATTGAAGAAGAGGCGCGTGGAGGAAGATTGAGGTTAATATGAAAAAATAAAAAACAAAAAAAAAGATAATAATGGTTGGTTTGTGAGTGGGGCATTCGAATCCTATGCAGTAGCTGATGGTCATGATGGTGTAATAAACGGCATAAGAATGGCAGGACACGTGAAAACATGCAGAGAATGGGACCAATTATTTATTTTAAGGATGGGAATCTTCACATGGTACAAAACTATACAGTGCCTATACTACTACACTTACACTACTTCATCATCCCAGTCCCAGACCCAGACCCCTCTCTCTCTTTCTCTCTAATCCATTTATTGGGCCTACTATTACATCTTCATTTTTGGATCTAACCACACCAACAATAAGAATATTTCCCCCCCAGTTTTTAGGATTTACTTTCCACTCTAAATCCTTTCATCACTATATACTCTCTTTATTTCATCTATATTACTATTATCTTTCCATCAACATGTCAAAAATTTGTTTGCCTTTTTCCTTGTTAAGTTTTCTTGACCATGTAAAAGAAGTTGACAATCTTACAATAGTAAAAGTAAATAAAAAACAACTGAGTATTTTCTGACAAATTCAATTAGCTCGTAAAAATTGGATCTGGTAGAACTGACTCTCAAATTTAATTTCAAATCAACGGAGTAGATACGTTGGCCTTCTGAATAATATAGTGATAGACCGATTTAGTAACGTGCACTCTAAAAATAAATGGATAAATTTGATCAAATTCATTTATATGTAGTTAGGTATTGTTAGATATAGTTAAAAACCTAAATTGAGTATACTAGAATAACTATATTAGAAGGGAAATCACTTAAAAGATGGAAGCCATTGTATATATAATTGAAGGTGATATAATATATGGTTACAATGATGTTAAAGTTATGTGTGTATGGGGGTTGAATTTAAGGTTAAAGATAGCTAAAAGGAAAGAAAAGAACAAGTTTTGGTGTGTACGGAAGAGGGTAGGGTAAGTGGTGTAAGTTGGAAGTATTAACCAGCTTGCAATGAGTTGTAGAAAGAGATATGTCATTTTCTTATTGTTACAACTTTTATATGGGCTCAATAATTTCTTAGCTCTTTGTACGTGCTTCAGTTACCTGCCAATTTTCTCTTTGCTTTTTGAGTTTTGACCCACTTGATTCAAAGTTGGGACTAGTACCAATATTCATAATAACACTCATCTTGGAGGTGCATTTATTTTTGAAAAATATTTGGTAAACACTTATGCACCCAATTCGCCACTTAAGAGAGAAGGAAAATGAGATTACTACTAATGAACGACGAAGTAAATTTTATCGGAGAAATTGGTAATTAGAAAAGATCAATTTCTGTTTCTACCTTCTCGTTCATAAATCCAACTTTCTCATAAATCATTGTTTTTCGTGGAATATGTTCTTTTTAGGAATTAGAGGTAGGTGATGAAATCAAGTTCAGATACGATAGACTAGTATTTTAGTGAAGTGGACTAGACTTCTAGTACGGTGGAGAAGGATACATTTGCAATTTGCAAGGTTAACACTCAAATATATGAATAAGCAAAAAAATAGGAATTGAATACATGAAATGGCATGTTATGGTCTTTATATAGTAAGACCGGTTAAAATCGTCTGCATATGATTCAACACCTTGTGCGAGTTGTCGTTTGATTAGATCCAACTATGGGAGACGTGATGGAGGTGTTAGCTGGAGTTTTCGACACCATGTTTGTTAGTGAAAGAAAATATTTGTTATGGATATTATGAGTTTTCGACGAAATAGTATCTTTGTTGAAAACCTCTCGAAGTTGCCTCTGATAGGAGTAAGTGTTGGACTTGGACTTCGAAATATTTTTTAAGTTGTATGGTTGGTTCAACGAAGAGAAGCGTTCGACAAGGCAGTTGAGTTTGAACGAATATATAACTACCTTTTGTCTTTATCCGTTTTATCAGAGAACACGTGGAGCTCTAGGGCGAAAAGAAGGCATGTCGAGTGAAATGTGGCACGCCCTGATCGAAAGACCGTTGAAAAGAGTTATTTCGAAGTAGTATATATAGGAGTCTTAGCATTAGGATTCATGTGTTCATTTGTGTACCAAATCTCACCAAAAACTAAAAGTATATGTATATTAAGAAACGAGTCATTTGAGAATGTACGTGTAAACACCATTTTATATTCTTTTTACAGTTTTATGCAACTTGTTATTTCCAGAATTTACATTCTCGCAGTTTATATTCAATTGCTTTTAATTTGTTTTCTTTACAAGTTTATAACATTATTTTAAAGAGTCACGTAGATCAAACAAACTTTTCAATAAGAACATGAAAGTAGTCGAAGTGTTCTTCATCATCAAGAATAAGATTTGAAATTTAAAGCATATGTCCTAGGATCAATCCAATCGATCCTGTGAGTAACCAAAGATTATTATTTTTTGAAGACTAGTGTTTGTTTACCCATTTTCACAGCTAACAGGAGGGTGTGATCGTGTATCCTCATCAAGGATGGAGTATAACGGTTAATGTGCCTTCTTCTTCGACACTTGTTATTTGGCCTTGTCGGCAGCCCATAACAATTTTTCCCTAAGCCCTTATTCTTATGTCGTAGAACGATGGCTTTGTCGAATTCATCTTTAGTCTCACTTCTGATAGAAGAAAATAGAATAACCTTGACGGGACGACGATGTCTTTAGAAAGAAGTGTAATAATTATCACCACCGCGATGAGAAATGCTTCATAGACACATCTCAACACGTGTCCATAGGTCTTACGATAATGATTCCTTCTAGTATTATGTTATTTCAGTGTTTCTTAAACAATTCATGATAGGATCTTAACCATTTAGGTGTGGTTCACGCTCTCCAAGGTTGTGGATTGCACGATTCATCTTCCTAGGGAGATATATAAGGAGTTTTTTAGTCACCGTGTCCCCTTTTTTGTCATTTGAGAATCCTTAAGAGCTTTTTTCTTGTGCTGGTAAACTCCTTTGTCTTCATTAATCTCCTTCCTTAGCCATTACTTCTGACATATTTGTGTCACCTCTTTTGGAAAAGCATGTCGGTCACTAAGTTAATCTTTTTAACGGTAACACATGAACTAGAACTCTTCTTTACTTTTCATACTTTGTTGCTTCATTAGGGTTTCCGCGCATATCGTCACCAAGTCATCGTGAACATTATGATACTTCAATTTGAGGTGGGCCGGGGAGGACACCGCGTCCATCATTGTTACGAATGCAGTTGTAGATACTCTTACAAGGAATTACTAGGATTTATAGGTCGACTGTTAGGGTGTCTCTCCTTTTAGTTAGACTAACTAACAGGTTGAATGCAAAAATAGGGAGCATTGGTGTGGTGTGATCTCTGTTAGTTAGACTAACTAACTAACAGGTAACGTGTATTTGTTTAGTATTGATTCTAAAGTACTAAAGATCTGCCACATGCTGGAGCATCGGGCAAGACATCTAACCCTTTTGGAGTAAGCTTTTGTGTTAGTAGTATTTTGCATATCTTGATATTAACTGCTAATTGTTTGTGTTATGCATGACTAAGTATATGAATGACTGTATGTTAATAATTTTTAGTTGGTAGGATTGTATGATACTAACTATGTGTTCATGCATGATTAAGTCTATGAATGATTGCATGATTGATTGTTTGTTTGGTTTGGAGTAACTGAATGGATTGTTTGTGTAACATCATTTTTGATGTTATGAATTTATACTGCAACTGGTGGTGCTTAACTCTAATGATTGGAAGATGGTTGTTGTTTCTAATTATATGTTATGATAGTCATGTGCTCTTACTGATTGTCAGTTGTTTTGGTCAAAATAAGTGTTATATCTTGAAGAGTTGTTTTGCCACAATTTGCCAAAGGGGATATTGTAGTTTCTTGTGAACTGGCTCTTTAGATTGGCTGCGTTTTGTAAAACAACAACATGGAGAAGTGTTCAGGATTAATCTAGCTTGCTTAAGCTGTATGGAGATGTATAAGGGACTTATGCTAGACACGATGTCCCAACATGTTGGTACGACATCTGGGCCTTGTGCAACGGGTCATTGCTATTGCAATTTGGAAGACTTTTTAATCAAAGATTGAATCATATTTTATTTCTATTGGTTTATCAATATGATTAGGTAATTTGTTTGACAGCTCGATGAAAATTAATTCATATTTAAATGGAGATTTAAATTGAAACAAATCATATCTTGTTGGAGAGATTTATGGAACAAATAATATCCAACAGATTCTGTATTATTTCTGGACGAAATTAAATCAAATATCCATAAAGAAAATCTTAGAATTATTATGTTATATAAGGAGCTCAAAACCCTCATTGAAAAGTAAACAATACATCGAATATTTTTAGAATGCTAGGGTTTGTTTAGAGCCCTTGTTATTATTGTATGTACACCATACTATGTTTCAGTAACTTAGCATAATTGTAGGTTTGTATAGTTGAGTTGTAAGATTCAACATCATTAGGGTTTTGTGATTGTAACCCAAACACTAAAGGTTTTGTTTAAGAGAAAAATAAAATGAGAGGGTGTCTCATATTTAGGGGAAGTCCTAAATAGAAAGTCATTGGATAGTGTTAGAAAGAGGCATTGAACAACATAAGGTTTGTTGTTGCTTGTAAGACTAATTCTACTAAACTACTAATAGTGAATTTCCTTTTTTAGGTTGGAAGCCAACCCTCCAAACGTAATCCAGGTTGCATTGAAATGGGTTAACAATTTATTGTGTTATTTATTGCTTTTATGCTCCATCATCTTGTTCAAGTTAACTGTGGTGATTCTGGTTTAACTTGTCGAACCAGTTACCAGGACACCAGGTGCGACATATGTCCCTTGAGGAACAAAATTTCAGGACGTGTCCTCTATTTATAGAAGAGTTGGACTCTGATATGATGCATAAAATTATTATTTCTACTTAGGTGATTTTTTAGATTATCAATAGATAAGCATGAGCTTATTTATATAAGTGAGTCAGAGAGAGGCGGGGGACCATATCTTGTTTCAATATGTTCTATATAGTTCAAATTCCTATGAGCATGCCAGTGTTTCTACATACTCGACTAATAGGTGTGGTAGTTTGCATGTATGACTTAAAGAGTAAATTAACCTGATGTTTCATTATTGAACATGTTGTGTACTTCGAGATGTGGAATTTCTTAGTGGAAGATTTGTGATGTATTTTAAGTTGAATTAATGAGGAATATACCTCTTATGGGCAAGACAAAGGCCTAAATAGATAAGGCTCAGTTCTCCTAAAATACATTTCACTTGACTCAAGGTATAAAATCAGTTCACACGCAAAAGTAAGATACATTATATGATCTCCACTTTTCACCATACTCATCTTGAATCTAGAACTAACTTAGGCATTAGAGTGCTAATAATGCAGGTACACCTCGTGCCATCATGATGGAGATTAACACCATTGTTTCAAGATCATCAGTTCTCCAAATGCACTCATTTTTTGTTCCAGATCAGAATAGTGGCACCCTCTGTGGAAATCGACTTATGATTCCTACGATTTCCACAAATGCATGTTCCATTTCCAATCCCATCGTTCGCAACCTCCTCAGATCCCATAATCAAGAGCGTTCGGAAGTGAACACAGATATTTATCACAGTAGATCAAGTAAGTCATCGTTTCAATTACGATTCTTCAAAATTTCAGATCTCTGTTTCTATCAAGAACTTCGTAAAGTAGTTGAAGAAAGGATCTAAGATCCAAATGTAGATCAACATCAAGATTACCAGAGGATGAAGGTAATTTCCTTGAAAATCATGCCAAAGATTCATGGTCCATTTTTTAATCTAACATCGCTTGTACATCTCGTTGCTAACATGGTGTGTATTGCGGCGGCGTCGAAGATATGACGAGTTCATAGTTAACATCGAATGTAGATCCGATATTGAAACACCTCCTATAGATACCAAATGATCTCTATCTAATGAACATAGGTCTCCTTAGGCCGGATCTAACAGGTCGGGGAAAAGCTCACTACATCCTTTCTTTATCGCTTGGGCTAATAAAGTAACAGAGGTTCACTTAACACGCTCAAAGGAAGGGAACATTGGACTCTGGTTGCAAGGATACCAATCAACAGTAATCTCAAATTCTTGCCCAACATCGTCGTTCCAAAGGAAATACTAGATGGAAAGAACTATCCAAACTCCTTCAGCATGGGACAGGGATACGAGCCTCTCAAAGAATGTTGTCCATCTTCAACCATCCTCTTGGACCCAAAGGAAGCCGACCACCAAACCAGATATCCTATAAGTAATTCGTTAACCAGTTATTAGTCGATTCACAACTTAACAACTTCTGCCCCCATCTTGGTGCTATCGTGAGGTCGGTGGTGAAGGCTTCATATTTTATTTGTTTGTTAATGATGGTGAACTTGAAGCGTAAGGATACCTCAAATGTCAGCTCGACTTAGCTTTCCAAGATAAGGCCGACGCCACTTCCCTACTGTTGAACGTCGAATATGTGAGCACGATCCAAGTTGCACTTGACCCTACAGTGAACGAGACAAGATCTTCTCCATTTCCTCCCTTCTCCATTTTGTGCATTACCAAAGTTTTAAAAATATTAATGTAATAATGTGATACATAATAGGTACATTTATTTTTTATGCACTACATATGTCTCTAAAACTATAGTAATGGAGAGAAAAAAATGGAGAAGATCTTATCTTGCAGTGAACGACGTGATCTCTGCTAGTATTTGAAAAAAAACCTACACTTACATCCTATTAAAATAGAATATTTTGTTTTCATCAAAGTTGGGCCAATTTCAAATAAATTTAGCCGATTTTGATTTATTTTTATGGTTACACCGATTTTGAATTTTGTTGTCATGTTTAAGTTTGTGGTTGTTGCTAATATTTTTAAAAATAGCTTTCAAAATTATTGTTATATTTTCATGTGTTATCAATTGCTATCACAATGGTAATACACTTTATCACTCCAAATATTATTTAACTGTTTTTTTTACAAATTGTAACATAAAAATTATATTATTATATTCAATGTAACCTAAAAATTATATTATTATACTCAAGTTTACCGGCCCAAAAACAGCGAATAACCTAAAAATTGTAATGTCATGATCAACTTAGTTCTCTGTTTGTGTACAAATGATCTAAAGGAAAATACTTACATAAACAACCATAACACATTTACTTACATACAACCAATCATATTTTTTATTAATTAAAAATTAAAAATAAAATTGTCTCTCTCCTCTTTTATCTCAACCACCCCATGATGCCAATTAAAAACGAAATTAAAATTTAAATAAATTTATATTCTCTCTTTTGATTGATTGTTCCTAAAAATATGAATTTAGGTTTGTGTCCATGCAAGTATTTCTCTTTATTTAAAAGCATAAGAAATATTACTAATATAATAATATTTGTCTTAAAATAAAATTGTTTTTGTTTATAAACTGCTTCGGATTTCAGATCAACCAAAATTTTAAAACTCAACGGAATAATGAAGTTGAACAAAATGCTCACAATTTTAAATCAGGGGTGTTATGTGTACACTGGAAAGTACCTACACCGTAGCTACACCTTATACATTTCAATACATTTTAATGCTAACACAAAAACCTAGGCAAGAAAAAATTATTAAAAAAACAAAAGTATAAGTAACCGTATATACATACGGTGTTGATGTAGCTTTGGGTGTAACCATAACATTTCTCATTTTAAATAGGTTCATTTCGAAACCAGCTTAACACGTTTTACCGTAAATTACTGTAAGAAAGATGCACATTTTGAATGAACTTTAGGGTCAGTTTGATTGGAAGTAGATGGAGTGGAGGTGAGGGGAGAGAATATTTATAAATAAATGTATTTGGTTCATTTTTTATGAGGGGGGGGGGAGGGGAGCAAATTCCCTCCTAGACTCACTTTTTGCTCCCCTCCAAATTGGAGAGATTTGGAGAGGAGAGAAGATTCATTAATCAAAATTTTATTATTTTCCCTATTTTATCTTCAATTAAATTTTTTTTAATTCCAAGATTGTTTTTATTGAATTATTAAAGACTAGATTTTTCTATGTTATTTCACGTTTTAATGCGGTTGCTATTTGTGCCTTGTTGCTCTCAGGTGAATTTTTTCCTTTTTATTTTGTTGAATTTTCTTTTTTGATATTATGTTGTTTTTTAATAATAATAACATTCTTATATCAGTTCTTATTTATAATATATGATAGTAATAAGATTTTTTTATTATACTATTAATAATAATAAAAATATGCAAATATATTATGTTTATGTTATAAATAAAGATTTTAAGTTTAATATTATTTGTCCAATTTTTTTAACATTCTAACATTATTTTATGTATTTTTAATTATAGAAATTGTTTTATTGGGTTAGATGAATCATTAAGATCAAATAATTGTTTTATTTGCGTTGAAGATCTATAGTTCAACTACTGTGTGCGGTTGTTTACTGTTATAGTATGTGCTGAGTTTACTGTTATAGTATGATTTATGAACGAACAAGTTTTTATTTGGAGAAATTTACTCAATACTATTGTTATTTAAAATTATTTTTAGGAAGAACAAATAACAATATTTATAAGGATAAAAGGGTAATTTAATTTTAAAATTCCTCCCCTCCCTTGTGAACCAAACAATACATGTTGATACAAACCCCTCCCCTCCTATTCTTCGAACCAAACATATATTTAGTTAATTTTCTTCCCCTCCATTCTTCGTGTTGAAAGAAATTAATAATTTTACAACAACAGAAAAAAAAGAATACAGTATATACTTGCGTCTTACGCATATATTTGGATTTTAGCTAACTTTCTTACATGTATTTACGGTTATATTCCACATATATTTGGTCAAAATTGTAGATTTTGGGCAAATTAGTCTAAAACCCTTGATAGCTGTTAAACCCTATATAGAAACAAAACTACAACATTCTCTGAACTTTCTTCCACTATCGTTGACGGCGATGGCTGATTCTTCAACCAATCCAAAGGATCATCAAAATTCACGTCTCTACCATCCCTACCAGCACCTCAACATTCCCGTCGATAAACTCTACAACCTCCCCACCTCACCGGAGCATCTTTTCCCCGAAGAAGCCTCCAGAAAGCACCGTTCATGGGGCGACAACCTCCAGTACTACACCGGAACCGGATACCTCTCTGGCTCGATCATCGGAGGAACAAGAGGAACCATTGAAGGTCTCAAGGCTGCTGAGGCAGGTGACTCTTTTAAAATCCGAGTCAACCGTGTTCTTAACTCGGGTGGTCAAGGAGGTCGTAGACTCGGTAACTCGCTTGGGGTTTTGGGGTTGATCTTTGCAGGATTGGAGAGTGCTATGATCCATGTTAGGGATAAGGATGACTTGGTTAATAGCGCGGTTGCTGGACTCGGTACCGGAGCGCTTTATAAGGCTGCGGCGGGGCCTCGGTCGGCTGCTATTGCTGGCGCTCTCGGTGGAATTGCGGCGGCTGTGGCAGTTGCCGGGAAACAAGCTTTGAAACGATACATTCCAATTTAGATTAAATTTGATTGTAATGTTGTTGTTAATTTTAGTGTATGTTTGGATTGACGATGAATTTGACGAAATTTCAATGGTTGTAAACCATAAATTCATGTATTTAAATTGAAGCAATCAGCTTAAAGAATGATGAAGTTTATAAAATTAAATAAATTGTTCAATGATTAATAACAGAAACAAATAGGGCTCAAGGGTGCAGCTACAATCAATATAGACTATGTTTTGAGAGATATGTATCTCAAAAACCATACTCTTAAAAAGAATAATCCTATAATCAACTATAGGGCTAAAAACAATCAAAGAATATTATATAACCTACACTATTATGTGCAGTGGTAGAAAGAAAGCTTACTACTACATACTGAAATGAGGTTGTGAACATTGAGAAGGGACTTTTGTTAGTTTTCGACATGAACCGGGTTCTGATAGGCTTTAGCTTAATTCCTAAACTCTCTTGGGAGAGGAGTTCTGGTGACATGATTGTATGATTAGAGGGGCTTGCTGGACTTGAACCATTGCTTGATGAGGAAGTAAAATGTGGTTGTCTCTGGAAGCCAAAACCCATTAAGAAACGCTCGATCGGTACTATCATGGAGTTTGGGTGTTCTTCTGTTACTAGTGAGCCACAAGCCTGAACCTGATCAAGTAAGGGTTGTAAAGCAATCATGTTATGTTTATGTTCTATATGTGTATCTCATGTAATTTCATAATTTAATGGACATGGACTACTTCGTCGTACCTCAACAAGTGCACAGATTTTGCTGTCCATTTTTGTACTCATGTGGATGGACTCGGCATGGAATGGACTACTTTCTCCTGCAAATATAAGCGTCTTGCATTGCAAGTTCTTTAGTCCCTCACTGAGGTCACGCCTTCTGCAAGAAGTTAAACATTTTGGTAATTAATCATAGGAGCAAAAAATGATAATTAAGTTGCTAAAGTTTTAGATTTTCCACATTTTATTGGCATTATCCCTTTTGTCATCTTTTTAAATTTAATGTCATTTTAGTTCACTCCAAAAATCAAGCAAGTTCTTATCCACAAGCTTGAATTTGGTTCACTCATACAATAAGATTCAACTGTGTGCAATGATTACTATACCAAGATGATTTCTAAGAATAGAAAAAGGTATGCAAGTTAAAATTGAATATCTTGAGAATATTTAAGTAATTATCAATAATTAACCATGAGAACAATTGATAATTAAGTTCCTTAAGTTTTAAATTTTCCATCTTTTTGATGGCATTCTCTAAGTTGCATTATCTGGTTGTTGTCTTTTTACATTTCATGTCATATTAGTACGCCTAAAATCCAACAAGTCCATAGCCACAAGCTAGAAATTGGGATTGGGTCTAACTCATCATTACAAAACTAGGGGTCGGACAAAAATGTCCAACAACTCATATCATCTTAATATTAATATTGGGATTGGGTCTAACTCATCATTACAAAACTAGTTTGTAAGATGAGGACTGCCCATACTTTGTAAACATTACTCAGGCCATGTTTCTAAACAATGTGAGACTAAATTCATCCTTTCAAACTCAACACAATGAAGGTGTTAGGGGTGGACCGTAATGAAGGCGGAATTTCAAAAACACCCTCTCATGTCTTGTCTCGATGAGGCTGAAACATGAATGATGCAGAAAGACCAACAACATATCTAGGATAGACTCAAAGCATCTTAAGAACTGTGTTTGGACCTAATTCAACCTTACAAAACCGGCTTGTAAGGTGAGTGTTTCCCCTACTTATAACCATGAGACATGCCATATTTCTAAGTAATGTGAGACTAAATTCACCCCTTCAAAGCCAACACAATGTAGGTGACTTTGGGCAGGCCAAAGAAGGCGGAATTTCCAACAGTATGTGTGTGGACATCGAATTCTCGAGAATATTTAGGTTATAATAACAGGATTGAGACAGTTACATTGTTGTATGAAATGGCTCTGATTGATTGAAAATCTGGTGGGAAGAGTGGAGGGGATCCAAGAGAAAACAAAAGAAAAATAATCAGCAGTTTGTAAAAAACATCACTACTTACGCATTAACTGCTTGAAGAAAACGCATGACATTCAAACTTTGCCTTTCATCTAGAAGCTGCAATTATAGAACAGAAAAGAGAATCTTCAAATCAGAATTGTACACATACAAAATTATTGTAATTCCCAAGTTAACTAGGCATGTACTCAGAGGCAGAATGTATATATGTATTACTTGTTTTAAGAAAAAATAGAGATTTACTTACTCTTCGGCAAGTTAGTATTACTTCTGACTCTGATCCCTCAATACTGCATCTAAGCTCCTATAAAAGATGTAGAGAAGTAATGTCACCTCCGGAAATGATTCTACCTGCATAGTGCCTGATACAGAATGAGAAGAATACCTTACTGAAGTAACGTTGCAGGAGACATTCCTTCAGTAAACCGCACATACCATAGAAGTACAATAAGTTCATCAAGACCTACATAAATGTAGAAAACCTGTAAACACTCTATATGCTACAAGTTTCATATTATTTTGTTGTATACTAAGTGTGTTTAGAATCACGGCGAGATGGCTTTTAAAGTGCAGTCAACTAAACAGTTGCAGCTTCGAGCTCAACTCACAATGTTACCGCGAAAACAATGATTTTCAAGCACGCGATAAATAGTTTGGCACATTTACTTGTTTCCTTGGTCTAGTTGTTGGAATTTCAATTTCAAAAGATAACTTATGATAAAAGCATGGAGACGGAAAGGAAACCTTGTTGTAAATCCATTCAGTCCATGAAGGTCCTTTACAAATTGGTGAAACGAGAATCAGTCCAAGCACTCGTTCTTTGTATTTCATCTGCCAAGTGATGAAAAAAATTAACATGATGGTTTACTACATTAGATTGTTGAAAACGATAAAATTATAACTCAGCTCAGAGTTGATAACTTACCGCAAATAGTGTGAGGATGTAAGCACCAGCTGTTACACCCAAGCACATAACCTCTCTTAGCCTGATTCATGACAATTTCGTACGAAAGTTAAAAATCATAATCCAAATAAGTCTATCACAGAGGCTAGTTTCATTAGTGAATATTTACTCAGTTCCCTTAGTTCAATATAGAATCGGTGAATAGCGAATGTTATACTTATGCTTACCCGAAAAAATCAAGCACTTCTGCAACCTGATCAGCTAAGTCATCCACACAAAGCAACGGTTCATCCGAAGAAATCACATCAGCTCCCAACTGCAATATCTCTTAAACAAATGAGAAAAAATCGATGTGAATTCAATGAAATTGAACCTCCTCCATTAGCTAGCATGTACAAATACAATAACACCAGAAAGAATCCAAACACTAACCTCATGCCCTGGAGCATCAATGTGATAAATACAAAAGTTATGAAGCATCAAAGAAGCTGCTTCTGGACAAAACAACAAACCCTGAAAACAAGACACATCTGCAAAAAAAACACTCAATAATTTCAAAAACTAATAGTGATTCCAAACACAAATAAAACACGAAACATCTAAAAGTAACTATCTGAGTAACAAGTACAAGAATCATACAATTGAGAGCCACATCTGGGTAGGTTATAAGAGCAGGTTTATCTCGATCCCCACAAACAAGCACAGACACAGAACCTTTGCTTGTTTTCACTATACATTCCTGCAAACCTCAAAAAACCATACACCAAAATGATTATTTCAATCTCTATTTTCTCATTATTCACAGTATGTGATGAGTGAAAAAAAGTTTGATTACCTTTCCTCCCAAAGGTATCAAATCCATGTCAATGGAGAAAGAGTCGGTTGAATTTCTCATGATAGAGTCAAAGAAACGTGGAAGTAACGAATTAGAAAAAGCAAAACTGAATCAACTAGTTATTTTCTTTCTTCTTAGTTCTTACTCTTCTTGTCCCTATTTTTCGGTTACTCGGTGTCAAATTACCGTCACAACCTTCATATTTGAAGGGTACAAAGAAAACAACACGAGTGAGAAAGCGAATGAGTGTGACAGAGTAAATAAACAGAAACGAAGGTACAAGGTTTTACAGTGTTTGTTTGTCGTATCTGTTGTTGAGTAGTCAGTGACCGTTGGAAAGGGTTAAAACGCTATTAAACTTTTTAACACTTAATTTCTTTATGGATTAAAAGTGAGTAAAGCTTTCCACTCAATTTGGAGTTAGTTCTCTTTGCACAGCTATCAACTGAGTTTGTTTGTGAACATGATATGTTCAATGTATCGGGAGTCAGATGTCTCTGCTCAGCTAATAACTGATTTTATTTGTAAACATGTTATGTTAGAGTGTATCAAATGTTTGAAGTTTCTGCACATCTATCCACTAAATTTATTTGTGCACATGACACATTTGAGTGTATTTAGAGTCAGATGTCTATGTACAACTTGTAACTAATTTTATTTATCTAGAGTGTATCTAGAGTTTAAAGTCTCTACACATATACTGTGTGTTTGAATATATGTCAGATGTCTATGCAGAATTATCAACTGAGTTTATTAGTGATTGTTTTTTATTAGTATTAAAATAAAGTAAAGCATGATTTGTTGTTGGCATGGAGCCAGGAGTTGGAATATAGTGTCTAGCTGGAAATGGATGGGGTTGAAAGAAAGGACAGCGATGAGATTAGCGGCGCACATGTGGTGGAAGTAACTGGGATCATAAATTCATAATCATAAATGAAATGTAAAACAATGGGAGTATTTTGGAAGGGCATTATTATCCAGCTGTAATCCACCTGGAATTTTATTACTATTACAGAAACATTATACACTAAATTATGATTAGATGACAGCTCTTGACTTCTCTCTTTTGGACCCACTTATAAAATGGGGCATGTACAGTTAGGATTCGGATTTAGTAATTATTACTCCTCCTTTTATATTAACATACTCCTTCGGTCCAAGAATGAATAATCTATTTAAAATAAAATAATGTTTTAAAATGAACTATTTATTTTAATTTTCAATGTATTCTTTTAATTTTACTTTCTAATTAATAAATTTTTTATCATTTTTAATACATAGTAAGGTACTATAGTAAAAATAATATTCTCTCTTACTTTTATATATATTTTTTTAAACTGTGTGAAATGATGTGATGTGTCACTCATTGTGAGCGGAAAAAATATATTATTTTTTTAACTATATTTAAAAAATCAATTAAAAAATTAAAGGGATTTATTTTATTTAACGTTTATCTTCTTAAAATATAATCATTTATATTAATGTAAATATATTAATCTTTTATTTTAAAAATATTTTTATTCACAAATTCATAAATATCATATTTTTTTGCATTTCAATAATATTTCTCTCGATCTCTTTTATGGTTTTTCTCATTCTCATTTCTATGTTACTTGTTTTGCAAGTAACAATTTTTGATGGGCCATTAATTGATATTTAGAGCCTAGTTCTACAAAGCAAGTTGGTGTTGATCCATAAGAGAAACACAAGTGAAGTGTGAGGAAAACGGAGGGAAATAAATAATGAAGAAAAGTTGAAGAGGTTTTTTGAAATTAAAGAAAGATGAATGCAGATGGTGGTTTCTCAACCAATATTTTGACACTTGATAGAAGCAATTGGGAAATGTGGAGTGTCCTAATGAAATAATTGTTTGGAGCACAAGATATGCTTGAAATCGTACAATAAGGGTATAAAAAGCTAGGTACATATCTAATTGAGGCTCAAAGAACCACCTTCAAAGAATTAAGAAAGAATGACTGCAAAGCTTTGTTCTACATTCAACAAAATGTAGATTCTTACTATTTTGAGAAGATCTCAAAGTCCACATATCCAAAGGAAGCATGGATGTGTCAAAGAAGTATTATTATGGCGGAGAGAAAGTGAAGCAAGTGAAGTTGTAGTCACTAATGAGAAGGTATAAGATGATTCAAATGGAGGAGAACACAAAATCAGTGATTACTTCTCAAAGTTGATTGCTTTGGTCAATCAAATGAAGACATGTGGTGAAGGAATCAGTGATCAACAAGTAGTTGGGAAGGTAATGAGATCTTTAACATCAAGATTTGACTTCACAGTTGTTGTAATACGTGAATCTAAAGATCTCTAGAGCATGAAGATTGAAGATTTGTATATCTCATTAGAGGCACATGAGTTTATGGTAATTGATAGAGGCACTGAAAGAGAAACTTAACAAGAATTGCAGGCTTAAGTAATGCAAAAGGATTAAGTTAAAAGGAATTTCAAGAAGAAAGACAACGGGTGTATCGATCCTCTCACTTATAAAGTGTTCAACCTCCATTTTTCCAAGCAATGTGGAACTTAATAATCTTCCAGGTATGAGTCCATCCACTATGTTCCCCTCAAGCAGAAGTTATTTCATCCACATAAGATATCTCGTCACCTTTTTGGAAGAACACACAAGGATGATGTGGCTTTATACCATCGGTCTCAAAAGTGAAGCTTTTGGAGTCTTCAAGAAGTTCAAAATCTTAATTGAGACTGAAATTAGCAAAACAATTATGATTTTGAGTTCATATGGAGGTGAAGAATATACATTAAATGATTTTGAAGCATATTGCAACAATGAAGGCATAAAGCATGAAATAACCTCACCTCATGCACCACAACACAATGGTCTTGCAGAAAGAAATAATATAACCATTCTTGACATGGCTAGGAGCATGCTGAAACACAAGAATTTACCACATCAATTTTGGGGTGAGGAAGTAAATACTACCACTTACATCCTCAACAGGTGTCCAACTAAGAAGCTTAAAATGAAAGTACCAAAAGAAGCTTGGTGTGCCAAAAAGCCATCTGTGAAGCATTTGAAGGTTTTTGGATCAGTCTGCTATAAGCACGTACTCGATCAAAGGAGAACCCAATTGCAAGACAAAAGTGAAAAGATGATATTCATAAGACATCGTCTAACAAGTTCCTGCAAGATCTTTAATCATGTTGATAAAAAGGTTCACATTAGCAAAGATGTGGTATTTGATGAATCTGAAGCTTGGAAATGGAATGCAAAAGATACAATGGAAGATGGAGTCAGGCACATTTAGGTATACTATGATGAGAATGAAGATTTGACGATGAAACATATGGTGAAGACAATGGAGTTAGTGAAGTTGCACAAATTGAATCTCATGCTCATGAGAGGCCACAAAGGAGAAGATAAGTACTGATGTGTGTGAACTGCAAGTGCACGGCTATGTCAAGTAATACAAAAGTTTGATACCACAGGGAGATGTTTGATTACCAAATTATATCTCATCTATGCTAATCTAAGGTGGTCGCAAGTAGTTTGTTTGATTTCAGATTGAAAAATAAATTTTTAAAAGTTAAAATAAAGCGGGACTACGAGTTTTGATTCGTCCAGCTAGACTCATTCCTACGATTGTGTCTACTTTGAATTACGAGAATTTCTAAGCAATTTTTATAAAAAATAAGATAAATATGTGCATCACCACCTTTTACGGCGTGCACATCTGAACGTATTTCAGGCACATCTAAGTAAATCAATCAAGAGTGTTATGTTTTGTCACGTGATGATGCATATTAATTGCTTCTCAATTAAGACCAATTTGTCTTGTCAATGACGCCTCAAACTTATTTGTTTTGCAACTTTCTTTCAGATGTTGATTCGTTATCTTTCAATACAAGAACAGGATCTCTAATGACTTTTGTTTGCTCCTTGATTTTGGGTTGGCAGAATTTTGCTAAAACATGATGCTTGAAAAATGTTGAGCAAGATGTCATAACATCTTGATATCTTATTACAACTGAGTATGAGCTTACAGGGAAAAATCATATGTCTTGACTGATGTCGTGACATTCTGTATCAGAAGATCAGCACCGGCTGTTTGGAATCTTGACAAACTTGATTTGTTTTAAATTTATTCTTAATATTTCCTTTGGATATATCTCAGTGATTTATGCAGGTCAAGAAGATTTAATCTGGAACAAAGGAATCAAATCTCCACTAGAATTAAAGTTTATAAGTTTAGATGATTAAGACAATATCTGTTTTCAAAATTCAAAAAGCTTTCTCTACAGATTTGTTGCAACTCTCAACTTATGGATCAAGTAAAATGTTTTGAAACCCATGGACTGCTCAAGACTATTTAAAGAGATCCCTAGATCTAATGTAACCAAGTCTTTCACAATTGTAAAATTAGGGGGATGTTAGAAAGCTTAGTTTTTTAGAGTATCTTGTGTTTCAAGTCTCCCACGTATCTTTTGATACTGTGTTGTAGAATGTATGTTGCTTGATTGTTTGTCAAGTTGTGTGTTCTCACTCGTAAACCTTTAGGTAATGAGTTAAGTTTTTGTTCTCACGCTTAAAGTTTTTAAGCAAAAGAGTTGAGTTATTGCTTTAGAAGTGTGATCTTTTAAATTGGGTTGTTCTTGATACAGTCACTAGGATTGGGGCTGTTAGATATCACTGAGGTGATTAAGGTTGTAGGATGCCGACTTCCCAGGTCTAGATGTCGACTTCTAGGTAGAAGTTGCATTGGGTAGTGATTAAGGGAGAAGTTGTAAACTGAGACTGTTTAGCTTTGAACTAATACTGCTGATAGTGGATTGCCTTCCTGGCTTGGTAGCCCCCAAATTAAGTGTTGTTGCACTTAATTGGGTTAACATTTCTATGTGTTATTTATCATTTTACAATTTTAAATAAGTATCAAATTATGTCTGATGAATCTGGTCTGTTTCGATATGTCGTAACATTTGTCTTGACATTATGTAAGATAGCTATATTAGCATGTGTTATACTTGTACTAGAAATTTCAATTGGTATTAGAGCTAGCACCCTGTGTGCTTATTGGATGAGCTTCAGGGAGATATTTTCTAGTACCATTTGTCTTTTGGAAATTTATGGTGATAGCATTCTGGAAATTAATGGCCAGTAGAATTTTGAAGTTTGTTAAGTTGGAAGAATCCTGATGTTAAGAAGACAAAAGGGAAGAGTCTGAAGAGGGTCTCTCTAACCTTGAAGTTTTTGTTCCAGATCCTTTATCACTTGTATTGTGGCCAAAGACACTTGGGAATATCTCAAGTTCACTCATAAAGGCACATCTAAGTGTGGTTGGAAGAAAAGTATTCATATGGGAGGTTGATCAAAGAAGAAGTACTATGTTCTCTAATCAAATGATTTGACATGAAAGTGACAAGTTTTTGAATAAAATAAGAGCATTCTTTTTGTTTCCAACTCTGAAGGAACTCGTGTTCTCATCTATAGTGAAGGATTTCTTATAGCTATTATGTTCCTTTGAAGGCAATTATACTAGTTCTATTTTTAAAGAGAGGTCTATACAAATGTCCTGAACATCTGTTCTAACATCTCTATGTCTATGATACTCAAGATGAAGCTAGAGGCGGAGGTAAAACCCAATTAATATTAAACACTCATTAAAGTGAGTGTGAAGACCTTGGATTCTTTGTGGAGCGGAATGCCCTACCTATCTCTAAAAATAAATGTATGGTTTGGTTATTTCTTGGCCTAAATGAGGGATATGTTCCTGACTTTATATTTAGCAAGGATGTTACTGGTCTAACTAGAAGAAGAACTTCTAATAAGTATTTCTGTTTTGAAGAATTCTTTCTTGACAAGATAATTGCTTGTTCAAGATCCATGCATCTAGAATGTAAAAGGCTGTCAACCATGAAGAAGACAGGAGGTGACTATTTCTTATCTTATGTTTTAAGAGAAGGAAGGTCTGTCTGCCATCTACATTCTACAGGATGAGGTAAGTATATCAACTTTCATACTTGGTATCTTAATCAAGCTTGTAAGGATAGTTCATCTCATTTGAAGGAAGTTTCTCAAGTGGAGATATTATTGGAAACTTAGAAGGAATGAAGTTTTCAAGCTTTTATTAGCAAGAAAAACTTAAGTGACAAAAGGTTGCTCTCATCAAGGGCAAGCTGAGTCAAGGATGTTGTCTAAGTGTCTCAACACTGTGCTAAACACCAGGCTATTCTAGCTATAGGCAGTTACTTGCAGTGAAGAAATTTCTTTTGAGGTAAGTTGAGTTCCAAAGATTTTTTTGTTCGTCTTTTCTTTGACTTCTCTAAGGTTAAAATCAGCATTGATTAACCAAGCAGTGGTTAAAATTTTGGGAAGTAATAATGGCTAAATTTCTCATACCTATCTTAGATCTTCAACTAAGGTAATTGGTATTTTGACTCTGACTACTCCACACACTTGACTGCAGTAAAAATGTTTAACTTGTGGTTGTTTAGTCTCATTCTATCAACTATTATTTGTGTTGGTGATACTAAAAGGGGAATTAAGGGCATTGGATAACTGAAGATTAGTGAAGTCTTAGTAATGATCTTCTCATTAAAGGACTGATGACTATTGTTATAAACATAAGTCAATTGAGTGAAGTCTGAAGGTAATTTCCTTCAAGAAACGGATGTTTTATCTCCAATGAGATGTATGGTGTCATTGCGAGGATGTAAGAATAATTGTTATTTGTGTTCACCACAAGTATTGAGTTGTTTATTCTCTTAATTGGTGTTCAAGGAAGATGAAATCAAGATGTCACACTACAAGGTGCAACATCAGGCTGTTACAAAAACTACAGAATCTACTCTAATGGATCTGACCAAGTCTAATGCAAAGTGAATATCTTGGTGGATAGAAACAGGTATATTCTTTTTCTTGTGTGATCTATGGCAAAGGAAAATATATTATCTGAGAAGTCCTCAAAGATTCTTTTCTTACCCTAAAAGGAGAACAAAGTATGCTTATGAGTTATTCTATTAAGAGAAGTACCTTTAGTGATGTTTAACCAGATGTTGAAGCATCATCTCAGCAAGTGGATATTCCAGAAATTTTGAAAAGGCTAGCCGACACTGAGTAAGAAAGCTCTCAAGTAAAGTAAGATTTTATCTAAAAGGGATTTCATTATTTGGAGTTGATTTTAGTGTGGAATCATTAATAGTTTCAAAAACGAAATAACTAATTATGGTGAATAATGAAGTAAAATCTTTTGGCAATGTCTATGAAGATGGCATTATTGGAGGATATTCTGGTCACTAGATTAGAATTAATTGAATCCTAGTGTTTCTTTAAGATTAGCTACTTGGTTGAAGGAAGATGTATTTTCTATTTGGGTTGACTACTATAAGCGTACAATGTCAAACTGAATGTCATGACATTGTTGTGTGACAAGCTACTGCAATCAAGGTGCTCAAGGATTTAACTATGTCTACAGAAACAAGTCTTTGGTTCCAGTCGCCATTGTATCAGAAGTCTTGCGATAGGAAAATTTTGACACTCCTCTTACTGGTATGTCTGAGAAGCTGCAGGAAGTATTTTCATCATAACTTGAGGTGCAAGTTACATTGAGAACATGAGGGGTAATTTTGGAATTGCCCTACTGAAGAGTTATAGTAATAATTGCTTGGTAGGTTGGTCACCTATATGCCTTTATCTTGTGATATGTGCAACTCAAAAAAAAGCATTTTCAATGGCATAAGAATGTCATTTCAAATGTTGTAACATCTTCCAGCAGTCAAAACCTGGGAAAGAGAAAAAGTTGTTAAGAAACATGTATCTCTCCTACAATGAATGGTGCACTGTTACTAAGAATAATTTTATCTTCTTCCAAAAATGTTTTCTTTGACTGGAACATTGTTACATACAAGGTTTTCGTTACACTCTAGGTAACTCTCCTTGTATTTAAAGGATTTACAACCTCACCATCCTCACAAACTACGTTTCAACAATGAGCAAATCTTCCAAAAGTTTCTAGTGCTAAGGAGGATCATCTGCTGAAGTCCAATGAGGTTAAGGGCACTGATTCAAAGAAGGCTGGTTTTAACAATGCAACAGATGTTGGAACATCTACTAGAGCATCCAAGACAGGGAAAACATCTGTGACAGAAATGAAACCCCTAAAAAAGAATCATGTTTATCTATAAGAAAATATATAAAAAAAAAAGTGAAAAAGAAAAATACAAAAAAGTGAGTTTGTTTGTTTTAAAGTCTTTTATTTTTCTCGTTAGTTTTTGTCTCTTTGGGTCAAGTCTGTTTTTTCTGTTTCCATCCTTTCCCTTTCCTCATTTTCGGTTTTTGTTAGTCCAGTATGGGTGAGTCTTTTGTTTTTGTTTTTGTTTGAGTCAGTTGAGTCAAGCACCTAGTTGTTAAATTAGTTCTTTTTGTTTTTTTTCTTGAATCAATTCTTGTGTGTTTTGGTTTGTTATGTCAGTTCCTTTCTACTCATTTTTGTCAATTTTTGGCTAAAAAGCGGAAGAAATGTCAATGTGTCTAGTCTCTAAATTGAGGAATTCTACAATTTAGGGGGAGTGAGTCTTGAGTCTGTTTTTTTTTTTTGTGTTTCTATTTTTGCTTCTGCTGTCTACCACTTATATTTTAGTTGTGTCTGCAGTTGCACAATGTCGTGTAGGATGTTATGACATCCTGGTTGTGTCTTTTTTGTGTCTTGTGGTATGAGTTATGAGTGTGGTTGTGTCTTGTGCTCTGAGTTATGTGATCCTTCACATAAAAAGTTCAGGATGGTATATTGGAAATGTGTCTGAGGGGGAGCATATCTCATCTTCTTCCTCATGTACACTGTGTTGAGGGGGAATATCTCTTATCTTCTACCTCATGTACAAAGTTTACATGTTTAGCACGTAGCTTGTGTTTGTGTAACTGCGTTTGAATTGTATTATATTTGTGCAGTTTGGTCTTTGGTTGTTTTAGTCAAAATTTGCCAAAGGGGGAGATTGTTAGCTCCTTGATTTTGGGTTGGAAAAATTTCGCTAAAACAAGGTGCTTTAAATATGTTAAGCAAGATGTCATAACATCTTGATCTCTTGTTACAATTGAGTATGAGCTTACAAGGAAAAACCAGATGTCCTAAATGATGTCGTGACATTCTGTATCAGAAGATCAGCACAGGCTATTTGGAATCTTGGCATATTTGATTTGTTTTAAATTTATTCTATGATATTTCCTTTGGATATACTTCATTGATTTACGCAGGTCAGGAAGATATAATCTAGAACAAAGGAATCAAATCTCCACCAGAAATAAAGTTTCTAAATTTAGATAATTAAGACAATATTTATTTTCAAGATTCAATAAGATTTATCTAAAGATTTGTTGCAACTCTCAGCTTTTAGATCAAGTAAAATATTTCAAAGCCCATGGACTGCTGAAGACTGTTTAAAGGGATCCCTAGACCTAATGTAACCAAGTTTTTCACAATTGTAAAATTAGGGGAAGGTTAGAAAGCTTAGGTTTTGAGATTCTCTTATGTTTCAAGCCTCCCACGTATCTTTTGATACTGTGTGGTAGACTATATGTTGCTGGACTATTTGTCAAGCTATGTGTTCTCACTCAAAAGCCTTTAGGTAATGAGTTGAGTTTTTGTTCTCACTCTTAAAGTTTTTGGGTAATAGATAATAGAAACATTACATGAAAAGTAAAGGAATAAAGGTAAATAAATTAAATTGCAAAATAGCAATAAAATGAAAGCAAGAATCTAATATAAAATGCTCAGAGTTACAATGTAACCAAGCTTAAAGCTAAAAAGACTTAAGAAAATAATAAGTTTTGCAAGAATTTATAGTACAAAGTGATGACAAAGAAGGATTCTAAGGCCCCTATTTATACTTATTCAACGCCTAAGTCACTAATTATTTTCAATAATTTCGTGCTTAATGGATACTTAACACTAATCATGAAGAAAATGGGATTTACAAAAGCAAAAAACTCACAAAAATTGCCCGAAAACCAAAAGATCGTAATTGCTTGAGTGCTGACACAACCGTGTTAGGCAACACGGATTGGTCGTATCAGCTTCAACTTGCTTTTATGGATAGGGGACAAGGGGGAAACATGATGCATGTCATGGGAAACGGCCAAGTTATGTTGTCCTCTGAATTTTTGTATGGGAAGTATCCTGACTCGTGCGATCTTGAGCCTTTTCCATTTTGATTCACTTCATCAACCTCTTAATTCCTGAAACAAAGAAAGGAAACAAAAATGTATAAACACAAAATAAAAATTATAAAAAAAAAACATGAAAAGAAGGGAAACATACAAGAAACATGATACATTTAATGTTTATCAAATACCCCAAAACTTGAACCGTTTCTTAGAAAAAATTAGGATCAAGCAATTTTCTATTCTTTAAAAGCTCAAAAAGATAAAATCTATTGATACTCATATGTGGTTCGTTACTCTAATCGGCTAAGACTCAAGTTCCCCCATACTTACCAACACAAAAGGCATTACCGGAACACGAAACTATAAAACAAATACAGTCAACAGTTTCTTACTTTAATCACCTCTCTAGCTACACTTTGGACTTAAGTCTCTTATCGATTTTCTTCTCTTTTTTCCTTTTGACAATTAGTTTAAGACACTTTGAATTATGATAATCGATTGAGAATTTTATTGATTGAGAATTTTTGTTTTGACACCAAATGAGCAATATTTACTATCTTGTAAAATTGTTACATCAAAACACATGGTTTTGTCATTATCAAAAAGGGGGAGAATCTTAGAACAAGATTTGGTTATGCACTTTATCTTTAAGTTTTGATGATAACAACACATATATTTTATATGTAAACAATTTTGTTTCTAATGTTTTCTTGGGTGTGCAAATCAGAAGCTCTTTGTGATTCAGGACTGCTGTCTAAAGAATCATCAGATATGTTGTTGTCAGAAAGACTACTCTCTTCCATTTCTGAAGAAACATCAATAGTTTTGTAGAATACTGAATGTTAATCAGAAATAGAATCTCTTGTGTACTTCTCAATAAGATGTTGTTTCACAAACCTCAAGTATCTCTAGATCAGAAAACAAGTCTACATCAGATACAAGATATTGCTTCATAAGATCAGATGTCAAGATATGTTCGTCAAAAGAGTTGTTGCTTCTAACTTAGATGACATAGTCAAGATCACCTAATAAAGGTCAAGATCAGAAATGTGAATTAGTTGTCACAACTCTCTATTCAGATATCAAGACTTGTATTCAAAATAATTGTTGCTTTATATATCTGAAAACATTACATTATTCTATTTCTGAAAGACTCTGATACTATTCACGTAATGTTATATGATTTCTTTCTCACTCATCAAATCAGTTATCTTACTTTAGATACAGATTTGATCTAGGAGAAAAGTTTTTGCTATTATTTCTTAAAGACAAAGTTCTGTTCTTGATGGCTTTGATGTTTTCATGCTATCATAACAAAGTAGTTTCTGAACTACTCATCATATAAATCATCAGTAGAGAAAAAATAAAGTGTTGAATACATGTATACTTGAAGTGTGTGGAATTCGTTGTTGTATATTGTTATACTTTGCTTATTATTATATGTTTCCTATAATGATATGAATTCTCACCCTTCTGTTGAAATGATATTTTGTACGACATCACTTAGGTACTGAAGAGTAAAGGTGATCGTTTTGCAGGGATCTAGTCGATGAGCTACTTCCTTAGTTTATAGTTTTCTTAGGTAGAGAACTCATGCTCTAATTATGTAACACATGAGGTTTATGTTTGATTTCATATTTATGTTCAAGAGATATTGTTATGCTCTCTTTATGATTTTGAACATGTTGGATTATGTGATGTGACCTTAGTGCCTAATTGCTTTGATGCATGAATTACTTCATGTTATGAGATATTATTATGGTATCATTTTATTATTCCATTGTGATGTGCATATGAAATATGATATTCATATGTGTGTTGCGAACAAGACCAGATGCATTATGTTGTTTTTTTGTATTTTTATTTTGTTGAATTGTATTCCAAATACATGTGACGCACTCTTTGATATACATGTTTTACTCTTATTATGCAATATATTTGTCGTGGGGTTAGAGGGTGTTACAGAGGTTGCCCGTGGGAGCGAAGGTATTGACGTTTTCGTCGAGTTGGCTGACCATGATGGTCGGTAGATTTTGGAATTTTTTGCTTTGGTCTGTTTCAGGAAAAGACGAGGAAGCAAAGGGTTCCCCCAGACGGCACCACTGATCTTACCGGGATCAGAAGAATCTTCAGTGGCCTGGAACACTTGAGTTTGTGGTCCGTGTAAAGAAATGGGGGTTGAACCTGCAAGACACTTTGATGCCAAAGTGAGGTTGATAGTGAATAGAGCAAGTACGAAGTTAAGAATGAAGTTAGAATACCTGACCCTCTTATGAAAGAGGGTATTTATAGTGCCCCCACCGTCGAGCCAAGATCTTCTGTTTTGGACTGGATTTTTAGGCCCAAATCAGAAGACTACAAGGATCCTACGTGAATAAGGCAAGACCAGTGTGTGATCTTCGTTCTGGGTCAACCGCCTGTGATCCTCGAGAAAGAGGATAAAGAATGAAAAGAAAGAAAAGAAAGAAGAGAAAGAAGAGAAAGAATATTACTACAAGATGCTACCCAAACACTTATCATATACATCTTTGTAGAATCATGTAAAAGCAAGGGTTGTTGCTCATAATCTTTCTTAACACTTTTGTGTTATATTTGTACTTAAACATTTGTGTAATCAGCTTAATAGAAGCAATCATGTAAACACAAACTTTAAGCAAAAGTTAGTTGTTTGTTCCTTTAGTGACTAGTCTTAGTCTGTATACTCAAGAAGATCGGAATGTGACTTGGGAACTCGAGAGTAAGATGAGGGAGTTGTATCCTAAGATGTTTGTTTGAGGTAATTTTCGAGGACAAAAATCTTTTAAGTGGGGGAGAGTTGTAACATCCCGATTTTTTTAGTTATTTTATTATTTGTTTATTTTATTAATCATTATGTGATATGATAATTAATTGAATTGTGTGAATTATGAATATATGTGACATATATGTGTTTTGGGTTAGTAAGTGTGAAAATGATAAAATAGTTTATTTGGGTCTAATATTGTGTTAGAATGAGAAATAGTGGAGGTGATAATTAGTAAGCCCATTAGATGATATTTTGTTAGAGAGAGTTTAACAAAACAAGACAGAATTAGAGAGATAGTAAAAAAACAAGAAAAGAGGAAAAGAGAAAAAGATGAGAGAAAGAGAAAAGAGGAGGCAACCCTAGAAGGAAGAACCTAAGGTAAGTGTGGGTTTTCCTTGATTCATGGTTATATATAATGATATGCAAAGGGTAGTGACATGAGATTAGGGATTTTGTTCTTTATTTCATAGATTTGACATGATAGGGTTTAAGTGTGAAGTGATGAAATTGATGTTTTGAAATCATGTTTTTATGTTGCTATATGATGCTATATGTTAGATACATGTTAGAATACATTAAATCCATGATTAATTTTTACTTGGATGGAATTTATTGGAGAAATTTGTGTGAGACAGAATGTTGTCTGTAGCAGATTTTTCTGCAGAATCGCGTGCGCGCTTAGTGCAACAGACCGGGGCTTAGCACGGTCTAGAAGAAAATTTTTTATATTTTTGAAAATTGATTTGGGTCTTGTATGCTTATAATTTATCATAAATTGTGGTGAATTTTCCATAATTTTCTGAAATTGTATGGATGGCTTTTGAGGCAATTCTTGGTAAAAACATAATACTTGAATTTTGTATGTATGTATGTATGTATGTATGTATGTATGTACGTATGTACGTATGTACGTATGTACGTATGTACGTATGTACGTATGTACGTATGTACGTATGTACGTATGTACGTATGTACGTATGTACGTATGTACGTATGTACGTATGTATGTATGTATGTATGTATGTATGTTGAGAATAGAAATTTAGTGAGATTAAAGTTGTGAACCTTGTTTGTTACATGTTAATTCTGGTGTGATAATTTGGTGGTTGTTGTGAAGATGTTTTCATGTGTGATGGATAACATGGATATGTGTATGTTTGTGCAAATATGAGGTGAGTTTATAAGTGATGAATGGTGGGATATATGCTTGTATAATTAAGATTGGGAGAATGTTCTTAATTGCATATAGTTGTCGATAATTCCAGATGCATTCATTTATCAGGTGAGAAAGAGGCAATGTTCATTTGTTTCGTGGGAAACTAGTGACTTGTTCCAAACTGTGAAGATGGGTTTGAAGTCTAGAGGACAAACTTATTTTTGGTGGTTAATTGTCTGAGAGAGAGATGCGGGGAATCCGTTAAGGATAACATTGGTACCACATGCATATGCATTGAGTCGCATTGGAGTCACATGTGTCGATGTGAATTAAATTGTTTTGTTTATGTGCTAATTGTGTTAATTGGTACTTTTTTGATAATTGTGATTGGATTACTTGATAACTTGAATCAATTGAGCTATATCGCGTTTGTGAACTTATAATATGTATTTATAAAGTGTTGAATACATGTATACTTGAAGTGTGTGGAATTCGTTGTTGTATATTGTTATACTTTGCTTATTATTATATGTTTCCTATAATGATATGAATTCTCACCCTTCTGTTGAAATGATATTTTGTACGACATCACTTAGGTACTGAAGAGTAAAGGTGATCGTTTTGCAGGGATCTAGTCGATGAGCTACTTCCTTAGTTTATAGTTTTCTTAGGTAGAGAACTCATGCTCTAATTATGTAACACATGAGGTTTATGTTTGATTTCATATTTATGTTCAAGAGATATTGTTATGCTCTCTTTATGATTTTGAACATGTTGGATTATGTGATGTGACCTTAGTGCCTAATTGCTTTGATGCATGAATTACTTCATGTTATGAGATATTATTATGGTATCATTTTATTATTCCATTGTGATGTGCATATGAAATATGATATTCATATGTGTGTTGCGAACAAGACCAGATGCATTATGTTGTTTTTTTGTATTTTTATTTTGTTGAATTGTATTCCAAATACATGTGACGCACTCTTTGATATGCATGTTTTACTCTTATTATGCAATATATTTGTCGTGGGGTTAGAGGGTGTTACAGAGGTTGCCCGTGGGAGCGAAGGTATTGACGTTTTCGTCGAGTTGGCTGACCATGATGGTCGGTAGATTTTGGAATTTTTTGCTTTGGTCTGTTTCAGGAAAAGACGAGGAAGCAAAGGGTTCCCCCAGACGGCACCACTGATCTTACCGGGATCAGAAGAATCTTCAGTGGCCTGGAACACTTGAGTTTGTGGTCCGTGTAAAGAAATGGGGGTTGAACCTGCAAGACACTTCGATGCCAAAGTGAGGTTGATAGTGAATAGAGCAAGTACGAAGTTAAGAATGAAGTTAGAATACCTGACCCTCTTATGAAAGAGGGTATTTATAGTGCCCCCACCGTCGAGCCAAGATCTTCTGTTTTGGACTGGATTCTTAGGCCCAAATCAGAAGACTACAAGGATCCTACGTGAATAAGGCAAGACCAGTGTGTGATCTTCGTCCTGGGTCAACCGCCTGTGATCCTCGAATGGTGGAAGGCCAGTTTTTCCGGAAGACAGTTGGCAACGTGTCCTTAGAGAAGCACGTGGGTGAGAAGCTCCCCGACGGTGGGCCAGCCACATGCCCAGTCCAACATATATATATATATATATATATATATATATATATATATATATATATATATATATATATATATATATATATATATATATATATATATATATATATATATATATATATATATATATCATTTAATTTAAAAATCACTATCTTTCATTTAATTTTTATGTTATTTTTATCTTCTAAAAATGAAAAGAAGAAAAAACTGAAGAGTCAACTTATGACATATTTGTTTCAGCATTTTTTAAAAAAATAATTTTTATAGTGTTATATATTTTTGTTTAAAAAAATTACAATTTTTTTTATAAATTCTTCAAATAAAAATTTCGTTTAAATAGTTATTTTTAAAATGTTATTTTATGTATTTCATCATTTTATTGAAAAACAAGTGAATATCAAAATTTTAAAAAAATTATTTTATTTTGAAGCTATTTAAAATAATTTTTTTAAAAAATAATTTTTTAAATACAATTTTAAAAAAAAAATTGGAATTTCGACTATGTTTTGATTTCTTTTTTTTTTTTTTTGATGAAGACTATGTTTTGATTTCAATAATGTATATTTATATCATAAGTTGTCAAAATTAATCTTTGAATTTTGAAAAAAATAAATTATAAAAAACTTGTAAAATTTTGAACTATATTTTTATAAAAATCATTTTTGAAAATATAAATAAAAATTTTATTTTTTTAAAGCTAAAACAAACATGTTCTTAATCTCAAAGAAAAACACTTGATTGAAATTACAAATTTTTGTTTTTGAAATTTTGAATATTGTTATTGATGATGTAGGAATTCTTTAAATTTTTTTATTAGGAATTTTTTAATTATTGAAACAGAACTTTCAAATTATTTGAGATGATTCTGTTCACTGATAATATTTTTAAAATATTACAAATTTTATTAGATTTTATTTAACAATAAACGTGATAATTGACAAATTTTAATCTCTATTTTGTGCGTCTTAAAGGCTATTTTGCAAACAATATTGAAAAATAATAATGCATTTGATAATCGCAAACACAAATATTTGAACGCTAAAACAATGAACTGAATTGCATGACCTTAGACATCTCATGATTAAAATTTTATAGGAAGCAAAAGTGAGAATTATATTTAATCCAAATTATTATAGTTGAGTAATCATATTTTCCAGCCATGAATCACTCCTGATTGGAAGGGGAGAATGGATAAAAAAATGAATAGGAATTCAATTAACTGATAAAGCAGCAACATGCATGGCTGATTGATCTGTCTGTTTCCCACAAAGGAACTGAACACCCCCCCTTTATTTATCCGCTGATCACGGCCTCATTGATGATTACACTACATCTCGTGAGCTTAACTAAACTGTAATATTTTTTACAATTGAAAATGAAAATGACATACTTCTCTTTACTTTTTTTTTCCTAAACAAAAGGATTTGCATTAAAAACAAGCATACGGGGGTGTTTAACCCAAATATGACAGGAAAGTGAACCAAACGAAGCCCACAAACAAAATCAACTACTAAATAGAAAAGGTTAACAATGGTCATCGGCCTTTTGGATATAACACCTAGCCTATTTCACGAAAGCGTTTTAGAAAATATTAGAAAGATTTTAAGTTTTTTATTGGTTAAAAATAGAGCAATAAAATAGTTTATATAGAGTATCGCCCCTCAACTTACAAGTCAGTTTTGTAAAGATGAATTAGATCAAACTCGAATATGGTATCAGAGCATATCGATTGGACATTGAGTCACTCACTGTTTAAATCCACGCACCAAACTCAAAAGAGTGTTGAGCGTGAGGGGGTGTATTGGGAAGATTCAAAGTCCCACATTGATTAGAGATAGAGCATTGAAAGGATTTATATAAAGTGATACCCTTAACCTTACAAGTCAGTTTTGTAAGGATGAACTAGGTCAAACTCTAATAAAAAGTTTCACGATTTCAAGATCTCCTTTGCATATGCCTTTGAAAAGAACTTCATTCTTCATGAGCCAAATCGGCCAAGTAATAGACAGGCAAAATAAAAGCCTCAATTTCTTAATGATCCTATCTTTCGTCTGCATGTTAAAGTCCAACAAGTGGTCCACCATCGAGACATCACATGATAACCTATTCAAACGAAGCCAACTATGCATACCCTACCAAATAAAAACCACAACAGGACAAATTAAGGAGAAATAGATGAAGATGAGATTCCTCAAGCCCCAAACAGAGTGGGCACACTAGATTATGTTGACCCGATAAAACACCACACTTTAGTAACTTGTCCCTTGTTTGTAGCTTGTTGAGAAGCAATCTCCGACGATTATTTGAATGTTGCTGAGAACATTAGTGGACCACAACAGCTTCAAGGCATCAGCCTTGTTATCTTCCAAGAGAGAGCCAATAGAATGGATGTCCACCAAAGCAGCATAGGTCGATTTTACTAAAAAAAAACAAAAGCATCTCACCACTAAACAAAGGAATCGTCTGAGTCCGGATTGGGACACACATTAATAAGAATGTCACCTAGCTCCTCGCAAGCGCTACCTGCAAAACCAGAGTTCAGGATAGCTACACTACCAATATTTCAATCCCACAGACCATGTAACTAGTAACCTGCTTCATTTTAAGTCTAGTGAATTGGGCCGCTTCGAAGAGTTCTGGAAATAAATGCTTCAAAGGAACAATACCGCATCACCTTTTATTCCATAAATCAATCTCTGAACCTCTTCCCAGTTTGCAAGATATATTGTCTCCAAACCAACTTGTGTATTCCCTAAAAAAATTGATAGAAAGCCTAAGATCACGCCACCACATTGACTATTTTTACAACTTACACTCTCAAAATGATTAAGAACCAATGCTTTAATGTCACCATATCTGAATTGTAACAAGGAGTGCCAAATTAAATTCGTGTGAAAAAAGAAATCTCCAGGCCCATTTACCAAGCAACGCCAAATTGAAAGACTCATTTTTTTTATTCTTAGACCACCCCCTCTAGCTTAAGTTTACAAGTGGAGGCCCAAGAAACCTAATTGAATCGTTTCTTATTCTCCACCCCACTCCAAAAGAACGCACACTGAATTCTAATGATCTCTTAAATAACACCATTTGGGGCTTTAGAAAAATAAGAAGAATAAGAAGAAGAAGAAGAAGAAGAGAGGTATTTAGTTCAAGACAACATTTATGAAGTTTACTCGACCACCGAGGGAGACATTCTTACCTTTCAATGCAACCATTTTATTACGAAGCTTCAAAAGGACTGGATCCTGAAATTCTGGCACTTTACAATAGATGTCAAGATTGATACCCTAACATCAAAAACAATGTTAAGACAGATGTTTAGAAATCATTTGTCTGACATAACAAATTTTATCAAACTATGAAGTATGCAGAAGTAAATTGCAGAAGGTAAAATACACAGTCAATTGTTAACACAGTTCGGTGTAACTCACCTACTCTAGGGGCTACCAAGTCAGAAAGGAAATTCACTATGATAGTATTAGTTCAAAGCTAAACAACCCTAGTTTACAACTTATCGCCTAATCACTACCTTGTGCAACTTCTACGCAGGACACTCCTAGATATGAGATCCCCCTCTCACTTACAATCACCTCAGTGATAAAACCAGTCACAAACCAGTGACAATATCAAAAGTACCAAATAGTATACTACACTTCAAATACAAACAACTCATATTTGCTTAAAAGCTTTTTACTGAGAACACTAACTTGACACACAATCTGCTCTTTGCTTAAAAGCTTATGAGTGATTGGCAAGTAACAATCAATCTACCTCAATGTATCAAAAGATACAAGGGTGGCTTACAAAAACACAAGACACTCTCAAAACCTAAGACTCTAAACTTCCTCTAATTTTACAAAATTGTGAAATCTATGAAAAACATTAGGATTAGGTTTCTCTTTAAGTACTCCTCAGTTGTCCACGGGCTTCGTATTCTTCACCCAAATATTTTTTTATCCACAAGCTGAGGGCTGCATCAAATATGTAGAAAATCTCCTTGAATCTTGGAACAAAACATCACAAGTTTCCTAAATTGTCTCAATATCTAATCTTAAAAACTTATGCACAGTTGGAGATTTAAATCAATTGTTTTAAATAAAATATCCTTGACCTGTGCAAATAAGTAACTCAGATTTGCTTAAAAGCTTTTTACTGAGAACACTAACTTGACACACAATCTGCTCTTTGCTTAAAAGCTTATGAGTGATTGGCAAGTAACAATCAATCTACCTCAATGTATCAAAAGATACAAGGGTGGCTTACAAAAACACAAGACACTCTTAAAACCTAAGACTCTAAACTTCCTCTAATTTTACAAAATTGTGAAAGCTATGAAAAACATTAGGATTAGGTTTCTCTTTAAGTACTCCTCAGTTATCCACGGGCTTCGTATTCTTCACCCAAATATTTTTTGATCCACAAGCCGAGGGCTGCATTAAATATGTAGAAAATCTCCTTGAATCTTGGAACAAAACATCACAAGTTTCCTAAATTGTCTCATTATCCAATCTTAGAAACTTATGCACAGTTGGAGATTTAAATCAATTGTTTTAAATAAAATATCCTTGACTTGTGCAAATAAGTGAGATATATCCACATATAATCTCATAAAATCAAATCAAATTTGTCAACAAAAAAAAATAACAGCAGTTTAGTGCCTGTTATGACAGTTGCTCAGGATGTCACAACATCTTGTCTACCCACCCAACAAAGTTGATGGTAGCACATTAAACAATTGAAAAGGTTTTGATTATGCAAGATTGATTCGAGATCCATTAATTAATTGAATTTATGGATTCTCAGATAGTCTTTGTATTACTACTAATATTAACGCAGAGTCGAAGGCTATTCTTGAAGCTACTTGAAATAAAGACTTCATAAGAGTCATGCGTGAATAGGATTACAAAACTGCTTTTGCATTGATTGAATATGGTGTGCTTCCCACACATCTGTATGCTCCCATAATCATTTGCCTTTGTAGTTTCATAGAATATCCTTGGACACTTTCTTTCCATTGTCCTTTTAAGGAAAAGGAATATGTGTGCATACCTGCCAGCTAAATTTTGCTTGGGTTAGGACGATTACAAGAATGTTAGATTCAAGGCCCAATTCTTTTATTTAACTCTTGATAGAGGATGCTATATGAGTTATTTTCCTTGTCCTTAGTCTTTCTTTTTTTTCTCTTTTTTTTCCTTAGCATAAAAAAATTAGTTATCTAAAATCAAATTAAACCTCACGTAATTTCATATTAAAATAGAAAAAAGTTCCACAAAATTAGTGAAATGGTGTAAATTTCATCTTTTTAAAAAGTAATCTGTAAAATGTCACGGATTCAAATTCGCGTCTCTGTAATCAGATATATCTGCACAACTATCAACAAAGCCAAATTAACGAGACTGAACAATATCTAATTACTTTTTCAGACAAAAGTGAAGCACTAACATACCTATTTTGCAAAATATTAAAACAAAATTCAGTCAAATCATTTCTTATACCAAAAATAGAATTCACTATATACATGATATCTAAAATATCCAAATCAGCTAAAAATTCTAAACTTTAAAGTTGACCTAAATTATTTAACTCGCAAGATCTTCTTCATCATCAAAATTATGAAGCTCTTTTAAGTACTAAATTCTCCCCTTTTATCCACATTCACACACAAAAATTGGTTAGGATGTATTATGAGCAAAATCTACATAGATTCTTTGCGGTTAGAAAATTCATGCATTAAGAAGTTAGCATATTAATAGCTAAATCAATTTCAACCACTCGTATAATATATTTAGTAGTTGGAGCTAACTTCAGCATAATAAGATTGTTTCAAATTTAAATCACATATATAATGTAACCACTCAAATAAAACAAAATTCGGGTCACATACATTTTTGTTCAATTAAGTGTGATTCAATTTGGATGTGTGGTTCCATTCAATTTTATGGGATTTTTTTAATGGTCTTAAAAATGTGTTAGGGAGGATATTAGTAGTAGCCTTCTTCAAAATTGTTAGAACCACTTGGGCACTATTGAATTTATATGAACAATTTTATTTCTTCTATCCAATAATGGTAGAAACACCTAACTTTTGGAATATATTAGCAAACAAACAATACTTATGTCATCTTACCACCCAACTAGAGAAACACCAACATGTAATCATCTTATAGTTGTCTGAACTAGTGTCCTTAAGATACTGATTAGTTAGTGCATATCTGATATACTCTATTAAATACATCAAATTTTTAATGTAGTATATACTTGCCTTTGTTTAGAACATTTCATGTCAAAAACAAAATCTATATGAGATTGGCATCTGAATTTGCAGCTGTATGTTTTTCAAGAAATCACCATTGTCAGCAACAATCATTGTTTACACCTGTGCCATGATTTGCATGACAGAATCATAAAACTATTAGATTTGGCTGTGAAAGAGAATAAAAGATCTACAAATGTTTGAATTCACAGTGAGATTGCCAGAATCACGGCGAGACACTGCAATTTTGACAAAAACTACACTTTGGAGCTTCAACAAAATCAGTGTCCCGTTATCTTTGCCAAACCGCCGATCGATCCAAACATAAACTAACAAAGTAGAGCAGCAAGGCCGCCCTCTTTAAACTTAGATCTCGATCCAATGGTCAGTGATGCACCGAATGCGTGCATTAGTGACTACAGTGATAATATATCCTCTATTTTAGGACATTACTAGTTTGCACCTAAATTACATATTTGATAACTCAAATTTTCAATACAAAAAGTTTCGAATATATGATACGACAGAACTAAGGATATAGAGGATATGTTCATTACTACTAATTCTAACAAAAGAATATCCCAAGAATGAAGAAGCAGCACTTGAATAACACATAAAACAAACACTTAACCATTTAGTTTTTGTAATATGAATCATGAAATTAACACTTGAAGATAAATATACAACCATTGGTGATGAAAAATTCTAAGATCTGTTCAAATGCACAGAGAAATTAAAGGTATAAGGGTTGAAACAATACAAACAAAAGTTCTCATCTTTGATAAATCAATCAATCCCAACTCATTAAAAGTTCTGTTAGTACGCAACCGATGACGCCGAAACAACGCAACTCTACTCGTTCTTCCAAGCATACAAAACATGAGAGAAACCAAGACCTTGTGGCAATTTGGACTCAGAAAACCTCTGAGAGAAAGACCACTGCAAAACATTCGCATCCGAAACAGGTTGAGCATTCCAAATCTTATCATGAGACAAACATGTTCTAAACATGAAAACAGCATTTCCAATAGAACTACCAAAAAGCCAATTATAAACATCCCAATAAACCTCAACTTCAAATCCATCCACAAGTATAGTATAGTTTCCTCTAAACTTCCACTTCAACCTCTTCACCTGCATCACAGTCTTACTATCTAACCGAATTATCAGACAAGGATCCTTAGCAGTGGAAGTATCACACTCAATAACAAGATCATGAACTTTACCATTATCACAAAACACAACCTTGTTACCAAACAACTTCTTACCAAAAACATGTTCCTTCTTAGCAACAAAAACAGCTTTCAAAGGTAAAGGAACAGCATTAGATTTCTTAAAAGCTTCCTTCCTCAAATCACCAAGAAGAAGCACCATTTGTTTATCAACAACTACTCCTACAAAAAAACCCTCCAATGGTTCTGGCCCAACACCAAATCTAGCTGAAGAAAGATCCCAATACACATCAATCTTACAACAATAAGCTTCCAAACTCTTACAACCCTTCCTCTTGGAAAAAACCCAAGGCTTTATATCAACTTTACACAAACACTGATTATTTGAAGAATCATCAATCCCAACACTAAACCCTTGACCCATTAAACTTTTACTCCATGTGATTGTAATTAAGCAAGATCTACCTCTAATTGAACATTGGTAGACACAAATCACAAGATTCTGAGCTGTTTTGCTTGAATTTGAAGAGGATGAATCTGAAACCTGAACTGCATTTTCCCCAAAACAAGATGGGAAATCCTTCATTTTTTTTTCTCTTCAATTTTCAAACTTTATGATGGAATTACCAAATTGAAAGAAAAGGGTCACCGAAAAAAGTGGTATCTGAGGCAAAGACAGAGAAATGGCAGAGAGGTGAAAAACAGAGTATTCACCTGTTTCAAGGCATGTGAGAGAGTTTAGAAGAGATTTGAACCCCACTGGTGAGTGAATCTAGAGAGAGGAGCGTGGAAAGTTGAAGACAAAATTGAAGGAAATGGAATGTAAGAGAGTAAAACAAGGTTACAGAGAAGCAGACAAAAAAGTATAGTTCTTTCACACTTTCACTGTCAATCACTCTGTTTTTTTTTTTTTTTCTAATAACAAATCTCAAAATTTTATTTTTATTTTAATAAAATAAAGTGTGTAATTTTATAATGTATTTTGATGATGAATTGTGAAGGGAGAGATGGGAAATGAGATGGTGACAGATCAGGGAAAGAGAAAGGAGACAATAGGGAAGAGAATGGAAACTGGGTATGATGCTGTAAAGGCTGAATTGTGAGGGTTACTCAACACTTATTAAAGGTAAGGTTTGAGATGGAATAAGAAAAAGCATCTTTTTTTAATTTCTATTGCTATGTCATAATACAATGCCATAAAAATGATTTAGGATGTGTTTTGATTTAAAAATTAAACATACTTTTCACTCTTTAAATATATCAAATATGATATTCTTAGAAAAATCGTATTAGAATTTGAAACAGAGAAATTTCGAATAAGAAATCGTGTGTTCCTCAAATATATACAAGCTTGTCTTACGATAAAAAAAGGCAAACATCATCAATAAGAAATAAATGAATCATAAGGTAATATCTAAGGATATAGCATGATATCTTATTGATGATCTGTATTGGTCTAACCCATCAATAAAAAATAGTAAGCGAGACATATATGTGTGGACTTGAATGAAGTTGTTCTATTGGTGGAACCAAGGGCTGAAAATTGAATATTTTATTATTGAACAGGCAGTTCTCACAGCAGCTTCAAGTGGTCAAGCATGAAAAAACATATTCCAACAACCAAAATATTTTCATATCATTTGTCTTTGACACTTTTGATTTCTTAGCACTAGAGGCAGTGGTTCGTTTATAGATAGTCTAAAGGCTCATGCATAAGAGTGTTGTTTTCTAGCTCAATGGATGTAATTTTTAAGATGATTGATTTTGTTATGCAAAAAAAGAGTAATGCATAACTTTGTTGTCTGTTTATCATCTATTTATGTATAATCTCTACTGTCTAATGTGTATTATATATAATAAAGTTACATATAAATAACAGGCAAATAGACAACAAATTGTGCTGCTACCCCTTTTTGAATGACAAAACTATTCTTTTTTTTGTTAAGTTACATTCACTATTCTATGAGAGACAACATTGTTATGCATGACTCTGTTCATTCACTACCCCTTTTGATTTTCTGGTGCTAGAAAATCAAAAGTGTCAAAGCCAAATGATATGAAAGCATGTTGGTTGTCGAATACGCTTTCTCATGTGTTTGTCACTTTACTTGAAACGACTTTGAGAGTTGTATATCCCACATTAAAACCTGTAGTCCTCAAATCCACCAGAGGAGAAATCTCAGTCAAGTCTACACATGCATGTTTCCCTCCTACCCAACCAAACAACAAAACATCTGCTGGCCTAAATTTCAATGTCCTCTCATTTGGATCAGTAAAGAAATTTACATGTGTCTCTTTCAACACAGATACTTCGGCATACCAAAATATATTAAATAAGACATCTTTAACAAAGTCACGTCGGTATTTGAATCTTAGAAACTCCTTAAAAATTATTGTTTAATCCATCGTAACTTTTAAGAATATACAACTTATAACATTAGCATTAGCATGGACGTATAGTGGCGGTGACTTTGATGAAAAAGCAAGCACGCACCAAATTACGATGGAAAACAACATCTTGATGTAATAAAATGTCAAAATAATATTTGGAGCTTTTGAGTGACGTAGCTTTTCAACATGATTTTGAGTAAATTTGTGAGTATCGAAACACATACATATTGTGTGTTTGATTCTACGATAAAAAAAATTGATTTTAAATGAATTGATTTTAATTAAAAATAAATTAAATATAAAATAATTTATATTAAGATAATATACAAAATCTGAATTGAACAAGATATTACAATATAAAAAACACATTTAAACTCAAAATATATAAATTCTAACTTATAATAGAATCATTTCTAAAAAGTACAATCAATTCTACTTAAAAGTTTATCCATCTACAAAATATTTTACATGTGAAACAAGATATACATAAATTACTTCACTTGGTAAGGTTTTAACTTGAATTCAAATTTTGTTAATAGATAGTAACATGTTAGTATTTCTATAAAAAATAAAATAAAAACCTTTCATGATCACTAAATTTCGAGATTCTCGACCAAAATTTTTATTTTGATTAATAAATGAGATGACATCCAACCAAATATATATATATATATATATATATATATATATATATATATATATATATATATATATATATATATATATATATATATGAATTTAAATTCAAAATAAAATTCCAATTAAACAAAAAAAAAACATAATGTGACAAGCACTGATGAACAACTCGAGAGAGGATAAGTCGTTTTAATTTATGTAGGAGTGTACTTCATGGTAGTTTTTTTAATAGATAATAAATAGTATATTATACAGATGGAAAAGTGAAGGTTGAATAAATCAATATTCCCTTGATATGCATGTATTTAAAGAAAAGGAGTGGGGAGGGGATGAAGTGGGACCCACAAAAGTGGTTTGAAAATGCAAGCACGTTGTCCATCAGACAGCTAGGCGAACAATAACATACGTCCTCACCGCACAGGTCAGAATAACGATGTCTTGCTAATTTAGGACAGAGAGTACTAGTAGCAGTAAACCATCATTTTGTTCTTCATATCAAATTCAATCCTTCACTTATGATTTTACGGTACACTTGGAAATAGACCCTTAGATTAAAAAAGAAACCTTGCTAGGTCAAGTCATTTGCACGATAATATTTTTTTTTAAAAGATGGCCTAATGAAAAAGAGAGAAAATAGAAAAAAGTAGTAACAAGGAAGTTTAATTAATTTAGAGAATATGACATCAATTTTATAATTAACTAAAATGGTTTGGATTTTATCAGGACACATATGTCTCGTAAGCACATCTATTGGATTCTCTCTAAGTTGCTTGCTTGCAAACAGGTTAAAGAAGGTTTTGCACTCTTTGATTTTTAATTCTCAATTTGCTTTCTTAAGTCAAACACAATTGCAGGATGGTGTTCTTATTTTGAATGAAGATGTGGAATTCACAAAGAAAAAGAAGAAATCTTGTTTGTTGGTGAAAGTGGGCTTTCATAAAGATTATGATTGCATTTTGTGGAGTTATTTGAAGTTTGTTTTGGAGGGAATGGTTTTGGCAGCACTGGACTCAAGTGGTTAGACGTATTGGTATTCACGAGTTTGATGTCCATTTTGGTTAATGGGGGGAGTCTTACTGAAGATTTCGAAGTTTTCGAACTTGTGTCAGACATGTGTGTGAATCTCGCTAAAAGTAAGATAATTGGCTTAAATATGGAGGAGGTCTTCATTCTAGATGAGTCAACGTTTCTTTCTAGTAGTATTGGTTCAGATCCTTTCTATTTTCTTGGGATCAAGTAGGAGTTAACCCTAGGAGGAAGGAGGCGTAAAATTCAATGTTGTTAAAGTTGCGAAAGAGACTATCTAGGTGGCGGGGTCTCTATTTATCCTTTGGTGGTAGACTCAAGTTGATTAACGTTGTTTTGTCTAGTTTGCCTGTGTATTACTTTTTCGTTATACAAAGCGTCGAAATTGGTGTTAAATGAGATAACTAAGATTCAACGACAATTTTTTTGGGAGGTATCAAGGACAAAAAGAAAGTTTATTGGCTCAGTTGGAACCTTATTTGGTCTTCGAAGAAGGAAGGTGGTTTAGGTTCGAAGCACGGTGGGAGATTTAATTTGGCGCTGTTGAGCAAGTAGCATTGGTTTTGTAGTGTTGTATTTGGTAAAATCCTAGACTAGGGCGCCCTCGCCCAACAATTGGGCAACCCATGACGAATCTAAGGGATTCGCCCGAGAGGTTCCTTGAACATGAAAGTCAAGTAAGAAAGAGCCCCCACTGACTCCTTGAAGATAGGTGGTCAATAACCTCCCCTAGTAAGAAGGGGGCACTTAAGACCATGTCAAGGAGCTGAAAGCCTTAGGTGTCGAAAACTCCAATAGATACATTTCCCCTCAAAGGGAAGGGACAAACTTTAAGTCATACACACTCTCCACTACTCAAAGAACATTACGCTCCTTGTAACCCTAACACACTATCAACCTTACCGCCCGCCTACAACCTAGCAGTGTCGGCCACCAACAGGGATTTTCACCTCACGTGATTTTGGTCCCTTAAACAACCTCAAAAACCACCACATAAGGCTTCTCGCCACTGTGAGCAAACTCTCACAATTTAAATGTGTTATATACCTACAAAGGCCTCTAAGTATTCATGCCCTTGGAGGAGGAACACACATCTTTACTTTTTAACCAGTACAATGGCGCCCACCGCGGGGCCCTTGTAAAACTAACCTAGGCCACACCTCTTTTAATAACCATCGTACATTTCCTACCATACCTTTAACTCCTAGACCTAGCCATTGTCGGCCAGGGTGAATAGAATACTTTCATCCGCTACGCCCGAGGATACCAACGGTACAGGCGATGTTGATGCCATGCAGAGATGGACGCTGCCAAGGATGAACTATGATGCCATAACTGGGCATTGGAAGATGACGTCCAAAACATCAAGCAACGCCAACAGCATGTCAACTCCCGGAAGAGGTGGAACTACTAGATCCTCAGCCACTTTCGGACAAAATATAAGGAGCCCTGTTCTCGAAGGTTTCAAATCTCCATTCTTGACCAAGTTCGATGGACGCAACGATCCCTACAAACATGTAACATCCATCAACACACAGATGGACATCATAGGAGTGTTAGACTCTTTAAAATGTCAGTTATTGTTGATCACCCTCAGGGATGCTGCCTTTAGATGGTACATGGGTCTCCCCGTTCTACTATTAACAACTATCAAGAGTTGGTAAGGAAGTTGGTACACCAGTTCGTCACCAGTCGCCGCAGAAAGATGTCCACCACCAGTCTGTTTAGAATATAAGATTCCTCTTTAGAGTAATTAATTGTATTTTTTTCATGCTTACATTACGGTATCCCACATTTCTTTTAGTTTGACGCCTTTTGCACTATCTTTTTTAGCATTGAGATTTTTGACTTTTACATCCAACTTTCGTCTAGCTATCTAATTTTTTTTGTCATGTGATACCAATACAATAAAGCAACTGAAGTTGGAAAAAAATGCAACAACATTCATTAATGTAGTATCATGATTAATGACAATAACTTGGACCATATTATATAGATTCTTCAACAAATTGTGATACATCTCTAGAGTCCAACTAACATTATCCTCTTTTTTTATAGTTCATAAAAATAAATTCAATTGAATTCGATATCTCTTCAAAAATAGCACCAACAAATTCAAGCAAATATGATTTGTATTTGTTGGTTATCTATGTTGAATCTATAAGTAATACTATGTTAATATATCCTTAAGGATTTTTAAAATCGTCAAAATTAATTACATACCTAGAGATATATTTGTATTCATCAACAAATTTTAATATATGTTACATTTCAGTTCTCTAACCCCTTATAGTCTTATTCTTTTTGTGGCGAATATTACAAGCTTATTAAATATTAGTCACACGCTCGAACTTCTTTCTTTTCTAAGTTATGATAATATTTTTAGGAAGAATCATGTTTATTGTCATCTCTCTAACAAGTTTTTTCTCTTCAAAGTTTTAAATGACCTACAAAAGAGTGACCCTCTAAATTGCGATCCAAGTCATGTAACAATTTAACAATTTTCTTACATTAATGGGGTCCATTAAGTATTTATCTTATAAAAAAAAGCCATTGCCACAAAAGTTGTGATCATTTAAACTCATTTGCTAAGCCTTTGATGTCTCAGTGCAATAGAAAATTTAGAAACTCCAAAAGTAATTAATTAGTGCTTGACATTCTGGCTTTGTCCACATATACATTAATTCATCCTTGATGACAAAGGAATATATATCACTGAACAATCACGTATCTTAAAAATCAAAGGACAAGTTTCTTAAGCTATAGATACATTTCATCGTAAATAGATGTTTTTTTTAACCATAATAAATGGATGATGCATTAGTATGCATAGGACTAATTTAATGAAATGTACAGGATGGAGTTAGGGTAAAAGTTAGAGTTTACAATCACCTTCGACTATTAAATTATCTTGTTTTTGTTTTACTTAAGTCACGTGATATTTACCTAGTTGAAGACAAAAGGACAGCATGCAAGGGTGACAGTATTGTTTGACAAGTTGGACTTGTTCTTCTCTTGTCATATATTGTGCTATGTCAGGTTGACTCGTCTCATTCTATGATGGGAGCAGCTTTTGTTGGGTAACATATTCATTAATTGATCTTGAAGGGAAGCTGAATACAGAAGTCTTTATTTTATTTTTTTAAGAAACTCTTATTATATCCTTTAGATTTTTCACACATCCACTGAATTATCTGAAATGTCTTCCTATTTTTATAGATGTATCTTTAGAAATATCTTTTTTTGTGTTCAACGTTGTTTTGTTTCGTAGTTGTATTTACGGAAGCATTTAATATTATATTCGCGTCAGACTCTTCCTCCCCCCATTTTTCACTTTCTCATTTCTAAATTATCTAACTCTCTCACCCTCAAAAATCAAACTTTCACCGAAGTTGTTTTCTTCTTCTCGAGTTCGGCCGATAACGTCAACATCAGCTACCAACACATTCCAACAAGTTCCAAACTCCATTTAATCGGTAAGTTTTCGACATTTTTGAGTTATTTTAGAGTTTTTGTAATAGATATTGAATTTGATATTTAGGTGTAGAAATGATTGAGTAGTGTAAGAAATATGGTTTAGAATGTAGGTACTGTTTCATGTGTAAAATGGACAATCAATCCATTAAAATGAGGTTTTTAACCCTCTGCAACAGTGACCAGACGCCATTGTTGCGTTTTGGAGGTTTCAGAATCTTCCGTATGTTAGAACAAGATTTGTTCTGATCAATTATCTTAGTTTTGATGATAACAATAATATGAATTTTGCTTAAGATAATATGGTACTCTAATCCAATGCAATTTCCTTTTCAGGAAATATATATAAAGAGTACGCATAATTCAGCGCTCAGAAGCTTTGTCTCAAAGGGTTCAGCATGCAACATCAGAACATGGTCTGGCAAGACATCAGAAGATGGTCGAAGCAGAATCAGAACATGGGTCTATGGAAGCATCAGAAGAACAAGAGAACAGAAGCACTGAAGTTCTGATGGTATCACGCTCAGAAGCACTTCAAGGTCAGAAGATCAGAAGATGCTTTGCACCAAGCTGTTTGACTCTGATGATATTCAAACGTTGTATTCACAAACATCAGATCAGAAGGAAGTACAAGTGGCAAGCTACGCTGACTGACAAAAGGAACGTTAAAAGCTATTAAAGGCTACGTCAGTAGACACAGCGTGAACAAGGCTCGAGGTAGTTGACAAAAGCGTATAACATTAAATGCGATGCTGTACGGAACACGCAAAGCATTAAATGCACTCAACGGTCATCTTCTCCAACGCCTATAAATATGAAGTTCTGATGAGAAGCAAGGTTAACGATCCTGAACAAAACAACTCAAATTAACTTGCTGAAACTCTGTTCAAATCAAAGCTCAGAATCTTCATCTTCATCAAAGCTCACTACATTGCTGTTGTAATATATTAGTGAGATTAAGCTTAAACGTTAAGAGAAATATCACAGTTTGTGATTATCGCTTTTAAGAAGCAATTGTAATACTCTTAGAATTGATTACATTAAGTTGTAAGGAACTAGAGTGATCGTGTGGATCAGAATACTCTAGGAAGTCTTAGAGGTTATCTAAGCAGGTTGTAACTAGAGTGATCGTGTGGATCAGTAGACTCTAGAAAAGTCTTAGAGGGTATCTAAGCAGTTGTTCCTGGAGTGATCAGTGTGTGATCAGAAGACTCTGGAAGACTTAGTTGCTGACTAAGTGGAGAACCATTGTAATCCGTGCGATTAGTGGATTAAATCCTCAGTTGAGGTAAATCATCTCTGCGGGGGTGGACTGGAGTAGTTTAGTTAACAACGAACCAGGATAAAAATAACTGTGCAATTTATTTTTATCTGTCAAGTTTTTTAAAGCTACACTTATTCAAACCCCCCCTTTCTAAGTGTTTTTTCTATCCTTCAATTGGCATCAGAGCGCCGGTTCTAAGGTGCAAGCACTTAACCGTGTTTAGAAAAGATTCAGGAAGAGAAAAACGCTTCAGTAAAAGATGGCTGGTGAATCTGAAAAATCTACACCTGCATCTACATCTGGCTCTGCTGAGCAATACAACGGTAATAATGGTTATACTAGACCGCCGGTATTTGATGGTGAAAACTTTGAATACTGGAAAGATAAACTGGAAAGTTACTTTCTTGGTCTAGATGGTGATCTATGGGATCTTCTGATGGATGGTTACAAACATCCAGTAAATGCCAGTGGCGTAAAGCTGACAAGGCAAGAAATGAATGATGATCAGAAAAAGCTTTTCAGGAATCATCATAAATGCAGAACTGTTTTGCTGAATGCTATCTCTCATGCTGAGTATGAGAAGATATCTAACAGGGAAACGGCCTATGACATATATGAGTCCTTGAAAATGACTCATGAAGGAAATGCTCAAGTCAAGGAGACTAAAGCTCTCGCCTTAATCCAGAAATATGAAGCCTTCAAGATGGAGGATGATGAAGACATTGAAAAGATGTTTTCAAGATTTCAAACTCTTACTGCTGGATTGAGAGTTCTTGACAAGGGATACACCAAGGCTGATCATGTAAAGAAGATCATCAGAAGCTTACCCAGAAGATGGGGTCCTATGGTGACTGCATTCAAGATTGCAAAGAATCTGAATGAAGTTTCTCTGGAAGAGCTTATCAGTGCCTTGAGAAGTCATGAAATAGAGCTGGACGCAAATGAGCCTCAAAAGAAAGGTAAGTCTATTGCATTAAAATCAAATATCAAGAAATGCACTAACGCTTTTCAGGCTAGAGAAGAAGATCCTGAAGAATCAGAATCTGAAGAAGAAGATGAACTGTCTTTGATCTCCAGAAGGCTAAATCAACTCTGGAAGACCAAGCAAAGGAAGTTCAGAGGCTTCAGAAGTTCAAAGAAATTTGAACGTGGAGAATCTTCTGATGACAGAAGATTTGACAAGAAGAAGGTCATGTGCTATGAATGCAATGAGCCTGGACACTTCAAGAATGAATGTCCAAATCTTCAGAAGGAAAATCCCAAGAAGAAGTTTCATAAGAAGAAAGGTCTTATGGCAACCTGGGATGAGTCAGAAGATGATTCAGACTCTGAAGATGAGCAGGCTAACTGTGCGCTGATGGCGACAGAAGATGACAGATCAGAATCTACATCAGAATCAGATTCTGAAGAGGTATTTTCTGAACTTACTAGAGACGAGTTAGTTTCCGGTCTAACTGAACTTCTGGAACTCAAGTCTCAGATGAGTCTCAAATACAAAAAGCTGAAAAAGCTATTTGAATTTGAAACAAAGAAGCTTGAGTTGGAAAATTCTGAATTAAAAGAAAAACTTTTAAAATTATCCAATAATGTTGGATCTCCTTCTGATTCAGAAAAATCCACTCCTAGTCTAAACCATATTCTGAAAGAATATGATTTAAGTTTCAGGAAGTTCTTATCTAGAAGTATTGGCAGAAGTCAACTAGCTTCTATGATATATGCTGTGTCTGGAAACAAAAGAGTTGGCATTGGTTTTGAGGGTGAAACCCCATACAAACTTGAACCTGTTGATGAAATGAAATTCACATACAAGCCATTGTATGATCAGTTCAAGTATGGCCACTCCCATGATATTAGGCACACTTCACATGCTCAAAGTTTTCACATAACACACACCAAAAAGCATGTGACACAACCTAGGAAATATCATGGAACTCACATTAAGAATTATCATGCTGTTCCTCCTATTGCTTACAATGTTAAACCCAAGTTCAATCAGAACTTGAGAAAATCTAACAAGAAAGGACCCAAAAAGATGTGGGTACCTAAGGATAAGATTATTCCTATTGCAGATATCCTTGACTGCAAAAAGGACAAAGCACAACATGTCATGGTACCTGGACTCTGGATGCTCACGACACATGACAGGAAGAAGGTCTATGTTCCAAGACCTGGTGCTTAAGTCAGGAGGAGAAGTCAAGTTTGGAGGAGATCAGAAGGGCAAGATAATTGGCTCTGGAACTATAAAGTCTGGTAACTCTCCTTCCATTTCTAATGTACTTCTTGTAGAAGGATTAACACATAACCTCTTATCTATCAGTCAATTGAGTGACAATGGTTATGATATAATCTTTAATCAAGAGTCTTGCAAGGCTGTAAATCAGAAGGATGGCTCAATCCTATTTACAGGCAAGAGGAAGAACAACATTTATAAGACAGATCTGCAAGATCTTATGAGTCAGAAGGTGACTTGTCTTATGTCTGTTTCTGAAGAGCAGTGGGTCTGGCACAGAAGATTAGGTCATGCTAGTTTGAGAAAGATTTCTCAGATTAACAAACTGAATCTTGTCAGAGGACTCCCTAATCTGAAATTCAAATCAGATGCTCTTTGTGAAGCATGTCAGAAGGGTAAGTTCTCCAAACCTGCATTCAAGTCCAAGAATGTTGTTTCTACCTCAAGGCCATTAGAACTATTGCACATTGATCTGTTTGGCCCAGTCAAAACAGCATCTGTCAGAGGGAAGAAATATGGATTAGTCATCGTAGATGATTATAGCCGCTGGACGTGGGTAAAATTCTTGAAACACAAGGATGAGTCTCATTCAGTGTTCGTTGATTTCTGCATTCAGAATCAATCTGAAAAAGAGTGTAAAATCATAAAGGTCAGAAGTGATCATGGTGGTGAATTTGAGAACAGATCCTTTGAAGAATTCTTCAAAGAAAATGGTATTGCCCATGATTTCTCTTGTCCTAGAACTCCACAGCAAAATGGGGTTGTAGAACGAAAGAATAGGACTCTGCAAGAAATGGCCAGAACCATGATCAATGAAACCAATATGGCTAAGCATTTCTGGGCAGAAGCAATAAACACTGCATGCTATATTCAGAATAGAATCTCTATCAGACCTATTCTAAATAAGACTCCTTATGAATTGTGGAAGAATAGAAAGCCCGACATTTCATATTTCCATCCTTTTGGATGTTTATGCTTTATTCTGAACACTAAAGATCATCTTGGTAAGTTTGACTCCAAAGCACAAAAATGTTTCCTTCTTGGATATTCTGAACGCTCAAAAGGCTACAGAGTATACAATACTGAAACATTGATTGTAGAAGAATCAATCAATATCAGGTTTGATGATAAGCTTGGTTCTGAAAAACCAAAGCAGTTTGATAATTTTGCAGATTGTGATATTGATTTATCAGAAGTTGTTGAGCCAAGAAGCAACGCATCAGAAGCAGAGCTTCTCAGAAGCAAAGAATCTGAAGATCAAGTATCAGCTTCTCTGGAGAATCTAAGCATATCTGAAGAACCATCTGTCAGAAGATCATCCAGACTCATCTCTGGTCATTCAGAAGACGTCATTCTTGGAAAGAAGGATGATCCAATCAGAACAAGAGCATTCCTTAAGAACAATGCAGACTGTCAATTAGGTCTTGTATCTTTGATCGAGCCAACTTCTGTTGATCATGCTCTAGAAGATCCAGACTGGATAATTGCTATGCAAGAAGAACTGAATCAGTTTACAAGGAATGATGTTTGGGATCTTGTTCCTAGACCAGATGGATTCAATATAATCGGTACAAAATGGGTCTTCAGAAACAAGCTCAGTGAGAAAGGTGAAGTGGTAAGGAACAAAGCCAGACTGGTGGCTCAGGGTTATAGTCAGCAAGAAGGGATTGACTATACAGAAACCTTTGCACCAGTGGCCAGGTTAGAATCTATTCGTCTATTAATTTCATTTGCCACTCAACATAATATCACTCTCTATCAGATGGATGTTAAGAGTGCCTTCTTAAATGGTTATATAGATGAAGAAGTTTATGTCCATCAACCTCCTGGTTTTGAAGACTCTATGTCTCCTAATCATGTTTTTAAACTAAAGAAATCATTGTATGGATTGAAACAGGCTCCCAGAGCTTGGTATGAACGCTTAAGTTCTTTCCTTCTGGATAATGGTTTCACTAGAGGAAAAGTGGACACTACTCTCTTTTATAAAACCTTTAAAAGGGATATTTTAATCTGTCAAATATATGTAGATGATATTATTTTTGGAACATCTAATGCTACACTTGGGAAGGAGTTTGCTGAGTCTATGCAGGCTGAGTTTGAAATGAGCATGATGGGAGAACTCAAGTATTTCCTTGGAATACAAATAAATCAAACATCAGAAGGAACGTATGTTCACCAAACCAAGTATGTGAAGGAACTTCTGAAGAAGTTTAATCTTCTAGACTGCAAAGAAGCCAAAACTCCTATGCATCCAACATGCATCCTAGGTAAGGATGAGGTAAGTAAGAAGGTAGATCAGAAGTTATACAGAGGTATGATTGGATCTCTTCTATATCTGACTGCTTCTAGACCTGACATTCTGTTCAGTGTTTGTTTGTGTGCTAGATTCCAATCAGATCCTAGAGAATCTCATTTAACTGCTGTTAAGAGAATTCTAAGGTATCTGAAAGGTACTACTAATGTTGGCTTAGTTTACAGAAAATCTAAAGAATACAACTTAGTAGGGTTCTGCGATGCTCACTATGCTGGAGACAGAATTGAAAGAAAGAGTACTTCAGGAAGTTGCCAATTTCTTGGAAGTCATTTGATCTCCTGGTATAGCAAGAAGCAAGCAACTATTGCTCTATCAACAACAGAAGCAGAATATGTCGCTGCTGCTGGTTGCAGTACACAGATGCTCTGGATGAAGAGTCAGCTAGAAGATTATCAGATATTTGAGAGTAACATTCCTATATTCTGTGACAATACTTCTGCTATATGTTTATCTAAGAATCCTATTCTTCATTCAAAAGCTAAACATATTGAGATTAAACATCATTTCATAAGGGACTATGTTCAGAAGGGCGTTATATCTTTAAACTTTGTTGATACAGACCATCAATGGGCTGATATCTTTACAAAACCCCTGGCTGAAGATAGGTTTAAGTTCATTCTGAAGAACATCAGTATGGATTTATGCCCAGAATGAGAAGATGAGAAGTTCTTACGTATGAGTATCTTCTGAAATGAATGTGGATTTCTTTTTAATCAGAAGTTCTGATTGAAATCTTTTAGAAATTATGATTCGATTATTACTAACGTTTCATTGTCTAAGTTGATTCAGAACCTCTTTTAAAGCAAAACAGCTGTAACGTTTTATCTCGGGATGGTAAACCTGTCGTTACTATTCATGGATAAGCGCGCGTGCAGTTGAAGGGACGCCGACCATAGGTAACTGTGCTAGTCACCTCATTTGTCTTTATTATCTCTCCTCACGTCACGTAACATTAAATGCTTTTCATCATTTTCTCTCTTTCAGTTTTCTTTTTATGTTCTTCAAACGTTTCTTTTCCCTCTTATATCTCTCTCACTTTGCATTCCTCATCAAGTTTTTTTCTCTCTCTCTTCCGTTTTCTTCTCTTGCTCAAACAAGTTTTTCTTACTTTTAAAAATCCTAGCTCAAACCTAGCGTTCATCCTAAGTCTGTTGAGGATCTATGACTCAAAGGCGACAGATCTCTGCATATCTCGGGATGGCTCTCCTAATACCTCTCAAGTCAGACCTCTTCTTTGATGTTGTTATCAACTTTCACCCAAAGACAGAAGACTTTCTTGAGTTATGGGAGGAGGTTAAGAATGATATTCTTAACTTCTATGTTAAGGGAAAGCCCCGTTTGCAACATTAGCTCTCTGTCTGTGAACTGTCCCTCTCTTCCTCTTTGGTCACTTGGATCTCTCCTACAGTGGAGGTTCTAGTCTGGAAGACAAGAGTCCACAGGGATTCTTGATGGGTTGACACAGAGTGTGTCCTGCTAGGGTGCTGTTTTTAATTTTTGTAGTCATTTCCTCTTGGGATGACTTTTTATGTATTTGCTAGGAATGTTTCTCATCTTGTTAAACATAGGAACCTTTTGTAATATCTTTTGATTATCAATGAAAAGTTTCTTTGTTTTTACATTCCAGTGATTTTATTTGTCGTTTTATTCATCTGAATCTTTTGAAATATTCTTTTTGATGTTATGACAAAAAGGGGGAGAAGATAAATGATAAATGATTTGATTAAATCTATCAGTTGCTGGGTAAAGCTCCCACACATTTACTAACAAGAACTGCAAGTTCTATATGGTTTAAGTGTTTTGCAGGCATAAAGAAGTGAAGAGAATCTTCAAAGCAAACACAAAAAGCTAAACCATGGAAACTGAAGCAAGCTGAGTGCTGTCAAGCTTCAGAGATCAGAAGCACTGATAATAGAATTTGATCCATATTTGTCTATTTGATCTGACAAAATTCTATTTGCTCTGATACATTATTTTAGCCTATATGGCTCTGATACATATCATGTGTTCAAATATACATTTTATGTTCTAACTCGTTCATGCTGACTTTTGTCGTTTAGTTTTTGTTCTGTAACATTTCAGGATGTAGAGATGCTCAGATGATGCTCTGGTACATTCAACAATGTTCTGATACAAATCTAGCATGAAGTGATGTTGGTAGAAATTCAAAGCTCTGAAGCTATCCGAGGGAAGCAGAAATCAGAAGCTGTGAATGTTCTAAAGATCCAGAAAACTCAAGTTCTGAAGCTGTCCTAAATGGAAGCAGAAATCAGAAGCTGTGAATGTTCAGAAGATCAAAGAAATTCAAGTTCTGAAGCTGTCCTAGATGGAAGCAGAAGTCAGAAGCTGTGAATGTTCAGAAGATCAAAGAAATTCAAGTTCTGAAGCTGTCCTAGATGGAAGCAGGAATCAGAAGCTGTGAGTGTTCTAGGGATCTAAAGAAATTCTAGTTCTGAAGCTGTCCAATGGAAGCAGAAGTCAGAAGCTATGAATTCTCTAAAGACAGAAGCTTATATGATCGTCTCTACCGAAATAATCAGGGAAGTCTTTTATTAAAGTTCTTCGAGTATTTATTTCAGGGGGAGATTATTTATCTCAGGGGGAGATTGTTAATCTCAGGGGGAGACATATTCATATGCTTATGCTATAGCTGTGTAATTTGTCTTTTGCCGCCTGTTCTTTCTGATCGCAAATTCATATCATTTATATATGTTTTTGTCATCATCAAAAAGGGGGAGATTGTTAGAACAAGATTTGTTCTGATCAATTATCTTAGTTTTGATGATAACAATAATATGAATTTTGCTTAAGATAATATGGTACTCTAATCCAATGCAATTTCCTTTTCAGGAAATATATATAAAGAGTACGCATAATTCAGCGCTCAGAAGCTTTGTCTCAAAGGGTTCAGCATGCAACATCAGAACATGGTCTGGCAAGACATCAGAAGATGGTCGAAGCAGAATCAGAACATGGGTCTATGGAAGCATCAGAAGAACAAGAGAACAGAAGCACTGAAGTTCTGATGGTATCACGCTCAGAAGCACTTCAAGGTCAGAAGATCAGAAGATGCTTTGCACCAAGCTGTTTGACTCTGATGATATTCAAACGTTGTATTCACAAACATCAGATCAGAAGGAAGTACAAGTGGCAAGCTACGCTGACTGACAAAAGGAACGTTAAAAGCTATTAAAGGCTACGTCAGTAGACACAGCGTGAACAAGGCTCGAGGTAGTTGACAAAAGCGTATAACATTAAATGCGATGCTGTACGGAACACGCAAAGCATTAAATGCACTCAACGGTCATCTTCTCCAACGCCTATAAATATGAAGTTCTGATGAGAAGCAAGGTTAACGATCCTGAACAAAACAACTCAAATTAACTTGCTGAAACTCTGTTCAAATCAAAGCTCAGAATCTTCATCTTCATCAAAGCTCACTACATTGCTGTTGTAATATATTAGTGAGATTAAGCTTAAACGTTAAGAGAAATATCACAGTTTGTGATTATCGCTTTTAAGAAGCAATTGTAATACTCTTAGAATTGATTACATTAAGTTGTAAGGAACTAGAGTGATCGTGTGGATCAGAATACTCTAGGAAGTCTTAGAGGTTATCTAAGCAGGTTGTAACTAGAGTGATCGTGTGGATCAGTAGACTCTAGAAAAGTCTTAGAGGGTATCTAAGCAGTTGTTCCTGGAGTGATCAGTGTGTGATCAGAAGACTCTGGAAGACTTAGTTGCTGACTAAGTGGAGAACCATTGTAATCCGTGCGATTAGTGGATTAAATCCTCAGTTGAGGTAAATCATCTCTGCGGGGGTGGACTGGAGTAGTTTAGTTAACAACGAACCAGGATAAAAATAACTGTGCAATTTATTTTTATCTGTCAAGTTTTTTAAAGCTACACTTATTCAAACCCCCCCTTTCTAAGTGTTTTTTCTATCCTTCACCGTAGATGCGTCTACAGAAGAATGGAACGTTGGGTCATTCCGTAGATGCACCTGCGGAAGAAACCCATTTTTGGAAATGTAAGGTACTTCCGTAGATGCATCTACGGAAGGTTCTGATATTTTTTCTTTCTTTTTCTTGTTATAACTACCTAGTAACTTATTCGATTTTATTAAATCACAATGCATATATTATGGCCGACCATCCATATCGCATTATACATGGAAGGACTACACAATATGCATCCGTACAGCGTGAACGGATGCATGTAGTATCAGAGGTGACAGATGGAGCCGCTGTTTCAACTGATGTACCTACTACACCTGTTCCAGTCGAGCCTTCTACATCCATTCCAGTCGATGGGCCTTCTCCATTTGTTCCAGTTGAGAGGCCTTCTCCATCTACCATGGCATCACGGAGGACTCGGGATGGTGCTGAGAGTTCCTCACAGATGCCCTCCGCCCGCAGACGTCAACAGGGACGTTCTTCTACTTTTGTGCCTGTGCCTGTGCTTGTGCCACTCAACTCTTTGTGGACATGAGCTCGACGTACACACTGACGTACTTATCGGAAATCGCACGTGTCTATGAGTACAACTGGGGAGCGGCTACACTGGCGTACACCTACCACAGATTCAGAGAGGGTTGCCTGTCGAAGGCAAGGACTGTGGCTGGCAGTTGTACCCTCTTAGCGGTAACAATCTTATATCCTACTACATTTTCTCAAAGTTAATTATATATTTGTGATAGTATGTTTGATCACCGTGTTTTTTTTAGGGTTGGTTACTACAGCACTTCCCTGACATTATTGGCTGGGAAGAGGTGTTGGGTTACACTAAGGACATTTCGCGTGCCAGAGCCTTCGCCCCCCTCAGAGGGAACTAGGTGTCGGATCCTTACAGGCGTTGTCTTGACCGCATGGCTGCTGAGGACATCCACTACGACTGCTACGACCGTGAGACGGTTCCGTTTGATGAGATCGCAATATATTCTGGATGGTTGGCTGCTAGTTCGACCATCATTGTTCGTTATCTTTTGGAGCGCATCATGCGTCAGTTCGGCTACCAGCAGATGATAACTCCCCCCCCTCTAACTCTGCTCCTATCGTCATGATCTGTCGGCAGCTAGATGAGGTCTTTGTAGACTAGGAGCACCACATGGTTCCTGCCGAGGCTCGGGCAACCACATCAGAGAGAAATTGGTGTTGTGTTGAGGGGTACATCACATGATACTACAGAGTGTCACACCCAAACATGCTTCCCACCGCACCTGGATCACCGTTCTGACGAGCCCACGAGGAGATTTTGCAGACTCATCAGGCTCAGATGGACCACACTCAGGATGTTCTTCCTCGGTGTTGTGAGATAGCTGACATGGCACGGGAAGGCATTGCCGATGGTTTATTCCGTAAGGGGTCTGCTGGCCTGCGTCTAGTGGAGGGTATCATTAGGGTGGCTGAGGAGGCATTTTTGTACTGTATAAATCGTTCCAGGACCGGTAGGGAACTTGACGTTAGAGGCAGAGTAGCCAGCTGATGATGCGGTGAACGCAGAGGCGGAGGCGGGGCCAGAGGCAGCGGAGAGGTGCGTGATGATGTTCGGCATACACAGTAGTGATGCCTGTGATTTATTTTATATATGTATTTTGATTTCATTTTTTTACGAGGTTTTGATTTATGTATTCGACATTATTGGCCGATGATTCATACGATTTAATTTTTGGTGTACTATTTACTATTGCCTTTAAATTGCATTACTTTAATTTACTGTAATTGGGTTTTCCATTGTTGTTATAAAAAAGGGGTTTTGGAGTGAAATGTATGTCATTTGAAAATATAGCAGATTGTTCCGTAGGTGCATCTACGGAACACTCCGTTTTAACACGTTCTGTAGAAGCACATACGGAAATAAACTTATAGAAGAATGAGGCAAATATAAAGTCAGAAGAAGCTTGTAGAAAGTCGTGTGAGCAAAATGAGTAAAGAAATGAAAAAGGCGAATAGGGAAGCCTTTATAAGAAAATTGAAGCCACGAGCATTCAAAATCCTTTTAGGCTCACCCAATTTTTTTTTAAAGAACTTAGCATGTTTTTAACACGTGCTAACATTGTTTAGACTCTAAAAATAAGCCATCATTGCTTACATTAAATGAAATTAAGTGTGTTCGTTTGAGTGATTGATGGTTAACATCCCCAGGAAACACTCTGGCTACTTAGGAGAAACCTGAAAATGAGGTAATGACTCACCTCCAACTGATAGGTTCTCCCTTTATAAGCCTTCGTGCTTGAGGGACTGTGTAGTGATATATTTGTACGGGCTCCTAAATGGGATGACACATGTCCCTCACCGGGCACGCGTCGCGTGGAGGGTAACTTTCACGTGGCACAGGGCCCGCCCTAGGGGAAAATGAGGATAAGAACGTTTATCCATCCTATAATTGCATGTGTGAAGTCATAGATATGACTCCTTAGAAAATACGTGGTCAACAGCTCCCCTGGTCAAGAGGGAACGATTGCCACTTATTAGGAGTTCCCCTAACTCTAGGCCCATAGGCCTCTATAAATACCACAACCTCAGGATTGAGAGACGCGGATCGTAATACACACGATATACCCTTCAAAGCTACAGAGCTTCTCACCTCACATGATCTTGCTTTCTCATCATAGTAAATACAAAAAACAAGGTCTCTTACAGCCGTGAACAAGCCTTAACCCCAAAAAAATTATTAAGGCCTTTGTCACCTCTACTAGCATAATAATTCCATATATTTTGTACTTTTTGACAAGTACACTTGTTAATCCACAATTTACTTTAGATATGATATTAATAGTCTAGTGAAGCCATATCAGCTGTAGACTCCAAATAGCATTAAAAAAAAGAAGTTAGGGCCCCATATATAAATATAATCATCTATGTTTTTTTTTTAAAAAAAAAGATAATATATATAAAAAGAGACTAGTACATAGAGATCCAAGGACTTATCTATAACCACTTCTACGAGTAAAAGTTAATATGATCCACCAAGTGCTCCATATTTACCTCATTATAAGAGAAGATATCATAATTTTACGGCTACCAAATTACTTAGTGCCATACCAACACTAAGTGATGCTTAAGGTGGAAGCCACCTTCAATGGAACAAAAAATAAGAATAAACATAATAAGTCTCATGCAAGAACGAAATTCTAATTAAGCTAATTAACCATCAAGCATCATACTTTTGAAGATTCAAAGTTCAAGGTTAAGAAAAAATGGTTCTAAGAATCCTAATTCACTCTTCACAATATACACTTCGATCTTTGAACTACCTAGGAAAAACATCCAAGAGAAAACAATAGCCTTATGCAAAGTCAAACTCTTCCAAAGGAGGGACATAGACCTCAGATGATCGCCTGAAAGTTATGGCATATATAGTAGAGAATTTACCTAGGAGAACTCTATAAGTTGGTCATATAGCCGTGAGTGCAAGGCCAATTATTATTAACTCAACTAATAGTTACCCTTTTAACGAGAATCATAAGTTTCACCAAGAAAGCATTCAAACCATAGTACCACTAACCCAGTGATCCACCTTTGCAATATTTAATAGCTTTTGGTTCAAAACTAAGAACAACCTAGGAATCCTCTGACAAAGTATAGCCTCGCCCGCCCACTTATCCAACCAAAAGTTAGTCTAAAGCCTATTACCTATCACTTCTACTACCTTTCAAGAACCAATCAGCTAACGTAATAAAATAAGCGCCTAAATGAGAAATATTATTCCACCAATAAGATTATCGACAATTCAGTCCAATGTGACTACATTTCAAAGAAAGGATGACATTTATACCATATCTCGCTACAAGAACCCTACGCCACAAGGAATTATAACCAACAATCACATTCTACCTCGACTTACCTAATAGTATCAAATAAATTATCCCCAAGTCTCTCACCTATATCCCCATAATATTTTAGGCATGCAAACATCAGACCACCTGAACCACAAAATAGTATTACCTCTTTTCACCCATTCCCGTAAGAACCGCTTATGGAAGTTGATAATATGCTTTCATTCCTTGACATGTAGTCTCAAAAAAAATAAGTAAAACATAGGGATGTTATTGAAGACAGATTTCTATTGAATGATCACGCCATTCAGACTAACATATTTATGCCTCAATGAGCCAAGTATGTTACAAATCGAAGCAAAAGGTTCATATACATTCTATTTTGCAACTATTTTCCCCACTAGAATGTCAAGACACCTTAAATTAATTAAGCTTATTTTACACTTAAGAAAATGCTCCCACATCCACGTAAAAGGATCCACAACATTCACTCCTAGAATGTTGCTTTTGGAAAATCAATATGTAAGTCAAATGCTCGCTCAAAATAGCGGGGAGTAGTCTTAAAGGTCCAAATTTTATGAGTTGTAGGCTCACAAATAAAAAGAATGTGATATGCATATTGCAAATAAGAAATAGACATGCCATATTCCGAAAAAAAACCTTTAAACAAATCAAATGACTAAGCCTTCTGAATCAACCCGCCTAATCCTTCTGCTACTACCAGAAAGATTAAGATAACCATATGATCTCCCTATTTAAGACCCATTTATATATTCATTTTCTTTACTAGACATCCATTTGCCAAAATATAGAGGCTACCAGAGAACACATGTGCACGAATCCAAGAGACCTAGCTTCAAATTCGAACATGTCAAGCATATATATAGTCTAAGAAACTCTAACTCATAGAGCCATAAGCCTTCTCAATATTCACCTTAAATAGCAAACACTCTCTATTAGTTTTCTTAGCCAAATGAATAATTTCATTCACCACCAAGACCTCATTAACCAACTACTTCTCTTTAGTAAAAGTTTATTAAGAGATAATGTGATACATAACCATAGCTAGCACACACACCAAAATATTATGAGATAGGCCTAAAGTCCCTTAAATGGTGGGGAAAGATAAACTTCGGAACAAGAGAAAAAAAGGACAAGAGACTCTTAAAAAAGTCTAGGATTATCAGATTATTGTTGAAACATCTTCCAAAAAGCATACATAAAGAGGTACCAAAGATTTGATTAAAGAGAAGTTGAATTCTTATAGACCAAGCTCTTATTCCCATCATACAATCAACTACTTCATTTAACTCCTACAAGAAACGAGATGATAGGTCAACCTTTGATCTAGATTAAGAATCAGAAAAATGACTTCATCTAGCTCCTATTTGTCATAAAGAGGTTAAGTGACTATAGAAGTAACTAGTGACCTTTGAGCATGCATAAATGATCTCTTCGAACCAATAACTGCCCTCTTTCAGCACTACAATATGATTCCTCTTACATCTAGCCTGAATACTAATGTCAAAGAACTTGGAATTAACATCTCTTTATTTCAATGAACAGAATATTAAACTTTGGAAAGTAAGTGAGTACTAAAACTTCAGAAGGGGCCACATTTCCGCAAAGGCCTTTGTTTTGGAAGAGGCCTCATTGTGAGGGAGAGAACTTATGTTTCTCTTGTCAATCTCTTTTTTGACAACAAAAATCTATATGTCCATATCACCGACTACCTCTGTGTACCACCGTCTAAGATCCTTTTTAAGGGATTTAAGCATCTCTTTAAGAATAAACTCATCTGCACACATTCTCATTCTAACTCTTCTAAACCACCTTATGAAAATATTTATGTTTGAAAAAAAATTATTAAACCTAAAAGACTTTTGGCCCCATAACGTAGAAAAAAACTTATGAATCAGAGGACAATAATCAAAGGACAATTTCTTTGTAGACCCCCTTATGGGGAGAACCCCTGCCGAAAATCCCAAAATATCCCTACTTCGGAGATGCATCTCCGAAGTATTTTTTTCCAGATTTTCCCAGAATTCGGAGATGCATCTACGAAACACTTAAATTTCAAATTTAACGTTGATTTTTAACTGTTAGGTATTTTTTCGGAGATGCATCTCCGAAAATAGCTTTTCATATAGATTTTCCTACTTCACTATTTCATCATTTTCATTCAAACCAAAACATAAACCCTCCCCAAAACCTCTATCATTCTCAATCAAATTTCCGTCTCCAAATCAAGTTTCAAGTGGTTGATCATACTAAAGGGAGCATACAAAGCTACAATTTGAGGTAAACATCAATCATTTAATCTTTTATTCCACTACATTAATGCTGATTTAGGATGAAGAAAACTGCGTCAGTTCGGAAGTATATTTCCGAAATAAACCACCTAAAAAATTTCGGAAATGTACTTCTGAAATAATGTTCTAGAAGAATTAAAAAAAAAATTTAACTGCTTTTATGTATTTTTGCATATGTTAGGTATGGTGCATCCGGACAACATTGTCGCTGATGAGTTAGAAGTTCCGGAAGAGGTCAACATTGATAAAGAGCCGGTAAACGATGTTAAAACAATTACTGTTACGGTGGATGTTTGACAATAATTTACAAATGATATGAGCTTCGTTTGTCGTGAAAAATTGCTTGATTGGGTGCGAAGTGAAGCTAGTAGACTTGGATTTGGCATTGTTATATTAAGGTCCGACAATAGAAGTAGTAGACGGAAAGCTTTTGTCGTGTTGAATTGCGAGATGGGTGGGAAGTATGTACCAACTACCCGGGTGTTAAAGCACGATGACACGGGATCGAGAAAGTGTGCGCGTCCGTTTAAGTTGCGCGTGACTCGTAGGATTGATGATTTGTGGCGTTTCGGCGTCATTTTTGGAGTTCATAATCATGCCTTGGAAAGCAAGTTACACGGACATCCAATTGCTTGTCGATTGTCCCGTGAAGAGAAGGTAGTTATTTCGGAATTACCGACAATCAAAGTGGCGCCGAGAAACATACTTTCCGATTTGAAGCGGAAAAAACCAGATAGTGTTTCAAATATCAATCAAGTATACAATGAACGACACAATATTAAAGTCATGAAAATGGTCCCGAGGTCGGAAATGCAACACCTTTTGAAACTTTTGGGCGATAATCAATACGTTTTAAGCTTTCGAACGTGTGAGATTTAACACTTCTTATCATTACATCGAAAGTACCATCCTTCACAAAGTAAAAGAAAAAGTAGTTCGTGCTTCGATGAATCGAGTGAGACATCTTGGTTGCACTACAACTAACCGAGTTGAATCCGCACATGCGGCGTTGAAGAAATGGTTGGGTGATAGCAAGGGAGATTTGTGTAGGGGATGGGACACCGTGAACCAAATACTCCAAAATCAACATAATGAAATACAAACATCGTTTGGTCGGAGCAAGACGGTTATGGAATACCAGTTTAAGGGGAAAATCTATACTCGCAATTGATTTACAACATATCTCGTTCGGGCTTGAATTTTATTTTTCATGAGGCGAAGCGGGCGGAGACAACGGGTCCGGATAGTTCAAAATGAGGGTGCACAATTAGAAAAATCTACAGGCCTCCATGTTCTTTTATACTTTCTAAAAAGTTGAAGTTAAATTCCCTGATACGCATGGATGAAGTAATTGATCATTGGAAAAAGCTCCGCTTTGATGATTTCGAGCCGGCGAAAGAGGGTGAATCCAAAATTACCATCTCCGACGAGTTGGAAGAGATAATGGATAAGTTTTTAAAAGCGGATGACACCATGAAATTGCATGTAAAAGAACAATTGCGAAAAATTACATTTCCGGTGACCACTGATTTGAAACCGCTATCTCAACCGGTTAAAACCAAAGGTGCGCCTAAAAAGCCGAAAAGTACACAAGAGGACATATCAACTAAACAGGATCCTTCTTACTTTGAACATGTTGATGCATTGATCCCGGATTCACCAACACCAAAGTCCAATTGTAGTGCTAACATAGGAGCCCATATTTCGAAGTCGCCGCGCACACCTCTGATCGAGAAACCTCCGATGATCTACATTGACAATATGCCGCTTTTTATGCACAAATTTATTGATTACATAGTTGATGTTGGCACGGACGATAATTGTGGGTATTGAGCCGTTGTCGGTTTGCTTGGAAGAGGAGAAGAAAATCACACACTTATTCGACGGACACTTATTTGGGAGTTGACTTTGCATAGGGACATCTACGGCCGAAGTTATGAAAATCAAGAAAACTTTGATAAAATTCATGATTCCCTTGTTCCATCACTAAGCGGACACGCCCCGTTTTTGAAGTGGATGTCATTCCCTGAAATGGGCCATCTTATAGCAAGTGCGTGCGACCAAGTGTGTATCGATTTGACGAGATTTGGATTATGTGAGAAATTTTTTCCACTTCATAGTCAACCGCCTTTGGACACGTTTAGCCGCATCATCTGTATCGGGTATCTAAGATCGCGCCATTTGTGCAAGTTTTTTTGAAACTGGGGTGTTATATACCGGCTACTTCTTGTCAATGGACGGCATATCATACAAAAGAGGCGGAGACTTGGCCGAATCCTTTTATTGAAAGAATGGCGGAGTTTGAAGATATGATGAAGCAAGAGCGTGAGAAAAATAGAGAGCGGTCTAAGAAGTTACCGGTTTTAGAACTAAGCAGTGAGGATTGGTTTGGAGCATTTTAGATTTACCGAATATTTTTTGTAATGACCGGATGTGTGTCATTTTTTATATGTATTGTCGTTTAGAATGTAAAATCAAACTGATTCAATGCATATATAATATACCTATATTTAATATTGTCATTATTTATGTTATGCTCATTACATGTGTTTGTATTGCTTCAATTGGTGCAAAATATCAAAACAGACTGCAGACATCAAAAATTCAATTTTCTCTTGTGTCTCTGCTAAATTCGGAAGTTCATTTTCGAAAATTTAATGCTTCATGGTTGTTTTTGGAAGTACATTTCTGAAACATCCACTGAAAGCAAGATAAGGTTTGTTGAATCGTTATTGCTCCAATAAGTCTATAAATAATAGACAATGCATTTTCGTCAACCACAACCCACAAACAACAATGACACAAACCTACCCCACCTAACTTTTGTCTACTTCACTAGTGGTTACCCGATGCCGTTCCAATTTCGCTTCTCGCGCGACACGCCATTCGCGGAATTGATAACGTTGCTTAACTCTCTTTTGCATTACCTGAAAAATTGGAAGGTTGTCAAGCTTGAGTACTGCTCGTCTTCGCTTAACGACGAGGGAGACGTTCAGTTCACCCCATTTGAGGTCAAGAACGACGAAGATTTAGCGGTTTTATGGACAACTTTCGACCAATTTTCTTCGAAGGGTCTGATCTAGTTGGATGCGAAACTTCAAAGATCGGGAGCCGACGTTATCAAAATGTTGACTCATCCTCAACTACCCGTGTTTAATAATATGTAACTTTAATTTCATGTTATGTAATGTTTGTAATTCTGATGCTTTATAATAAATCGAAGCGTTATTCGTTTGTTTTGTGAATTCTGAATCAGACAAGATTTCGGAAATATATCTCCGAATTATTCCAAGGGGGTGACTTCGGAAATGCATCTCTGAAATTACCTTTTTTCTGGAAAAAAAAAGTTTATTTCGGATGTACATGAAGGATAGAAAAACACTTAGAAAGGGGGGGTTTGAATAAGTGTAGCTTTAAAAACTTGACAGATAAAAATAAAATGCACAGTTATTTTTATCCTGGTTCGTTGTTAACTAAACTACTCCAGTCCACCCCCGCAGAGATGATTTACCTCAACTGAGGATTTAATCCACTAATCGCACGGATTACAATGGTTTTCCACTTAGTCAGCAACTAAGTCTTCCAGAGTCTTCTGATCACACACTGATCACTCCAGGAACAACTGCTTAGATACCCTCTAAGACTTTTCTAGAGTCTACTGATCCACACGATCACTCTAGTTACAACCTGCTTAGATAACCTCTAAGACTTCCTAGAGTATTCTGATCCACACGATCACTCTAGTTCCTTACAACTTAATGTAATTCTAAGAGTATTACAAATGCTTCTAAAAAGCGATAATCACAACTGTGATATTTCTCTTAATCGTTTAAGCTTAATCTCACTAATATATTACAACAGCAATGTAGTGAGCTTTGATGAAGATGAAGATTCTGAGTTTAGATTTGAACAGCGTTTCAGCAAGTTTGATACGAGTTGTTTTGGTGCAGAATCGTTAACCTTGCTTCTCATCAGAACTTCATATTTATAGGCGTTTGAAGAAGATGACCGTTGAAGTGCATTTAATGCTTTGCGTGTTCCGTACAGCATCGCATTTAATGTTATACGCTTTTGTCAACTACCTCGAGCCTTGTTCACGCTGTGTCTACTGACGTAGCCTAGAATAGCTTTTAACGTTCCTTTTGTCAGTCAGCGTAGCTTGCCACTTGTACTTTCTTCTGATCTGATGTTTGTGAATACAACGTTTGAATATCATCAGAGTCAAACAGCTTGGTGCATAGCATCTTCTGATCTTCTGACCTTGAAGTGCTTCTGAGCGTGATACCATCAGAACTTCAGTGCTTCTGTTCTCTTGTTCTTCTGATGCTTCCATAGACCCATGTTCTGATTCTGCTTCGACCATCTTCTGATGTCTTGCCAGACCATGTTCTGATGTTGCATGCTGAACCCTTGAGACAAAGCTTCTGAGCGCTGAATTATGCGTACTCTTTATATATTTCCTGAAAAGGAAATTGCATTGAATTAGAGTACCATATTATCTTAAGCAAAATTCATATTATTGTTATCATCAAAACTAAGATAATTGATCAGAACAAATCTTGTTCTAACAATCTCCCCCTTTTTGATGATGACAAAAACATATATAAATGATATGAATTTGCGATCAGAAAGAACAGACGGCAAAAGACAAATTACACAGCTATAGCATAAGCATATGAATATGTCTCCCCCTGAGATTAACAATCTCCCCCTGAGATAAATAATCTCCCCCTGAAATAAATACTCGAAGAACTTTAATAAAAGACTTCCCTGATTATTTCGGTAGAGACGATCATATAAGCTTCTTGTCTTCAGAGAATTCATAGCTTCTGACTTCTGCTTCCATTGGACAGCTTCAGAACTAGAATTTCCTTAGATCCCTAGAACACTCACAGCTTCTGATTCCTGCTTCCATCTAGGACAGCTTCAGAACTTGAATTTCTTTGATCTTCTGAACATTCACAGCTTCTGACTTCTGCTTCCATCTAGGACAGCTTCAGAACTTGAATTTCTTTGATCTTCTGAACATTCACAGCTTCTGATTTCTGCTTCCATTTAGGACAGCTTCAGAACTTGAGTTTTCTGGATCTTTAGAACATTCGCAGCTTCTGATTTCTGCTTCCCTCGGATAGCTTCAGAGCTTTGAATTCCTACCAGCATCACTTCATGCTAGATTTTTATCAGAACATTGTTGAATGTACCAGAGCATCATCTGAGCATCTCTACATCCTGAAATGTTACAGAACAAAAACTAAACGACAACAGTCAGCATGAACGAGTTAGAACATAAAATGTATATTTGAACACATAATATGTATCAGAGCCATATAGGCTAAAATAATGTATCAGAGCAAATAGAATTTTGTCATAGCAAATAGACAAATATGGATCAATTTCTATTATCAGTGCTTCTGATCTCTGAAGCTTGACAGCACTCAGCTTGCTTCAGTTTCCATGGTTTTGCTTCTTGTGTTTGCTTTGAAGATTTTCTTCACTTCTTTATACCTGCAAAACACTTAAACCATATAGAACTTGCAGTTCTTGTTAGTGAATGTGTGGGAGCTTTACCCAGCAACTGATAGATTTAATCAAATCATTTATCATTTATCTTTCTCCCCCTTTTTGTCATAACATCAAAAAGAATTATTCAAAAGATTTAGATGAATAAAACGACAAATAAAATAACTGGAATGTAAAACAAGGAAACTTTTCATTGATAATCAAAAGATATTACATGAGGTTCCTATGTTTAACAAGATGAGAAACATTCCTAGCAAATACATAAAAAGTCATCCCAAGAGGAAATGACTACAAAAATTAAAAACAGCACCCTAGCAGGACACGCTCTGTGTCAACCCATCAAGAATCCCTGTGGACTCTTGTCTTCCAGACTGGAACCTCCACTGTAGGAGAGATCCAAGAGTCCAAAGAGGAAGAGAGGGACCGTTCACAGACAGAGAGCTAATGTTGCAAACGGGGCTTTCCCTCAACATAGAAGTTAAGAATATCATTCTTAACCTCCTCCCATAACTCAAGAAAGTCTTCTGTCTTTGGGTGAAAGTTGATAACAACATCAAAGAAGAGGTCTGACTTGAGAGGTATTAGGAGAGCCATCCCGAGATATGCAGAGATCTGTCGCCTTTGAGTCATAGATCTTCAACAGGCTTAGGATGAACGCTAGGTTTGAGCTAGGATTTCTTTTTAAAAGAATGAAAAACTTGTTTGAGCAAGAGACGAAAACGGAAGAGAGAGAGAGAAAAACTTGATGAGGAATGCAAAGAGATAGGGAAAGAGAAGCGTTTGAAGAGAATTTAAAAAAAATGAAACGAATGTTGAATAGCATTTAATGTTACGTGACATGAGGAGAGATAATAAAGACGAACGAGGTGACTAGCACAGTTACCTATGGTCGGCGTCCCTTCAACTGCACGCACGTTTATCCATGAATAGTAACGACAGGTTTACCATCCCGAGATAAAACGTTACAGCTGTTTTGCTTTAAAAGAGGTTCTGAATCAACTTAGACAATGAAACGTTAGTAATAACCGAATCATAATTTCTAAAAGATTTCAATCAGAACTTCTGATTAAAAAAAAATTGTTCCACATTCATTTCAGAAGATACTCATACATGAGAACTTCTCATCTTCTCATTCTGGGCATAAATCCATACTGATGTTTTTCAGAATGAACTTAAACCTATCTTCAGCCAGGGGTTTTGTAAAGATATCAGCCCATTGATGGTCTGTATCAACAAAGTTTAAAGATATTACACCCTTCTGAACATAGTCCCTTATGAAATGATGTTTAATCTCAATATGTTTAGCTTTTGAATGAAGAATATGATTCTTAGATAAACATATAGCAGAAGTATTATCACAGAATATAGGAATGTTACTCTCAAATATCTGATAATCTTCTAGCTGACTCTTCATCCAGAGCATCTGTGTACTACAACCAGCAGCAGCGACATATTCTGCTTCTGTTGTTGATAGAGCAATAGTTGCTTGTTTCTTGCTGTACCAGGAGATCAAATGACTTCCAAGAAATTGGCAACTTCCTGAAGTACTTTTTCTTTCAATTCTGTCTCCAGCATAATCAGCATCGCAGAATCCTACTAAGTTGTATTCTTTAGATTTTCTGTAAACTAAGCCAACATTAGTAGTACCTTTCAGATACCTTAGAATTCTCTTAACAGCAGTTAAATGAGATTCTCTAGGATCTGATTGGAATCTAGCACACAAACAAACACTGAACAGAATGTCAGGTCTAGAAGCAGTCAGATATAGAAGAGATCCAATCATACCTCTGTATAACTTCTGATTTACCTTCTTACTTACCTCACCCTTACCTAGGATGCATGTTGGATGCATAGGAGTTTTGGCTTCTTTGCAGTCTAGAAGATTAAACTTCTTCAGAAGTTCCTTCACATACTTGGTTTGGTGAACATAAGTTCCTTCTGATGTTTGATTTATTTGTATTCCAAGGAAATACTTGAGTTCTCCCATCATGCTCATTTCAAACTCAGCCTGCATAGACTCAGCAAACTCCTTTCCAAGTGTAGCATTAGATGTTCCAAAAATAATATCATCTACATATATTTGACAAATTAAAATATCCCTTTTAAAGGTTTTACAAAAGAGAGTAGTGTCCACTTTTCCTCTAGTGAAACCATTATCCAGAAGGAAAGAACTTAAGCGTTCATACCAAGCTCTGGGAGCCTGTTTCAATCCATACAATGATTTCTTTAGTTTAAAAACATGATTAGGAGACATAGAGTCTTCAAAACCAGGAGGTTGATGGACATAAACTTCTTCATCTATATAACCATTTAAGAAGGCACTCTTAACATCCATCTGATAGAGAGTGATGTTATGTTGAGTGGCAAATGAAATTAATAGACGAATAGATTCTAACCTGGCCACTGGTGCAAAGGTTTCTGTATAGTCAATCCCTTCTTGCTGACTATAACCCTGAGCCACCAGTCTGGCTTTGTTTCTTACCACTTCGCCTTTCTCACTGAGCTTGTTTCTGAAGACCCATTTTGTACCGATTATATTGAATCCATCTGGTCTAGGAACAAGATCCCAAACATCATTCCTTGTAAACTGATTCAGTTCTTCTTGCATAGCAATTATCCAGTCTGGATCTTCTAGAGCATGATCAACAGAAGTTGGCTCGATCAAAGATACAAGACCTAATTGACAGTCTGCATTGTTCTTAAGGAATGCTCTTGTTCTGATTGGATCATCCTTCTTTCCAAGAATGACATCTTCTGAATGACCAGAGACGAGTCTGGATGATCTTCTGACAGATGGTTCTTCAGAAATGCTTAGATTCTCCAGAGAAGCTGATACTTGATCTTCCGATTCTTTGCTTCTGAGAAGCTCTGCTTCTGATGCGTTGCTTCTTGGCTCAACAACTTCTGATATATCAATATCACAATCTGCAAAATTATCAAACTGCTTTGGTTTTTCAAAACCAAGCTTATCATCAAACCTGATATTGATTGATTCTTCTACAATCAATGTTTCAGTATTGTATACTCTGTAGCCTTTTGAGCGTTCAGAATATCCAAGAAGGAAACACTTTTGTGCTTTGGAATCAAACTTACCAAGATGATCTTTAGTGTTCAGAATAAAGCATACACATCCAAAAGGATGGAAATATAAAATGTTAGGCTTTCTATTCTTCCACAATTCATAGGGAGTCTTATTTAGAATAGGTCTGATAGAGATTCTATTCTGAATATAGCATGCAGTGTTTATTGCTTCTGCCCAGAAATGCTTAGCCATATTGGTTTCATTGATCATGGTTCTGGCCATTTCTTGTAGAGTCCTATTCTTTCGTTCTACAACTCCATTTTGCTGAGGAGTTCTAGGACAAGAGAAATCATGGGCAATACCATTTTCTTTGAAGAATTCTTCAAAGGATTTGTTCTCAAATTCACCACCATGATCACTTCTGACCTTTATGATTTTACACTCTTTTTCAGATTGAATCTGAATGCAGAAATCAAAGAACACTGAATGAGTCTCATCCTTGTGTTTCAAGAATTTCACCCATGTCCAGCGGCTATAATCATCTACGATGACTAATCCATATTTCTTCCCTCTGACAGATGCTGTTTTGACTGGGCCAAACAGATCAATGTGCAAGAGTTCTAATGGCCTTGAGGTAGAAACAACATTCTTGGACTTGAATGCAGGTTTGGAGAACTTTCCCTTCTGACATGCTTCACAAAGAGCATCTGATTTGAATTTCAGATTAGGGAGTCCTCTGACAAGATTCAGTTTGTTAATCTGAGAAATCTTTCTCAAACTAGCATGACCTAATCTTCTGTGCCAGACCCACTGCTCTTCAGAAACAGACATAAGACAAGTCACCTTCTGACTCATAAGATCTTGCAGATCTGTCTTATAAATGTTGTTCTTCCTCTTGCCTGTAAATAGGATTGAGCCATCCTTCTGATTTACAGCCTTGCAAGACTCTTGATTAAAGATTATATCATAACCATTGTCACTCAATTGACTGATAGATAAGAGGTTATGTGTTAATCCTTCTACAAGAAGAACATTAGAAATGGAAGGAGAGTTACCAGACTTTATAGTTCCAGAGCCAATTATCTTGCCCTTCTGATCTCCTCCGAACTTGACTTCTCCTCCAGACTTAAGCATCAGGTCTTGGAACATAGACCTTCTTCCTGTCATGTGTCGTGAGCATCCAAAGTCCAGGTACCATGACATGTTGTGCTTTGTCCTTTTTGCAGTCAAGGATATCTGCAATAGAAATAATCTTATCCTTAGGTACCCACATCTTTTTGGGTCCTTTCTTGTTAGATTTTCTCAAGTTCTGATTGAACTTGGGTTTAACATTGTAAGCAATAGGAGGAACAGCATGATAATTCTTAATGTGAGTTCCATGATATTTCCTAGGTTGTGTCACATGCTTTTTGGTGTGTGTTATGTGAAAACTTTGAGCATGTGAAGTGTGCCTAATATCATGGGAGTGGCCATACTTGAACTGATCATACAATGGCTTGTATGTGAATTTCATTTCATCAACAGGTTCAAGTTTGTATGGGGTTTCACCCTCAAAACCAATGCCAACTCTTTTGTTTCCAGACACAACATATATCATAGAAGCTAGCTGACTTCTGCCAATACTTCTAGATAAGAACTTCCTGAAACTTAAATCATATTCTTTCAGAATATGGTTTAGACTAGGAGTGGATTTTTCTGAATCAGAAGGAGATCCAACATTATTGGATAATTTTAAAAGTTTTTCTTTTAATTCAGAATTCTCCAACTCAAGCTTCTTTGTTTCAAATTCAAATAGCTTTTTCAGCTTTTTGTATTTGAGACTAATCTGAGACTTTAGTTCCAGAAGTTCAGTTAGACCGGAAACTAACTCATCTCTAGTAAGTTCAGAAAATACCTCTTCAGAATCTGATTCTGATCCGTCATCTTCTGTCGCCATCAGCGCACAGTTGGCCTGCTCATCTTCAGAGTCTGAATCATCTTCTGACTCATCCCAGGTTGCCATAAGACCTTTCTTCTTATGAAACTTCTTCTTGGGATTTTCCTTCTGAAGATTTGGACATTCATTCTTGTAGTGTCCAGGCTCATTGCATTCATAGCACATGACCTTCTTCTTGTCAAATCTCCTGTCATCAGAAGATTCTCCACGTTCAAATTTCTTTGAACTTCTGAAGCCTCTGAACTTCCTTTGCTTGGTCTTCCAGAGTTGATTTAGCCTTCTGGAAATCAAAGACAGTTCATCTTCTTCTTCAGATTCTGATTCTTCAGGATCTTCTTCTCTAGCCTGAAAAGCGTTAGTGCATTTCTTGATATTTGATTTTAATGCAATAGACTTACCTTTCTTTTGAGGCTCATTTGCATCCAGCTCTATTTCATGACTCCTCAAGGCACTGATAAGCTCTTCCAGAGAAACTTCATTCAGATTCTTTGCAATCTTGAATGCAGTCACCATAGGACCCCATCTTCTGGGTAAGCTTCTGATGATCTTCTTTACATGATCAGCCTTGGTGTATCCCTTGTCAAGAACTCTCAATCCAGCAGTAAGAGTTTGAAATCTTGAAAACATCTTTTCAATGTCTTCATCATCCTCCATCTTGAAGGCTTCATACTTCTGGATTAAAGCTAGAGCTTTAGTCTCCTTGACTTGAGCATTTCCTTCATGAGTCATTTTCAAGGACTCATATATGTCATAGGCCGTTTCCCTGTTAGATATCTTCTCATACTCAGCATGAGAGATAGCATTCAACAAAACAGTTCTGCATTTATGATGATTCCTGAAAAGCTTCTTCTGATCATCATTCATTTCTTGCCTTGTCAGCTTTACGCCACTGGCATTTACTGGATGTTTGTAACCATCCATCAGAAGATCCCATAGATCACCATCTAGACCAAGAAAGTAACTTTCCAGTTTATCTTTCCAGTATTCAAAGTTTTCACCATCAAATACCGGCGGTCTAGTATAACCATTGTTACCGTTGTATTGCTCAGCAGAGCCAGATGTAGATGCAGGTGTAGGTGTAGACTTTTCACTTTCATCAACCATCTTTTACTGAAGCGTTTTTCTCTTCCTGAATCTTTTCTAAACACGGTTAAGTGCTTGCACCTTAGAACCGGCGCTCTGATGCCAAGTGAAGGATAGAAAAACACTTAGAAAGGGGGGGTTTGAATAAGTGTAGCTTTAAAAACTTGACAGATAAAAATAAAATGCACAGTTATTTTTATCCTGGTTCGTTGTTAACTAAACTACTCCAGTCCACCCCCGCAGAGATGATTTACCTCAACTGAGGATTTAATCCACTAATCGCACGGATTACAATGGTTTTCCACTTAGTCAGCAACTAAGTCTTCCAGAGTCTTCTGATCACACACTGATCACTCCAGGAACAACTGCTTAGATACCCTCTAAGACTTTTCTAGAGTCTACTGATCCACACGATCACTCTAGTTACAACCTGCTTAGATAACCTCTAAGACTTCCTAGAGTATTCTGATCCACACGATCACTCTAGTTCCTTACAACTTAATGTAATTCTAAGAGTATTACAAATGCTTCTAAAAAGCGATAATCACAACTGTGATATTTCTCTTAATCGTTTAAGCTTAATCTCACTAATATATTACAACAGCAATGTAGTGAGCTTTGATGAAGATGAAGATTCTGAGTTTAGATTTGAACAGCGTTTCAGCAAGTTTGATACGAGTTGTTTTGGTGCAGAATCGTTAACCTTGCTTCTCATCAGAACTTCATATTTATAGGCGTTTGAAGAAGATGACCGTTGAAGTGCATTTAATGCTTTGCGTGTTCCGTACAGCATCGCATTTAATGTTATACGCTTTTGTCAACTACCTCGAGCCTTGTTCACGCTGTGTCTACTGACGTAGCCTAGAATAGCTTTTAACGTTCCTTTTGTCAGTCAGCGTAGCTTGCCACTTGTACTTTCTTCTGATCTGATGTTTGTGAATACAACGTTTGAATATCATCAGAGTCAAACAGCTTGGTGCATAGCATCTTCTGATCTTCTGACCTTGAAGTGCTTCTGAGCGTGATACCATCAGAACTTCAGTGCTTCTGTTCTCTTGTTCTTCTGATGCTTCCATAGACCCATGTTCTGATTCTGCTTCGACCATCTTCTGATGTCTTGCCAGACCATGTTCTGATGTTGCATGCTGAACCCTTGAGACAAAGCTTCTGAGCGCTGAATTATGCGTACTCTTTATATATTTCCTGAAAAGGAAATTGCATTGAATTAGAGTACCATATTATCTTAAGCAAAATTCATATTATTGTTATCATCAAAACTAAGATAATTGATCAGAACAAATCTTGTTCTAACAGTACATCTCCAAAATTACCTTTTTTGTTGTGATTTCGGAGATGCGTCTCCGAAACCAGCTTTTTTTTCATACAAAGGTGATTTCGGAGATGCATTTCCGAAATAGAAAGACAATTTGAAAATTTCGCCGCGGGTGACCAAGAAGGATGGGGTCTATAAAGAAATTGTCTAATCAAAGACTTCATACCAAATAGTCCATTTAGAATAAAACCCACCCAAAAATCCAATTAACCTTCAAACACCATAATACCTCTAAAGGCTAAGCTATTCATAACCCTACACGTTCCAAGTCTTCTCTACAACACCATTGCTAATAGAACATCATCACCATAAACACTCATAGCCTTGATCATATCACATTGCTAAGAGATCCATCTTTTGTTCTACTTCTTTTTGGTCCCAAAAAATTTAAGTGAATTGGATTTCAGGGCTCAACAAGAACATATAATTTTTTTTTGTTTTAAAAAATGTATCAATATACTTATTTCTCCAATTTTATTATTTCTCAAACCCAATATAGAGGCTTACTTGATTAGTTCAATTTTATAGATATTACATTAATTCTTTATTGATAATTAAATATTGTGATTCACTCACAAGCAACTGCCAACGGTTGAGTGTGTTTGTGTATATTCAACATTACACGATTTTGTCACAAAAATATATTTATTACATGATGCATATCATGCTCATATAACATTAAAATAATACTCTAAAATAAAGGCTAATCAACCATCGAAAAAGTCAGAAACGTGAACACAGGGCAACCATTACGTTATACATACATCTACAAACATCAAAAACCATATTCCAACGTAAATTGAATTTTGTTAGTATTGATATTTATTCCACATTACTAAAAATGAATGTAGCAGTTGTAAACAGCCACACTGTGACAGAATTCGTCAACGACGCAACGGATTTCGACACTTTTGTGAACGAATGGTTTGCCATGATAGACACCAATGGCGACGGTAGTCTCTCGCGAGATCAAGTCCGTGGCGGATTTGGAATGTTTATGCCATTAGGCTCATATTCACATCCACAAGAAGAGGTTGATAGTATGTTGGAGTTAATATTCACGAGATTCGACGAAGATCAAAACGGATCACTCGATTTAAACGAGTTTAAGTCGTTAATGACGGAGATTATGAATGCGGTGGCTCGTGGAATTGGTGGTTCGCCTATTATTGTTGCTATTGAAAAAGATAGCTTGCTTATGAAGGCTGTTCAAAGAGAATTGGTAACACAATCATGTCCTTCATGAATTATAGTTATTATGTCTTTTGTTTAACATTGATGTGTTAATTGATTTGAGTTATTTCTTGTACGTTTTAATTTCTGCTTCTGGCTGTAAAATACATTGTAATAAAACTCTTTTATTTATAATCTTTCTTTAATTTGTACTAAAGAGATTAGTATGATTGCGAAACTTTGTGACATTAAAGTATTAACCGCCCGATTTTTCAAACTTGAAAGTGAAAATCTGCAAAACTGCTTCGAGTGCGGAAACATTCCAACTCTCGACGTGCCTAATGATCTGCGAAAGAAAAGTTGCAACCATTAGTTAATATGGATCTCAAATCATATTAATGAGTGGAAAGTTATATATGGCAGAGAGACTTTGATTCTGACTTTGAAATCATCATCCAGTTCATAAGAAGTGCTTCCATCGATAGCAATCAGAGGCCTCCAAGGAAGCTTTAAGTTCGTTCTGCATAACAGATTGAGGATTATAGTGTTTTGAGAAAATAGATTCACATGTTATGTTAAATTAACATGCTTGATGAGCAAGTTAAGCACCTCAGTTTCCAAGATGCGCGCAGAAAATTTGTGTCAGATTTAACATCCTGCATTAGAATGTATATCATGAGTGAAGCATGGTGCCGTTTCTGTGAAGAAAAAAATGTTAATTTACTGAGAATATTTACCTTTTCTATCTTTAGTAGTCTAATTGAGGCACTGTCGAAGAAGGGAACAAGCAATTTCAAGTTTCGCGCGTATAACTCCTTACCTGTATGGTTGATACATCAAGAGAGAAAGTGACAGCAATACATAGCTTTTAGTTAATGATCAATTAAGTTGAGGATAGCAAAACTATGATTCTTACCACTAAATTTAATAGTTGGATCTTCAAAGATACAGTTTTCTGCATAAATTGAAGAAGTGAAGTTCCCTATATGTCAAAAAAAGTGAGACAATTTTAGATAACATACCAGAAAAGAAGCTGATGCTGAAATTTAAAACTAATAGCAAAAAGATACTAGTACTAAACTAGGGAGTAAGAGCAATTTTGTGACAAAATATTTGTTAAAGTACCTGTGACAAAATATGCGTTGTCATAATCAGACTTGATGATGATTAGAACATCATCAACACTTGAAACTGTGAATTCATTGTTCTGTTTCTCAACACTTGAAGCACTTATACATACACCAGACACACACGATAATAATTTTAGAAAATAAAAGTGATCGAGACATAGCACACAGACACTAGAGACAGATACACATGTTAGACACCATAGATACCTTGTTTGGTGGGAAGGAGAGAAAAGCCTCAGAAGCTCAGTTACTCCACTGACAGCAATCTTCAATACCTGAGGGGTTTTGTCTTTTTCTTTTGCCATATTATATATTGCATAATGCTTTCTGCTATTATTAGTATTTAGTAGTACCTGGGAGTGGAACTGTAAGGGTGGTGCAGAGGATGCTCTGTTGAACCAGCATATTTTTGCCATTTCATACCACTTCTTTATCATTCATTCATATGTGTGGCTAAGGCTTCTCTACATGTATCCTTTCCGGATGAACCAAAGTGTCTTTGGTCAATAAATTCAGAACTTCTTCACGTTAGCCCAATTTATTTTGAGTTAAGCCCAACAGCAATATTGGCACAAATAAAAGCCAACAGAACTAACTTATTTATATAAGCTCTTCAATTGACAATGGCAACAAAAAAGATAACTGCCTACAGTGGATGTCTGGTTTTTCGATGAAATATTTCGTATTTGATTACACCTTCTACTAAACATGATTTTTGTTAAGATCAAGAAATGTATGATTGTTATCAAGGGATGCATATTTTACCTTAACCTTGATTTGGCTAGAAGTGACAATAATTTGTTAGTTCAAAAATTGGTAGAGAACAAATTGGAGTTAGCTTTAGAATTGCCTATAGTCCAACCTTGGCATATGGTATACATGATTTTTTATTTGCTTAAAACTTCAAATTCAGACTTACTCTGCATGGAAAAGCTTGATAGTGATATCATTGTTATTATTTTTACTTATTTGAGGGGGCAAGGTAGGAGAGGGAACATAAGTTAAAGAAATATTGTAAAAGAGTTTATAGAGACATAATTTAGTATTTACTCTAAATGAATCCCCATTTACAGTGATCAGTTCCACCAGCATTACCTCATTATTAAGAATGTCTACCACTGAATGCGAATCACAATTTATAGACACCATAATTCACAAGTATAAACAGCACTACTTGCTGCAATACTAACAATTTTCGTAATTGCTTTTTGATTAAATATACAACATAAAATATTACATGCATAAAGAACAAGCTTTACTTCATATAACGTGACTAGCTTATCTGAATATTCCTCTCATACTAAACTCAATTCATCTTTAGTGTTTGTAAATTTAATGTCGTCTTTAGACTGTGCAACAAGCTCCTTCCGCAATGCCACCAATTCTTCCCCTGCGTCACAGATATAAGCTGAGGTTTGCCTGCCGGATAAGGTTGCGCCTTCCATGCTGTCTATGTAATCCTGAAGAGGTTAAATATTTCAGCATGCAACTAGATAAAACAATAGAAGTCAGCAATATCCGTGAAACTAGATATATAGACTACTGTGACACTGGCAAAAACATGTAGCAATTGCAGGACAAACACACTGTAAGGGTTCCTCAAAATGTTGGCATCAACTAGAAAGTGAAGTAGGTTAATAAAAAGGTTGTATACAAAGTCAAAAGGAAAGGTGAAATCCATTTGAAAAAATGGAGCAAGCTCTATTCCCAGCAGGAAGTGGAATACTAGTTGAGTTTGTTTTAAGATGAAGACAAGCATAGAAAAAAAGTACATACTAATACAAACTTTATTAAAGAAAGGTGCATACTATATTTCTTTAGCCTTATATTATTTTTTCTGTATGCCAGTAAACTGTTGAGGATATAATAAAACATCATAACAACACTGGCAATTGATCCTTCATTCAATCAAATGCAGCAGCAAGCAGGAATTTCTTGTTAGAGAAACATAACATCATTTTATAAAATCTTTTCATTCACACCTGAAGCCCAAAGAGGCACCTATGCAAGAATTTAAAGATTAACTGATCCTCTATAGGATCTCATGTGTTTCAGCCACAAAAAATATCGGTAGCTGCAAACTTGAAGGTATGGGAGTAATGTTAGTCAAGAGGGTGGAGGGTATTTTGAGCTTACCTGCTTTGTGTAAGAACCAGAAAGAAAGAAATTCTTCACTGGTGTCTTCTGGTCAGGTCTAAATGGATCTTTGCCAGGTCCCTCACGGTACAGAGATTGGCCAATTTTAACAACAGATGACCAAGTCACTTCTAAACCTTGAGATGATGGGAACAGTGATATGACCTGATAATAATTTTAAAATCAATTGAAGATGTGCATTTTCATGCCATTACTAAAACAATAATGAAATTATCATTAAAACAAAACCATAACAAATACCACACATTTTTTAAAATACCTGTTTTGCTACTCTTGAAATAATTTCTTCATTAGGCAAGGGCATGTATGGATCTCCAGGCGTCAGAACACATCTGACAGATGGATAAATGAAATTACATACTTGGAGGGTCAACAAAAAACTAAATGTTATGTGAACATATGTTGGATTTGGAGTGAGAGGGGAAAACCAGTAAAGCTGGTGCATTCACATATGCTGAACTGACGATGCAACCATTACACAACATATTTGTGTGTGATTTTATGTATTAATAGTTGAAAACGATAATGGTAGCTATTATAACTTATAGCTTTTGTAAGTGGTAATAATAGAAGCTTATAAAGTATTAGAATATATAGTCCCATTGTAACTATTTCATTCCTAACTTGCAAAAACGTCATTATATATTTCTAAGTGCTCATGGAGAAGTTAGATGAGAGAGCTTCTAAAAAAGTAGAGGTGCATAAGCAAATTTCAACTTATGCAAGAAGTTAACACAGAGAAGATTCATGGCCATTGAAAGATCATTTCAATTCTTTTTCCTCTAAGAAAACATTTATCCAAACTAGCACTACTACATGAACTACAAGTTGCATGATGAACTGATGGTGCAGTTTCATCCGTTGCATAACATACTTAGCCATAGATGATTATATATGTAAATTGATGGAAATGATTAAAGTAGTTATTATGATTGTAGAAAATAGTCCAATCATAGTAATTATAAGTCCTGTTTATTTTTCCATGTATCTAAATATCAGTATAGTGAGCGTGAAAAACACTAAAGAAACTCACAGAAGTCTCTCTTGAAATTAATTCTCAAACAACTCAACATAAACATCACTTACTGGAGTAACGATCCTTGTCCCTCAATGTAATAATCTTCAGGAGATGCAAGAGCAAGGTCGGCAAAGCAAGAAAAGTCAGCATCAGGAGTATAGAGAAGGTTATCTAACCCAGTAGCTTTCCTCAGTTGCCTGCCATCCAGAATGTAAGGGTTCATAAGGAAATGTACCGAGTAGTGATCAAAGGAATTATCTGATCGCTTGATCTTGAAACAAAAATATCTAATATCATAGTTTCAATATGAAGCCAAAATTTGAGAATTACCTTGACAGTTCTAGATCCTGCAATTCTGTAACCCAACCATTGTATCTGAGTTGCACTGTGACCACAGGAACTCCAACAAGTTCGTATATGTTATTGAACAACTCCTTTTCCCTCCACTCTGGTGGGATTAATCTTTTAATTCCAGGTACATCACAGGCTGATATCAAGTCAATGATTGGCTAAGGCATTGTAGATTGTTGCGGTAAAATGAGATCAATACAAAAACAATGACAAGTAAACTACTAACCAGCAACATAAGCATCAGCTTCCACAATTTTCTTCTCAGTAGCCTGAAAAAATAAACATTATGACTTTCAGAATATTATTTGAAATCTAACCAAGCATGTAAAGATTTTAAATAAAACAGGTAAAGCTCATCACCTTTGACAAGGAAAGTCCTGTAACATAAGTGCTCCCATCAGCAGATTTATCATAAAGTATTTCTCTGCATCCCCACCTAAGATGGAACCTGTTCCAGCAATGAATTAGAATCTACATATGGAGAAATTTGGATAGTTGCGATGATGGAAATATCCTTATTTCCGGATTATACCTTCCACCTCTATCTGTGATGTACTTTTGGATAGGTCCGCTCAAATAAACATCTGGTGAACCCTTCAGCATCCGCAAAAGGGAAGCCTCGGTCTTTGTGGCAAACAATGCAAATATGGTGAGCATGCAACGTGCACTGATATTATCACAGTCAATAAACCCAAGGGCATAGGCAACTGGATCCCACATTTTTGTAATACTCGTGCGCGTGCCACCCTTAGACATAAACCAGTCTGAAAAGCTAATCTGGAAGAAATGCACGTAACAGTTAAAAGAACAGAAGATCAACAAACTTGGTACAAAGTGAAACAATAGACTTAGATTTGGTGTACAGCCAACGCCACAAAAGATATCTTTCCACTGGGACCTTTGTATGTGAGTGCATGTGTGAATGTGATTGTGTGGATGGGCGTGCACATGTGAAAGCGTAAAAATCGTCCAAATATAAAGCTCAGAAGACAAACGATCAGGAAATAGTATTTGGAAAGGGACAAAAAATAACAAGAAAATAGCATCCACTTACACTATCTAGATTCCTTATGTCCCTCAATGCTCCATCTGGATCAACAAGAGCTCGGACAACTGGACTCAGTGCAAGAGCCACAGCATTTCTAGCCTTATCATAAGTCTGATACATAAACAATATGTAAAGTTAGATGCAGTGACAGCCCCAAGGAGGCAAACACACACACACACACACACACACACACACACACACAGCTATAGTTTTCTTTTTTTGCAGAATACTCTTGATCCAGTCACGCCATCAGAACAGTATGGTAATAGAATACACAACGCACTTACATTAAGTTGATTTGTGGTCAAAAATGCTCTTATCCCGTGTAATGGAGCCCCAACCGGGAACCGAAAATCTAGTTCTGCACTGTAAAACTAAGTTAAGAACAGTGCATTATAAACTATTGTCTACTCATAAAAGTGACACTCTCAAGGATAGGAAAAATAAACAAGAAAATAATGAACAAAATGAAACAAGAGGTATTACAATTAGCAGCTTATAACATACCTCCAATTTGACCCCCTTTGTTTACAAAAGTGTGAGTGTGATCCTTCACAAGTAGATTGTTATCTGCACCCACCTAACCCCAACATTATGAAGAAAAGGTAATTTAATTATGGATTTATATGACAAAAAATGGACAGAGCAAGAAAGGCAATAGTACAAGTATACCAACAAAAATAAGGAGGAAGAATACAACTGAAGAAGCACATTCATTTGGATTGCATCTAAAGATTGTTTACCTTTTTCATTAGTCGGAAAAGATTGTTGTAGCAACCAAAGAAAACATGCAATCCCATTTCAATGTGATTTCCACGTTTATCAACAAAAGAACCAACTTTTCCACCAATAAAAGATCTCGACTCATATATATCCACCTGAACGAGACGATTTTAAAAAATGAAAGATGATAAACACAATACATTGGCCAGAGATCTTAACTAAAACAGCATATTTACACAAGAAAACACATAAAATATTCACACTTCAGTTTCCTTCAAAAGGAAAACTTCACTGTATGCAGTATGCACCATAATAACATCCAATTTCAAAATATCATTGAGATTCGAGAAGAAGCAAAACCTCATGGCCTTGATCCAAAAGTTCCACTGCAGTTGACATGCCTGCAAGCCCAGCTCCAATGATAGCAACTTTTAGCTTCGGTCCTCGATAATGTTCAGGCTCAGGAGGAAACAGTCCTTTTGGCGCTGGCAGGTGAAAGTAAAAAACATTTCTTTTGTGTCAAATTTTCATCTTAGGAAATGTTACATAGAGTTACCAATTATCAATATCAACAATCACATACATAATCCCACAAAACCCACCTAGAATCTGAACATCATCCAGCACAAACAACAAACAACAAGTTCTCATCCAGCAATAACATTCATTAACAACTCATGTCAAAATCAAACTTCTTTGAACTTAGGTATTCAAACATTGATATTCTAATTGTAGTATTATAGAATCACCTTTTAACCTAGTGTATGTTTGGAATAACTTTTGGAAGAGCCAAAAACAATTTTAGTTGTGTAGAATTGATTTAGAAATGATTTTCAAATGTTTGGTTTTTCTAAAGTAGAATTCTTTCTGCCTCCAAAATTGATTCTATTTAAAGTTAAAATTTGTAGCTTTTGAATTTAAACTAGATTTTTACACAAAAATGTATTGTTCAATTCATTTTCACATAAATGTATCCAAACATAATCACTTTACTTCCAACTCACTTTTAACCATAATCAATTCTACAAAATTAATTTACTCCGAATCAATTCTGGTCGCCACAGAGTCAAAATCAAAGAATAATTTAGGGAAAATTTCAGCACAAATTTGATGATATATAAAGCAGTAGCAGCAGTAGAAGTAAAGAGAATACTAACCGTTGGTACTCATATCGGAAACATTAGAATCCAAAGAGCAACGAAGTCGTCGAAGCTTGTAGGTATGGGTCTTCATGAAACGTTTACTACGGGTGGGAACAATGAACCCGGGACAATGAATCAAAGAAGCCATGGTCGAGATATGAAAAGCGAGTTAGTTAGTAGGAAAAAAAGGAAGAGAAAAAAAAGGTAGTTATGTTATAAGTGTAGAAGAGAAAGAGCATGAAGAGTTGGAGGAATGGAAAGAAGGAAGGGTATCTAGGTACGTGGGTTGGGAGGAGATGCTGAGATTGGTGAATTTGTCTGGTAGTTAGTTGAGAGGGTTACAACTTGTGAGTGGTAGTAGTAAACTAATCCCCTAAAGTGTTTATGGAAAATGGAGATGCCACTTCCTACGGCATTAGCGATGCATAATCGAACAACAAATAATACAACTTCGGAGACTCCACTTTCACACTTTATTATTGTTTTTTTACTAATCCACTTATTATTCAGAGAAATGATAATTACATCAATAATTTAATATGTTGATCGTTGAACCTTTGGGGTAATCTTGATTAGCTTAGTTTTACTATCTATAGTCGATTTTAAGTTCAGATAAAAAAAAAAGTTGTGGTAAACAGTCGGCAATTAGTGTAAAATTTTGTTGAATCTCTATGACATGAATCAACTGCGAAATAATGTGAATGTTAGATCGTTGCTTGTAAGCAACACATTGTATGTCTCAAGTACAATGTCAAGAGAGTTAGGGTCGTTGCATCATCGTTTGGATGTAGTAAAAAATAAGCAAGGGTTCCCATATTTTCGTGAAAATGTGTGGGTAAAGAAGGTAGTTCATGAAAGTAGGATTGGTTTTGGATCATGGAATATAGGCACGCTTACTGGAAAATCCATGAAAATAGTAGACAATATGGTTAAGAGGAAGATTGATTTTATGTGCCTACAAGACACTAAAAAGACGAGTGAAAAGTGAAAGAATTAATCAGCTCGCAATTTAAGCTTCGGTACACCGAAAAAAATTAGATTGTGAAATGGGGTGGAGATTATTGTGGACAGCGAGTGGAAGAAGGATATTGTGGTTGTGAAAAAATAGGAGATTGAATCATAGCCTTGAATTTTTGTAATGGAACAAGACATCTTTAATGTTATTAGTGTTTACGAATCTTAGGTTGGGTCCGCAAAATAACTTAAGATAAAAACTTTGGAGGATTTAGAAGGCTTACTTCAGGATATACCCCAAGGAGAGAAGTTTTTCTTGGAGGGGATCTCAATGGACATGTAGGTAGCGGGGCAAAAAGTTTTGATAACGTGCATGGATGGTTTAGTCTAGGGGAGGTGAATGCGGAGAGTAAATCCATCTTGGAATTTTCATCCGCTTTTGACCTGACAATAGTAAATACTTTGTTTAGGAAAATGGATGAACTTCTTATCACATATAAAAGTGGGGTGACATGTTCTCAAATAGATTTCTTTCTTATCAGAAAGTTAAATAGGAAGTTTTGTTAGTAATATAAAAGTTATTCAGAGAGAGAGATTGATAAGATGGCCAGAGAGATTAGAAACGTGGCTAAAGAGAAGTTGAGTGAATCAATAGATTTTGGACCTAGAGACAAAGAATCATGGTGGTGGAATGAAAGAAGGCGGTGAGTGAAATAAGAATCCACACTTTTGACGGACTATACCAATCTCTAAAAACCAATGAGTAAAAAAATTCTAGATATATATACACACACAATCGATTAGAACAAGGAAAAAGATTTTTAATCAATTAAGAATACTCCTAATTGATTAATTTACATAACTGTTGTAGGGTTTCCTTTTTGGAATTAGGATTGTCGTATTTTTTAAGCTTCTAGCTACTAAACCTTATGACTTAATATATTAGATCATTTAGAGACCATGGATATTGTTGTGAAAAACGATGTCAAGAACAAAATATAATAGGAATTAGGGAAGATAAGAAGAACATAAAAATTGGTTATAACTGCTATTCTTTTACTTTCTCTTAAAACAAGATTACAAGTTTACAAGAATAACAAATAACCTCTCTCGCCCTAAATTAGGATTTGCAGCTTAGCAATGATGAGAGACTAGTATGCTATTTATAATAAAACCTAACATACTAACTAATGGGCTTTTTCAACAAGTCCCATTACACAAGCCAACTTAATAAACAAGCAAACTTAACAAATTAGGGTTTAAACACTAAAACCTAATTTAACATGCTAACAACCCTAGCATCTTCGACACAAGCATGTGAACAACCTTCGACCATACTAGAGTTTGATCCAATATCTCACAAATCTCCACCTTGGACCTAACTCTACAACGTCAAGGGAACAAACTAGCTTTCTTCATGCAGCTTTATCAACTGCATACAGTGGAAAAACTTGCAACTCGACAATGTCTTGGTGATCATACCAGCAGCATTGTCTTCAGTCGAAACCTTCAGCACTTGGACTTCTCCACGCTCGATTACTCCTCTGACGAAATGCAGCCTCACATCAATGTGCTTAGTTCGCTCATGATAGGCTGAATTCTTTGACAGGTGTATTGCACTCTGACTATCACATTTAACAGTGATACCTCGACCTTGATGTTCCAGATCCTTCGCAAAACCTTCAAGCCACAATGCTTCTTTCACAGCTTCAGTTAGGGCAATATACTCCGCTTCAGTGGTTGATAGAGAAACAACCTTCTGAAGTGTTGCTTTCCAACTAATTGCAGTGCCAAACATAGTGAAAACATATCCGAAAATAGATTTTCTGGAATCCATATAACCTGCATAATCAGAGTCGACATATCCTTCAATTTTTGCTTTACTATCTTCACCCAAGGCTCCACCATAAATTTGGACTATGTTCAGAGACCCATTTATGTACCTTAAAATCCACTTCAATGCTTGCTAGTGAGCCTTTCCAGGGTTCGCCATGTACCTTCTTACAATGCATATGCTATATCGGGTCTAGTACAGACCATAGCATACATCAAAGAACCAACTATATTAGCATATGGGATGCTATTCATATAGGCTCTTTCGACATCAGTACTGGGACACTGATCAATACTCAACTTGAATTGAGGGTTTGTTGGAGTCACAACTGGCTTCGAATTCGACATACCAAACTTTTCGAGAATCTTTCGTAGATATGCCTCTTGAGATAAGCATAACTTCGACTTCTTTCTATCTCTTTGAATGTCAATTACAAGAATCCTAGAAGCAGCTCACAGATCCTTCATATCGAACTTCTTATTGAGTTCAACCTTCACCCTCATCACATCTTCGACATTGTTGCTTGCTATGAGAATATCATCCACATAAAGCAACAAAATAACAAATGAATTACCAGGTCGAAATCGAAAGTAAACACAGTGGTCGAACTGACTTCTAATGAAACTTATGCGTGCCATGAACTTGTCGAATCTCCTATTCCACTGTCGAGGAGATTGTTTCAGCCCATTTAAAGATCTCTTCAGTTTGCACACATATTCTTCCTTCCCCTTTTCGACATACCCTTCAGGTTGTCTCATCAGGATTGTTTCATCTAGATCACCATACAAGAACGCAGTCTTCACATCCATTTGTTCCAGTTCAAGGTCGAACTGTGCCACCATGGCAAGTAACATTCGAATGGACCTATGCTTCACGACAGTAGAAAACACATCATTGAAGTCGACACCTTCTTTCTGAGTGAAACCCCTTGCAACTAACCTTGCCTTGTATCTTTTCGACGTCACTCCTTCGATTCCTTCCTTAACTTTGAAAATCCATTTACTTTGAAAATCCATCAGGTTTCTTGATCAGTTCCCAGGTATGATTATCATGAAGAGATTTCATCTCATCATCCATGGCCTTCAGCCATTCAGTCTTATTTTGACTCCTCATAACTTCCTTGTAGTCTCTAGGTTCTTCGTCTAGAACCTCACTTGCAGAGATTAAGGCATAAGCTATAAGATCTGCATATCCAAGTCTCTGAGGTGGCTTGATGGCTCTTCTCGACCTATCTCTTGACAATAGGTATTCATCGACTGTTTCCTCAATTTCCTCAGCATCTTCTGCTTCTTCTTCGACTTCATCAGGGATATGCAATTCAGCATCAACATGCTCCATCTCAACAGGAATCTGTACCTGTTCCAGCTTTTCTGCACTTCGACCATCATCATCATCAGTTTTCTTGAAAGCCATTTCAGCTTCATTGAAAACTACATCTCGACTGGTGATACACCTCCTGTGACCTGGCTCTAGGAACCATAGCCTATAAGCTTTGACTCCTTCAGGGTATCCCATGAACATGCATTTTAGAGCTCTAGGTTCGACCTTGTCTTGCCTAATGTGAGCATAGGCTACGCAGCCAAATACTCTCAATTTGTCAAGATCTGGTGGATGTCCCGACCAAACTTCTTCATGTGTCTTCATATCTAACGCTGTCGAAGGACATCTGTTTATCAGATATGTTGCTGTCGAAACAGCCTCAGCCCAGAACACCTTCTTTAACCCCGCACTAGTCAACATGCATCTGACTCTCACCAAAATAATTCGATTAAACCTTTCAGCCAAACCATTTTGCTGTGGAGTACCTGCAGTAGTTCTATGCCTTACAATACCAGAGTCAGCACAAAAACTGTCGAACGCTTCATTGCAAAATTCAAGGCCATTATCGGTTCTCAACCTCTTGACCTTCCTGCCAGTCTGATTTTTGACCAGAGTCTTCCAACTTTTGAAATTCTCAAAAGTTTCATCCTTAGTCTTCTGGATGAATACCCATAATTTTCTGGAATAATCATCTACTATGGATAGGAAATACTTCGCCCCAGAATGTGATGCACACCTTGCAGGTCCCCAAAGATCAGCATGGATGTAGTCAAGGGATCCATGTGTTCTTTGTTTGCCTTTGTTGAACTTTACTCTGCAAGATTTTCCAAGTACACAGGCTTCACAAAACTTCAGCTTTTCGACTTTGTCTCCACCAAGCAGATTTTGTTTCCCTAATTCGACCAGACCCCTTTCACTGACATGGCCCAATCTCATGTGCCAGATTTCTGTCTTCGACAATGGTTTCGTGGATGCAACATTTGTCGAACCACTTACAACTTCAGCCTCAAGGGTATACAAGCCTTGTTTCTTCACGCCTCTCAAGACTTCCTTCGACCCCTTCATGACTTTTAAGATACTTTTCTCTCCTTGAAAAACATATCCTTTCTTGTCAAATTCACCAAGAGAAAGCAGATTTCTCTTCAAATCAGGAACATACCTGACTTCAGTCAACAACCTTATTGACTCATCATGGAGCTTGAACCTCACAGATCCAACACCTGCAATCTTGCAAGCCTTATTGTTTCCCAGCAATACTGATCCACCATCTTGATCACATAATTCCTCGAACAAGTCTTTGTTTGGAGTCATGTGCCAAGTGCAACCTGAATCCATAATCCACTCCTTCCTAGAGTCACTGCTTGAAACCACAAGGACATCGGATGATTCGAAATCATCTTGAACAATGGCAGCGTTGCCATTATCCTTACCTCCATGATCTTTCAGGTGTTCAGGGCACACCTTTCTTGTGTGACCTTCCTTCTTACAATGATAGCATCGAATGCCAGATGCTTCGCCATTGTAAGAATTCGACTGGCTTTTGCCCTTCTTCTTCTTAAACTTACCATCCTTTCGTAAGAGTTTTCCTTTAACGGCCAAACCTTCACCAACAGTCGAAGGTTTATGCTTCTTTCGTTTGTTCAGGTCCTTTGAATATAGGGCTGATTGAACTTCTTCAAAGGTCAGGGACTCCCTTCCATACAAGAGAGTTCCTTTGAAGTGAGCATGTGATCGAGGCAAAGCGCACAATAGTAACAGCGCTTGATCTTCATCATCGATCTTCACATCAATATTTTCAAGATCAAGAATCATCTTGTTGAACATATCCAACTGCTCAGCCAACACTTTGTCTTCAATCATCTTGAATGAATACAAAGCCTGCTTTAGGTAGAGTCGATTTACCAGCGATTTGGTCATATACAAACTTTCAAGTTTCGCCCATAACCCTGATGCCGTCGTCTCCTTTGATGCCTGTCGTAGAACCTTATCACCAAGGCTTAACAGAATTGCGTTGTGTGCTTTCTCGATCATAATTGTCTTCTCCGCTGCCGTTAATGCAGCATTCATAGCTGCCTCTCCCTTCAACGCTTCCAAACAACCCTGCTGAACCAGTAGGGCTTTCATCTTCAAGCGCCACAGACTGAAATCATTCACTCCGGTGAACTTTTCAATCTCATACTTTGTTGAAGGAATCTTCTCCACGCTCACCGCACCAATTTGTTGTGAAAAATGATGTCAAGAACAAAATATAATATGAATTAGGGAAGATAAGAAGAACACAAGAATTGGTTATAACTGCTATTCTTTTACTTTCTCTTAAAACAAGATTACAAGTTTACAAGAATAACAAATAACCTCTCTCACCCTAAATTAGGATTTGCAACTTAGCAATGATGAGAGACTAGTATGCTATTTATAATAAAACCTAACATACTAACTAATGGGCTTTTTCAACAAGTCCCATTACACAAGCCAACTTAATAAACAAGCAAACTTAACAAATTAGGGTTTAAACACTAAAACCTAATTCAACATGCTAACAACCTTAGCATCTTCGACACAAGCATGTGAACAACCTTCGACTTCATGCTTAATCCTGTCGAACCAAGAAGCTACCCTTCGACCATACTAGAGTTAGATCCAATATCTCACAGATATTTTTCTTTTTTTAGCCAAAATTTTCTCCTATAAATAGAGGGTTTCTCCTCATTTTAAAATAAATTAGAAAACACATTTATATAATACTTTCTTACTTTTTACTCTTTACATTTCATTTATTTTTTTGTCCTCACGCAATTGCCTTAGAGCTTTGAGAGTGAAAATATTAGTGAGGCTTTCGTTGTTTTGGTGTTGTGAGAATTTTTATAAGTTACTCAAGAGAGTTTGTCTCTTGTGCAATATCTTTGAAGTAAGTTGTTGCTTAGTTTTTAAGTTAAACCAGTTAAAAAGCTTTATATAGTTCTTGAGATTAACCGGATAAAATCTTTGTTTGGTTCGTGAGCTTATTCTATTAAACGCTCTCACTTGGTTATTGAGTTTAGTCATCAAAAACTTTGTTTAGTTACTAAGATTAGCCTTGTGTAAAAACTTTGTTTGGTTCTGAGATTATCCCAATGTAAAACCTTTCATTTGACTTGGGGATTAGCCTGTGTAAATTTTTTTGTTTGATTGTAAGAACTTTCGTGAGCATAATCTCTAATTTGTTGGAGCGGTAAAGCGGCAAGCAACAAAAGTTTTGGAAATATTTATCCAGGAAATTATCGTGTCCACAGAGATTAGTGCTACTGAACTGCCGTTCGACGGAATCTTAGTTATGAGTTTGGGTTAAAATGGGTTTAGACGGCAAAAACTAAAAAGTAACTATAAACATAAAAAGAATTCATTCTTGATAGATAATAACTTATCTGGTTTGAATCTAAACTACTCCTCACAAACTTAGATTTATCACTCCGCCGTACTCAATCTACAATACTCGCCAGAATCGCCACATATCCCTCACATCAATGTCCATGTCTGCAATACCGACAGAGTTTAACTATATTGCTCTTTCGACGATGTCTCAACCGATCGAACAACACAGAGACATTAAACTCAGATATTAAGTGGATGTTAACCTCAACCCTATGTCTAGAATCAAAAGCTAACAGGTGCTCCCCTAATCAAGATTTATGATGGCTATTTCTATAACAACACAAATCCAAAACATTTAAGCAAAAAGATCAAGGAAACACCGATTAAGATTTATAAAGTAAACTTTATACAACTAGTAGAAAGAGTAACAAACATCCATGGGTTTAGAGTAATTTACATACAAACTCACCGAAAGAGAAATACAAAGAGAAGAGAAGAAGAGGAACCAAACATTTCTTGGTTTGTCAACACCAATCGATGAGAAATTCGACCTCCGATCATCTAATTACAAGTTCCAATGGTGTTTCCAAGCTAAATCTAACCAAAAATGACCTAAGATGAGTTGGGGTTCAAAAATACCCAAAACATAACCTAAAAAATCTGATTTCCGCCTATTTATGCAATTTTGAGTTCTGTCCAGCGCGCATCGCGCCCAAACTGCTGATTTGAAAAAACAGCTTTTAGTAAAAAAGGCGTAACTTGAGAACCGTAACTCCGATTTGCGCCCGGTTCGAAGCGTTGGAAAGCTTATTCAATTTTCTATCTAACAATGAATAAATGGAAGTCCAATTTATGATTTTTATGAGCCTTAACCACCGAATGAATTGATTTCGTCGCTTAAAATCGCGCGTTTGAAGCCGTGTCTTCGACACTTTATTGCTCATGCTCCAAATACGCAAGAATACCTACAAAAAGAGTAGAAAACTATCAAAAAGTATAAAAGTATATGAAAATACATCTATGCACAAAGTATACGTATTTATACACAAAACGGGGTATTATTCAAACGTTATTAACAAAAAGTATCGATAAGTGCCACTATTTACAAACACAAAATAACTACATTTTGGCACTTAACAAAAAGCTCACATCAGCTATAGTGGAAACTATCAAAAAGAAATTCTTGGGGATAGAAATATGCTAAGTGGTTAGGTTAAACCTATATAAATCGCGGTTTCATTTCTCGATTCCCTTGATTTTTTGCATTTCAGCTCTTTATTTCTTTCTGTTGCATTTCCACCTCTACATCTCTTTTGTTTTCTATATTTTAAATATTTTGCTGCATATTCTCTATTTGATTAATTTAATGGATTTAATCATTTCTATAATCATGATTTTTATAACTGGATATCATTTTTCAACCTACAAAATTTACTCGCTCTCTTGTATTTTGAGTCACTTGATCAACGAGCGACAACAAAGCCTAACTCATATTATAAGAATAATTATCTTAGGAGGTAAAATGATGACTAAGAACACTTCTTCTGTTCTTAACAAAGGTCTTTTCATAAATACATGTCCATCTTTTGAGGGTGAAAGTTATGAAAAACTATAATGAATTTTTTTGCTAAATTGAATGATTTTGAAATGTGTGATTTTGTTATCAATGGTCTGTTTACTCCTACTTATTACATCAATAATAAAATAGTGAATAAACCAGATAATATTTGAATCAAGATGATAAGATAAAAGTCAGACTTGACTTTAAATTTAAGTACTCGATGATGAGTGCTCTAAGCACCAGATAGTAACTACCTATTTTAATTGTAATTCAGCAAAGGAAGTATTGGTCATTCTTGAATTAGTCTAGGTATATTTTTCCAAAGTCAAGTAAGATATAATTAACATACATATATAAGAAGATGAGTCACCAAGTGAAAGTGAATATCATCTTTACAAATGGTTTTAAATATTGGAATCCTTGGACTGTTTTAGAAAGTATATTTCTAACATATATCTCAAACTCAATAATTGGTATCACAAATATAATCCAATCATTGATTCCAAAGATAGAAAAACTTGTGTTAAATTACGGGAAAAACCCATAAAGGAAGAAATCATATTGAAACTCAAAGAAGTAGTGCAGCTTCTAAAAGATGAATAAAATTCAAGAACATTCAAAGAATCATCATAATCTTCATTGGCTTCAAAGAGAATACTTGAAGAAGTGGTTGAAAGATCAACATTATATGTTTCGTTTGAAAGAAATACCACAGTAAATAAAAGATCCTCTGAAGAATCAATATCCAAAAGAAGTTTTGAAGATCACTATTCGAGGGATTTTTGGAGAGTCATCATATCAAGCATCTAAAAAAGAAGAGAATTAATAGGATAGTTCTCAAGAGATTCATTCAAAAATGTATTCACACATATATCTATTAGCTCGTTCAAATATTTTTGTGAAGTATCCTCTAGAGGAAAGATAAAAGAATATGACGAAGAAGAATATGTTTGCTTCAAGTCCATAAAAAAGATGATGATATTAAAGTAAAACTCTAACTTATAAGCAAACGTTTAAGTTAAGTGTCAGGATCAGTAAAGAAGATAAAAAATTAGAAAGAAGCATCTTAGAGTTTAAAGACTAGATTTATTTTCTAGAAAATAGTAAGCAAATTCTTGGGGAAGAGATAACTAATACTGGAAACCAATCTTTAGAATCAATTAAATGTGAAACATGTAATTCATTGAAAATTGAAGTAAATAAATTGCATGAAACGCTAGGAAAATTCACTAAGTGTAAAGAGAATCTAGACATAATTTATCTAATCAAAGGGCCTCCATTAATAAAATTGGATTATAGTATCAACCTAATAAATCGTTCATTAGCATTTACCACAATAGAAAGAAATACAATTGATGCGTCTTTAAATGAAATTTTTAAAATAAGCTTTTTAACTTATAAGTTTTTTGTTATTCGAAAGTGCATGATTTATCATTGTCAAAGAGAAATTTATCTAGACCTCTTAAATCCACTAACACTCAAAGACCAAAAACAACTTGGGTATCAAAGGTGAAAACTTAACTTGTTTTGCATGAATGTTTTGCAGCTTCGAGGGATTAATTATAATTTAAGAAAATTTGTGCAAAACATGAGTTTGAAGGTTCGATCAGAAGATAGTTTTTGTTTATTGTCGCTACCGCGAAAATCAACAAAGTCGCCACTAACATATTTATCCTGAAAAGGAAGGAAATGCCAGCAAACCACAAAACAAAACAACGGTCTCACGACCAGAGAAGAGGGTAAGGGAGTCGGTTACACGAGGGGAAGGTATAAGCACCCAACGCGCCCATCGTACTCGATGGTATCCACGTGTGTGTCTAAAACTATGGGTGTGTAAGCAAACTGTGCTAATCTGGACTAAAATGCATGCAAAATGTAGGGAAAAGAAAGAGTTATACTCGCACGGGCCCTACCCCGCTGCCTACGTATCCTTTTTGAGGAATCAGAGGTATCGTAGCTCGGCTAACTAATTTTTGTTTGTTTTATGTTTTTTAGGTGAACAAGTTACATTCACACTCCGTTGCTCGACCTTTGGAGGCTTAGGCTTGGGAATGGAGCGGAAATAACAAGCTCTTAAGAAAAGAAAATCAAAGAGTGTGGTTTGTGTTTTAAAGAATGCATGAGGAAAACCTAAGCTAAGGGGGAAAGCTTGCTACTTATGTTATCATACAAAGGGTACAAGTCTAAACTAAACTAAAAACCTACGGGGGAAAATGGAAAGCAAACAAAAGTATCACACAAACGAGCTCCGCTCGTAAAGCAAACAAAACCAACGGCACTGGCCGAACGGTAGAAAAGCGGTCCCGCCATAGCCAAGGGGAGCGAATCACCCGAGTCAACCAAGCATTAGACCTCGCGAAAATGATCGGGCCCTAGACAAGAGGAGCGAGTCCCTCTCAGCAACCAAGCCGTCACGGATCTGAAAGGAAAACGATGCATGCGTACACCGAGCATCAACGTCGAGCGACGCAAGCTATAGGAAATGCGGGGGTCCGATTGCATGGACCCTTTTCCTGACATACTCGATAACAAGATCTTGTGCTAGTTCAGAAGCAAGCAACGCGTAACGTGCGCATAACGAACGGACTCGATGAGACTGGGCGAGGGTTGATTGCTAACCCTTTCCGCATGCCTTCCAAGAGGACTTAATAGAGTGCCATATAGGTCTTATTACACCGTGACTCCCTGCCGCAAAGCACAAATATAAACACACCAACAAAAACAGAGCCTCTTTCGAGGGCTTGGCCAGATGCATGCCTAAGTCCTACTTCTCATGTTAAAGGATGATGCGAGAAAGCGATAAAGTGCGAGAAAAATAAAATGAAACGGGATCAATACCAAACGGATTATGATCCGTAAACTGTAGCGAAGAGAGAAAGAAAACTAAGGATCCCGCGAGCGAGCTAGCAAAGCAAAAGCAAATAGTCAGCACACCGATTAGCCATGAAAGCATACAAAGGTCGACATGCGCGTCGAGCATAATCACAATACACCTGCAAGAGGAACAAGCAAACCAAACAAGCAGATATAAAGTAATAGGAACGTGTCTCCAAGATGAGAACACGATGCGAGTGAATGAAATCGTGTCCCGCAAATAAAGCGAAACACTCAAGTAATAAGCGTCGATCGGTGACTATCGAAAAGCCTTGCACACTAACACACAAGTTAGAGATAACAAACATCGCAATGGAATTGCGTTATTGCTATAAACCAAAAGAAACGGGCGAGTAATATAAACATGAGATGGACGATGAAATGTCAAAGAGAGAACAAACATGAATAATCTACAAATTAATGAAAACCAATCATCTAGCTAAATAATACATCTTATAAGCTTTGCAAGGATATAAAGAACATGCAAAACGAAGCTACGAGCAAAAAGTTACGAAAGATCGAAGTTAGAAAAAAAAAGGGCAAAAAACAGGTAAGGGAACCGGTTCCCCTATATGGGAACCCGGGTTCCAGCACAAAATCTCACACAAGAACCGGTTCCCCCGAACTGGGAACCGGGTTCCAGGGCATTCTGCCCAAGTCACGAACCACACACAAACAGCAGGAACCGGTTCCTCCAGACTGGGAACCGGGTTCCAGACCCCCCTGCCAGTCTTCAAAAATACATCAAGCCACCAGGAACCGGTTACTCCAAACTGGGAACCAGGTTCCAGGACACGCTGCCAGTTCTAAATTTGCCTTAGATTGAGCGGGAACTGGTTTCTCCATTCTGGGAACCGGGTTCCACTGTAGGAAAACCAAACTTTAATAACTTTGAGTGCTTGGGAGCCACTCCCACTCAATCCAAGTCAATGCCAAAACTAACATGTCATGAAGAGCCATCAAAATATATGCGGTGCACAATGAAACATGTATGAACACAAGGCACAAAATCAAGGCATTTAGCAATGGTAAGCACACACATACACAATGCAAATCGAACATCGACGCGAAGCACATTATTAGCAACAAGCGAACAAGAATTGAGCACCAAGTTAACAAATCCAAACAAGTACCGATTTCAATGATTGAACACAATATAACATCTTAAAGAATGATAACCATGAATCCACCAATCAAATGAACCTAATGCCAACAATTGTACTAAGTGCGACGCGTCAACCAATTTCAACATTCGATTATCATCACCAATGATCACATTATGCGACAAAGACCACAAGAGTTAACACATGCACAAGTAATAAAGTTACATAACAAGCTCAAGTCATGATTCAAGCATTTAGCAATGCAATTATCAAGAAAAGAATTATCGCATGCATTTGTACAAACACCTTGAGTGCACCACAAGTTACATACATGGATTTTAACAATTAAGCACACAAAACCACCAAGAATTCATAGATCCAAAGCCCGAAGGTCACAATTCGTCATCAACAATCATCCATTGTATACAACAATCATTAGATCTAACCAAAATTCACATGATCACTATCAATTCGATTAATCAACATGCAAATTCACCGATCAATCATCATCAATCAACATTAATCAACAACAAAACATGAATTTAGATTCGAATTCACATAATGATCAACAATTAAGTACTTAATTCAAGATCCGAATGCTTACCGGATGAAGATCTAAACCGACGCGCGAACACGAACACGACACGAACGCGAGCACGAAGCGAAGTCGAAACGCGAATCCCAAGGGAGAGGGGAGAGAGGCGCGCGAGCTATGTAGGGAGGAGGAGAAGAACTTCGAACTCGGAATCTTGATCTTCAATCCATGTTGTTCTTGATCTTGATGAAGATCAATGAATGTTCGTGAAGATTGATAAAAGTTTTATAATATTTGTGGTTTTGATCTCAAGGAACTGAGAGAGAATTGAGAGAAAGTGTTTTTGATGTTTTTGGGTGAAGTGAAGTTATGAGAGAATGTGAAGAAAAATAGTTTATATAGTGAGGGTGGTGAAATGTCCAAAACGCCCTTAATTATCTCTTTTTTGACTAGTTTTCGAGGAAACGCAAATCAGTGCGAAGTTTGAAAGCGGGACCAACGTCAACTCGAAGATGACTAAAATTTTGGATTGTAGCCGCGAGAATTGTCTCAATTCGATAAGCGATGAAGAAATTACACGCGTTTGAATGACGAGAAACGACGATTCATCTGGCGCGACTGTGCAGAATTTCGTGCGTATCGCTCAAAGAACTCGATAAAACTCCATCTTCGGCTCGAATTTTGAACAAGCATGTGTGACGAAGAATCGAAGCTAACGAAATTTCCGAGATAATGCCACCAGAATGAACCACATACGATAAAAATCGAAGAAGTTATGAATTTTCAAACTTGTCGCGACATACCCGAAAACACATTTTTTAGTGGAAAAACGCGACGATCTTTAAAATGCTGGGCATTTTCGGTGCATAATTGGTCGACAGCCCGAACATACAAAATCTTGATAATAATGGCATAGAGCTACAGTTAAAATCTCGAGAAGATCTGACAAGCGGATCATGAGAGATGAATTTTCTAAGGCTCAAAAACCTACATTCAGCACCATTTTTCATTGTGAAAGCTCGATTAATTTGCTGATTCGACCACCTTCCTCTTAGAATTGGCTTCTGAGTCAAACACAAAAGTTATAAGGAACGTCGAAACATTCCTGGCGCGGGAACTCAACTCATGGCACCTTCCGAATAAGACTTATGAATTTTCTCGTATTTCCACTGTATAAACCACATTTCCACCATATCTCCTCAAAACCATGAAAACTCTTTATTATTTTTCTTCCCTTTTGAATGACGAAATAAACGTCTTGGATAACTTATAGCTCAAATAAAGAGGGCAAATTTTGGGGTGCAACATTTATCTTAATGGTTGCAGAACTCTCTGAAAAGTTTGTAGTGAAAGGTTTTTGGAAAAGTTATCATCATTGGAGATGGATGAACCAAATCTCATGTCAAGCGATTCAGAGAGATGGAAAATCAATGTCGTGAAGTCGTTCTTTCATTAGGGAGATCTCAAGTGTTTTTTTTATTTGAGGTAAAAAACTTGATAGAGAATAAAAATCGGAAAGCTTTGATTAATCCTCTAACAAGTGGTGAGTTATTTGACATGTTCATTTGGTTTATTGGTATTAACCTTTTTAGTTTGAGAAAATATGAATTTAAGCAATGGGTGCAAAGCCAAAAGAAAACATATGCAAAAATAAGTTAAGCCTAAAGTCATCAAAGGTCCAAATGAACCAAGAAATCTAAAAAAGATGCTTATGACTGATTAACCCTAATAGGCTAATTGACTAGGCGCGGATGAAATTCAAATTTTGTGCCACCTAATCAATTAACCCTATGGGCCCAGTCGATTAAATCTATTTTTTACTCAAATCTTCATTAAATTAAGAGGAGATCAATCATGCAAAAGGCCATATCTTCCCTTAATCTCAATCAAATCAAATAATCAATCAAAAACATTGAAGATACACATTTTCATAAAGATCTAATTGATTAACTAAGGTATTAATCAATTAGAAGTCTCGTTTTAGGGAGTTTTTAAAATTAACTTCCTCTTAGACTACTCTGATTTTACATGATTTTTCACACCAAAAATAGCTCAGAAACACGTTATATAAAGGTACAAACTCCTTACCTTTTGTACATCCCAATCCTTTATCTCTTCTCTTGTTTGTGCAAGTGTCTAACTTTTGTTACTATTATCATCATTACTATGGATCCATCAAAGAATTTTTGTATTGAAAATTCTTTATCAAAAGGGTCTCCCTCAAAGGCTTCTTCATCCAAAGCTCAAGAAGAAAAGGATTTCTCAAACCGCCAAGTCCTCAAGTCCCACTACATGGAGGAAAGTTTCTCAAATATTTCACTTTCTATGAGAATGTATGTCCAGGGTTACTTAGAGAATTCTTCATCACCAAACCAGAATAAGTGCATCCATAGCTATTCAAAACATTATAGAAAAGCCATATTTTTAAAGACATGTCTATTGTATCAAAAATTAACAAAACCATGATTAGTTTCACCATATAGGAATTTGGGGTTTTGTGTAAAATATCCACTTATAGAAAAATATACAATATTAACTATCTTGACGACTATCTCAATTTCGATCACTTTATTGAAATTGCAAGTTTCCTTATCAACCCAACAAAAGATAAGAAAATTCCTCTATATGAGAAATTCGTAAAAACAAGTTGTCTCGTTGTGTATCACCTTGTAACATGTGACTTTTTCTAAGAAGGGGATATTGTGATGACCTCCTAAAAAAAGTGGTTGTTATGTTCCTGCTAACTCATTATTTTCAAGTTCATTGGACTTATGGAATGATTTACTACATGTTCAAGTGCCAAAGAAGCAATGAAACATGGTTACCTTACACAAGTTTGATCACCAAGATCCTAGTTTAAATTGGAAATAATCTAGATAATAAACTCTCAATTCCAGGTTCCCTGGAGATTGATTCAAAGTCTATAAGCCTATTACTTATCAAAGTTGGTGATAGAGGCTTAAAGGATATTCCAATGGAAGCAAATGATAACAAGTATCATCAAGGATATTCAACTAAATAAATGTTTTCAACCCTTCTTGCAATTCTTCAAAAGGCTTCATTGGTTGTTCAAAAGCTGACTAATGACGTTGTGTTTATCAAGAAGCGTGCAACAGGAAAAGGAATATCCAATAATGATTATGATTAGGGGTGGAAATAGGCTAGGCTAGGCTAGGCTTTAGAAGGCCTGAGTCTGGCCTACGATAAACTTAAAAGGCCTAAGCCTGGCCTAAGGCCTATCATAGGCTCAGTTTTTTAGCCTGGCCTGGCCTTTTTAAAAGTCTGACCTGGCCTGAAAGCCTATTTAAAAAGCCTGTATCTTATTAAAGTTTTCAATTAATCTGTATAACTTAAGAAGTCTTGTAGGTCGACCTATATATACATATATAAGTGAACCTATTTAGCACTTGTTTTATATATATATATATATATATATATATATATATATATATATATATATATATATATATATATATATATATATATAGGGTAGCCTATTTAGCTTTTTTTTTCTAATATATATGCATACATGAACCAACTTATTTAACATATCTCTAATATATATGAAAATATAGGCCGGCCTATAAGGCTTCATAGGCTTTTTTAATAGCCTAAGCCTGACCTATTAAATAAAATAGGCTTTTAAAAAAGCCTAAGCCTGGCCTCTTTATTAAATAGGCTTGGCCTGGCCTATGCCTATGTAGGCTGGGCCGTAGGCCCCTGTAGGCCGACCTGGCCTATTCCCACCCCTTATGATAGTGGCAAATATTAGTTGTCTTGCTCCTTTTTTATATATTGCTTTTAGTGTGTTTATTTTCTAAAAATTTACTACTTGATAGTCTTTTAGATCTATTTCATTCAAATTAATAATTATTATTTTATTTTCCTTATTTGAAATTCTAGATCTATGTCTTTGAATTTGTTTTCCCATCTTGAGTATATGTATGTTTATTATTCCTGCCTTTTTTATAATGCCCAATGAGGAGATGCATACTCTTAGGGGGTATATTCTTTATATTTCTCATGAGGGTTTAACCACTCGAATATTTTATCTTGCTTTTCTATTTTATCTACCTCTTTGAGAGATGTGTTGTCATCATCAAAAAGGGGGGAGAATATGTATATATGTGTTTGTTGGTTCAACTTTTTTCAATAGTCAAATTTTCACAATGGTTTTGATGATGACAATACTATATGTTCATCATCGATGAAGAGAAATTAATGATCAATAATTTTTTTATCAAAATCATAATGTTTTTGTTTATGACCTAAGTATCAAGTCAGATTCACCTAAGACAACACCTAATGTCAAGTGGCATTCGATGGAGTCCCTGATGATCTCTGGTTAAGAAATATTTAACTATGGTGTCTATCAATAAGCTATATAAATCCCCATTAAACAGAAGATCAAGTACTTGATAAAGTGTTGAATCAATGATAAATCAAGCAAGGGATCTTGTAGATTCAAAGATTGAGAAAGATATGAAGTCTGAAACCACGCATGGTATGTGTCTCGGTGATTATGTTATTATAAATATATAAGAGTACCTATTAAATTACTAAGGAAATATACATACACACACATACTTAAAATAGTTTTAGACCTCTAGATTTTTCTTTAAAACTTTAAAAACTATAAAGTAACTATCGAGGTGCATGTGAGATTGATCAAAAGTGTTCCTAGTCCTTTAGGAAGCATTTTGTTGTTGAACAAAAGTAAGTATGTATTTAGATTATCTTTTCCACATAGATTGGTGAGATTTTCAAAATCTTTCAATAATTCTTATGATTTTAAGGAATGGTTGTAAAAGTTTGTTTGTTTTGAGAACTTAATAGTGAAATAACTGTGAATATGATTTGAGTTTTGACAGATGATAAATATTGTTGGGGTTAGATTACATCATCCTATATTTTAGTACTATCTTGATCAATAATATGCATCTCTAATGAACTATTAATATTACCCCTATCGTTTTGTGTTCCTTGTTTATATTTAAATCAAAATTGTGAAATCAATCGTATTACCTAGTAGACAATCTCTCAGCCTGTTAACCAATATGATATCATTTAGATTCGATAGTATATATAGATGCTCGATCAAAATCTATATCTAGACTTTAGCTTATAGCAGATGAATTTCTCATGTCTAATGATGGAAACTATCTCTCGATATCGTTCTTGGATCTATGTGAATACAACATCAATACTATATGCCAAAAAAATGCCTTTCAATTGGTTTCATCTACTATTTATAGGTGTTGGTATCAGCAATCTCGCTTAGCAAGTCCTTTAGCTTGCCTAGCGAGCTTTTCTTTTTCTCTATAAGTTGTTTTTTAGCTTATCCAAGTGGATTTGTACCGCCATATCTCGCTAGGCTAGGCCATTTTTTGCTCCTAGCAATCATAACTTCCTTCCTCTCGAAGTTACTTAGCCTCCAAGGATTCTCAAATCGACTTGCTTCACTAGGTGTGATTATCATCCTCGTATATCAAGATTCCCTTTTCTTCACTCTGAAGTAATTTGGCTTTGAAGAAAGGATTGAATTCTTTGTATCTCACCCTATCTCGCCAATGAACTGTCGTCAAGCGAGGAGATCCCTGCATGTGTTAACCTGCATCTGGTTCGCGAGATCTTTTGTTGGTTGGACAAAGTGATTGTATTTTCTTGGCTAGGCATGCCCTTGTCTCACATGGCGAGCTTTTCTACCCTTTTCTTTGATGCTTTGAGTTTTATTGGGCCATTTTCAATTGTCCTCATGAATAACACAGTTAAAAAATTCACACAAGTGTTTTATCATCTTTTCATGATAAATTAGGGTTTTTCATGTTATTACTTGCATTTTGAGTGAATAATTGTCTATGTAAAACAAGTAAATTTTACAATTATCACACTGGTATGTTGCCTAACAATTAGGGACTTAATCCAATCGATTAGAGCAAGGAAAAATGTTCTTAATCGATTAAGAATAATCCTAATTCATTAAGTCACAGAGCAATTGTAACGTTTCGTTTTTGGAATTATGGTTGTTGTATTTATGAAGCTTCTAACCGATTAACCACATGTCTTAATCAGTTAGATCATTTAAAGGCACATGGATCTTTTCCTTTTTTAGCCAAATTTTTCTCCTATAAATAGGGGATTCTCCTCGTTTCAAATACACTAGAAAACGTATTTCTGTAATAATTTCTCACTTTCTACTCTATCAGTTTCATTTCTTTCTCTGTCCTAAAAAAATTTCCTTAGTGCTTTTAGAGTAAAAAAATATCAACAAGGCTTTTGTTGCTCTAGTGTTATGGGAATTTTTTTTAAGTTAATCAAGAGAGTTCGTCTCTTGTGTAATATCTTCAAATAAATTTATTGTTTGGTTTTTAAGATAAACCACTTAAAAAGCTCTGTTTGGTTTTTGAGATTAAACGGGTAAAATGTAACACCCTGGCTTTCGGCCTACCAAGCATGTCACCAGCTTAATCAATACTCCCCCTGGGTCCGCTTACCGGCTGCCCAGGAAATATTGTTTTTGCCTCCTACAGGAATCGAACCACGTACCTAGGGGTTAAGTACGTATTCATAGCAATTCCTGCTACCAATTGAGCTAGTAGCTCAAGTGGTAGCAGGAATTGCTATGAATACGTACTTAACCCCTAGGTACGTGGTTCGATTCTTGCGAGAGGCAAAAACAATATTTCCTCGGCAGCCGGTAAGCGGACCCGAGGGGAGTATTGATTAAGCCGGTGACATGCTTGGTAGGCCGAAAGCCCCGCGGGGTAAGCGGAAATCCATGGTGTTACATAAAATCTCTATTTTAGTTTGTGAGCTCAGTTCATTAAAAGCTCTCATTTGGTTATTGAGTTTAGCCATAAAAAACATTTGCTTGGTTCTTAAGTCCAAGCTGGTGTAAAAGCTCTATTTGGTTTTGAGATTATCTTGGTGTAAAATCTCTCATTTTTGTTAGGAGATTATACCATCTAAAATTTCATGTTTGGCTGTAAAAAGGTCCGTGAGCATAACTTGTGAATAACTTAATATGATATAGTGGTAATGCTTAAGAAGAAATTTTAGGGGATAAGAGTAGGTCAAGTGGTTAGGAAGAACGTTTATAAATTATTGGTGCATTTCTCTCTTCCCTTATCTCTTTATATTTTTATTCTTTATTTATTTCTGTTGCATTTCTATCTCTACATCTCATTGATTTTTTTATTTCAATTATTATGATGCACATTATTTTATTGATTTATAAAATTGATTTAAATGTTCTTATAAATCAAGATTTTAAAATTGGATATCATTTTTCAACCTACAAAAAATACCCCGCCCCCTTGTGTTTGGAGTCACTTATCCAACAATTTTCTACACCAAACGGTTAAGTCAAGGCTACAAAAGTGCCTCTAGTTTAACCGAAAAAGCCTTTTAAAAATAGTCAAACTTATAGGATCTTGAAGAAAAGTACAAGATCATATACTGTTTAAAGGAGGTATGATCAGTTATATCTATTTGTTTCTACAAAATAAATATTCTCGTAATTGTTAGAAAATGAGAACTTACACGAGTGAGTCTAGGAAAGAAATCAATGTCATAAACCTTATTTCATAAATTGTTAAAACAAGATCAATCAATCACCCTCTTGGATACTTAATAACAAGTTTGATACACATATAGAGGTCCTCGGTGGAATCATAACTTTTCTATATTAGGAAACCACAAAATTGTGATTCATGGAATGATCTCCCCACCAAGCACATAGGTTAAAAACTTAAAATGATTGGCCATGTCGATGAAAGTAAGAGTTGAATAACATTTCTTGTAAAATACATGAACAATGAATCACTACTAAAGTTAGTCAATAAACCAAAGAAGATAAAGAATAATGCAGTCAAGTACATTATAGTATTAGATAAATTATATAAAAGGGGTTTAACCACACCAGTGATCAAATGCCTAAGTAAAGAGGAAGCCTGAAATGTATTGCACGAGAAACATGAAGGATTTTTATGGTTGTCACATCAGTGGCAGAACTTTAGCTAACAAGCTTGTTCGAGCATATTTCTACTAACCCACTAGAATATGAGATTGTGTTAATTTCATTACAAGATGTGACAAATGAAAATGTTTTTCAAACATTCATCATATATCAGTCAAGGTATTACACTTAGTATCCTCACCATATATTTTCTACTTGTGGGGAGTAGATATCTTAGGTCCATTCCCATTAGTTCTTGGTCAAGTGAAATTTTAATTGTGGGAGTGAATTGAATCATAAAGTGAATCAAAGTTTGAACTAGTATCTCAGGTTACAATCCAGCGAGTTCAAAAATTTTATTGGAAGAAGATCATATGTATATTTGAAGAATAAACTTGACTAAAAAAAGGTTAGCGGGGCTGAAGAACTAGATGAGGTATGATGGTCATACTGATAGTCTTGTGTTAGAAATCTAGATCTAGAGTACATAAAAAGACAATAAAATAAAACAAACTTTTCTTCTTGATTTCTAAAGGAGGCAGCATACACTTATATATTAGGGTTTCATCTACTAACTGGGCCATGGGCCATACAACTCAACTTAAAATAATAAAACATATTCTAAAAGTACTACTTTTGCACTCCCTTAATTAAGCACAAAATCCTTAAATAAACTGGGCTGTCTTTTAATTATGTTGGGCCTTGTGTTTTGCATAACATTACTCCCGGGCCCATAAAGAACCTTGTCCTCAAGGTTCACCGCATCCTTTCCGCATTTGGGCTTGTAGTTTGGTGGCCCACCAGAAATTTGGTGTTTAAAAGTCTCAGAATGCAAAATGTTGTGAGGATACAAAGCGTCCACGTAAACTTGTTTATGGAGCGGTGCAACAAATCCTGGGGAATCAAAGAAAATCTGAGCTGGCTCATTTGATTGGTTCGCTGGTGATAAGGCTTTGACTTGGGAAGAGTGCTTCAGTGGAATACAGCTGGTTCCACCTTCCACGCGGTTTGAATACTTGGGAAACGCAATCTGAACGTTATCAAGGGAAAAATTGTCCACACACGGTACTTTGCTTGTACTCTCTTTCTGAACATTAGGGTTAAGTACCCTTTTAGTTCCCCACTCTTTAGATCTTTCCCCATCAGCTCTTGCAAAAACCTTCCTCTCTCCACCCGTCGCCGTCTTCGAACCCTTGGCCACTGCCTTTTCTTTTTCAAAACCTTGTTGACTGCTTGGAACTGCGGTCGCTTGTAAAGGCTTGGTGGTCTCCGGTTTTCGTTTCTCACCAGTAACTGCAGTTACCATACTTGTCACCTTCTTTTGTTTTACGTCTTGCGCTTGTTGTTGCAGATTAATAACTTTGTTTTGTATTGTTTGTGTAGGATCGAGTGTTTTGGGGGACAGGGATGCGTTCGTGGTGACCAAAGGGGGCAAGCATGGATCAAAACCAGATTGTAATACAGTATGGGGTTCTTCACCATGAAAGGGTTTCAACAAGGATACATGCACCACCGGATGAATACGTGAAGACGATGGTAGATCCAACATGTAATCTACAGTACCCACTCTCTTGATGATCCGGTACGGTCCAAAGAATCTCTTGGCCAGTTTCGGAGATACACGGCGCTCCAGAGTTTGTTGACGGTGCGGTCGTAACTTCAAGAGAACCAAATCCCCTTCTTGAAAGGTAAAAGGTCGCCGCTTTGTATTTGCTTGTTTCTCCATGACAACTCTACTCTTTTTAAGATTTGTTTTTAATGTCCCAAGAATTTCTTGTTGTTGCTGTAAGGTCTGATCTAATGATTCTTCGTCGGCGAAGCCAGTTACATAGTCTATCAACTTCGGTGGGTCACGACCATATAGGGCCTTGAAAGGGGACATCTGAATCGCAGTGTGAAAGGTCGTGTTGTACCAATACTCTGCCAGATGTAAGAACTTGTGCCATTTGCGGGGGTGATCACCAGCCAGACATCGCAGGTAAGTCTCTAAGGAGCGGTTTACCACTTCCGTTTGCCCATCTGTTTCTGGGTGATAAGCTGTTGAGTATTTCAGGTGTGTGCCTTGGAGTTTAAAGAAGTGCTTCCAAAATTTGCTGAGAAAGATTGGATCGCGGTCAGAAATAATAGAGCGTGGAATACCATGGAGGCGAAAGATGTCCACAGTAAAACGAGCAGCCAAGTCTTTTACAGTAAAATGGGTTGGCAGAGGAATGAAATGGACGAACTTACTCAAGCGATCGCAGAGTACCCATACGATTGTCCATATGAATTAGGTAAGTTCGTTATAAAATCCATGGTTATATCTTCCCATACCCTTTCTGGAACTGGGAGAGGCTGTAGCACACCTTTTTTCTTTTGAGTTTCATATTTGTTGTACTGGCAATTTGGGCAATGTTTAACCATGTTTTTAACTGCCAGGGACACTCCTGGCCAACAAAAAGAAGAACTTATGCGTGCTAAGGTTGCTTTTACACCAGAATGTCCGCCTTCCGGGGTATTGTGGTATTCTCTCATGATGTTCAAACGCAGATCTTGTAGATCAGGTATGTACACTCTATTTTTGTAATGTAGCATACCCTGTGAAACTGAGTACTCTGTTTTGTTTTGTGAAGCCAATGTGAGCAAAGTTTGACCCACTGTATCATACTTGTAAAACTTTTGTAGGGTAGCGAATAGATCTGGAACTGGGGACGATATCGCAAACAACAGGGGTTCATCTTTTTCAAACTTCCGGCTTAAATCATCTGCAACCAAATTTGCTTTACCAGGTTTGTAAAAAATCTCAAAGTCGAATCCTTGTAATTTAGATGTCCAACGTTGTTGTTCTGGAGTCTGTATTCTATGCAATAATAAGTCATGTAAACTCTTCTGATCAGTATAGATGTGAAATTTGTGTCCGATGAGGTACTGACACCATTTCTTTACAGATTCGGTGATGGCAAGTGAAGGATAGAAAAACACTTAGAAAGGGGGGGTTTGAATAAGTGTAGCTTTAAAAACTTGACAGATAAAAATAAATTGCACAGTTATTTTTATCCTGGTTCGTTGTTAACTAAACTACTCCAGTCCACCCCCGCAGAGATGATTTACCTCAACTGAGGATTTAATCCACTAATCGCACGGATTACAATGGTTTTCCACTTAGTCCGCAACTAAGTCTTCCAGAGTCTTCTGATCACACACTGATCACTCCAGGAACAACTGCTTAGATACCCTCTAAGACTTTTCTAGAGTCTACTGATCAACACGATCACTCTAGTTACAATCTGCTTAGTTCACTCCTAAGACTTCCTAGAGTATTCTGATCAACACGATCACTCTAGTTCCTTACAACTTAATGTAATCAATTCTAAGAGTTTACAAATGCTTCTTAAAAGCGATAATCACAACTGTGATATTTCTCTTAATCGTTTAAGCTTAATCTCACTAAAATATTACAAAAGCAATGTAGTGAGCTTTGATGAAGATGAAGATTCTGAGTTTAGATTTGAACAGCGTTTCAGCAAGTTTGATATAAGTTGTTTTGGTGCAGAATCGTTAACCTTGCTTCTCATCAGAACTTCATATTTATAGGCGTTGGAGAAGATGACCGTTGAATGCATTTAATGCTTTGCGTGTTCCGTACAGCATCGCATTTAATGTTATACGCTTTTGTCAACTACCTCGAGCCTTGTTCACGCTGTGTCTACTGACGTAGCCTTTAATAGCTTTTAACGTTCCTTTTGTCAGTCAGCGTAGCTTGCCACTTGTACTTCCTTCTGATCTGATGTTTGTGAATACAACGTTTGAATATCATCAGAGTCAAACAGCTTGGTGCATAGCATCTTCTGATCTTCTGACCTTGAAGTGCTTCTGAGCGTGATACCATCTTCTGAGCTTCAGTGCTTCTGATCTCTTGTTCTTCTGATGCTTCCATAGACCCATGTTCTGATTCTGCTTCGACCATCTTCTGATGTCTTGCCAGACCATGTTCTGATGTTGCATGCTGAACCCTTTGAGACAAAGCTTCTGAGCGCTGAATTATGCGTACTCTTTATATATTTCCTGAAAGGGAAATTGCATTGGATTAGAGTACCATATTATCTTAAGCAAAATTCATATTATTGTTATCATCAAAACTAAGATAATTGATCAGAACAAATCTTGTTCTAACAATCTCCCCCTTTTTGATGATGACAAAAACATATATAAATGATATGAATTTGCGATCAGAAAGAATAGACGGCAAAAAACAAATTACACAGCTATAGCATAAGCATATGAATATGTCTCCCCCTGAGATTAACAATCTCCCCCTGAGATAAATAATCTCCCCCTGAAATAAATACTCGAAGAACTTTAATAAAAGACTTCCCTGATTATTTCGGTAGAGACGATCATATAAGCTTCTGTCTTTAGAAAATTCATAGCTTCTGACTTCTGCTTCCATAGGACAGCTTCAGAACTAGAATTTCTTTAGATCCTTAGAACACTCACAGCTTCTGATTCCTGCTTCCATCTAGGACAGCTTCAGAACTTGAATTTCTTTGATCTTCTGAACATTCACAGCTTCTGATTTCTGCTTCCATTCAGGACAGCTTCAGAACTTGAATTTCTTTGATCTTCTGAACATTCACAGCTTCTGATTTCTGCTTCCATTCAGGACAGCTTCAGAACTTGAGTTTTCTGGATCTTTAGAACATTCGCAGCCTCTAATTTCTGCTTCCCTCGGATAGCTTCAGAGCTTTGAATTTCTACCAACATCACTTCATGCTAGATTTGTATCAGAACATTGTTGAATGTACCAGAGCATCATCTGAGCATCTCTACATCCTGAAATGTTACAGAACAAAAACTAAACGACAAAAGTCAGCATGAACGAGTTAGAACATAAAATGTATGTTTGAACACATTATATGAATCAGAGCCATATAGGCTGAAATAATGTATCAGAGCAAATAATGTATCAGAGCCATAACATTATATGTATCAGAGCAAATAGAATTTTGTCAGAATAAATTAGACAAGTATAGATCAAATTCTATTATCAGTGCTTATGATTCATTCTTCTTTCTTGCTTCTGATCTCTGAAGCTTGACAGCACTCAGCTTGCTTCAGTTTCCATGGTTTTGCTTCTTGTGTTTGCTTTGAAGATTCTCTTCAGTATACCTGCAAAACACTTAAACCATGTAGAACTTGCAGTTCTTGTTAGTGAATGTGTGGGAGCTTTACCCAGCAACTGATAGATTAATCAAATCATTTATCATTTATCTTCTCCCCCTTTTTGTCATACCATCAAAAAGAATATTTCAAAAGAATTAGATGCATAAAACTACAAATAGAGTCACTGGAATGTAAATACAAAGAAACTTTTCATTGATAATCAAAAGATATTACAAAAGGTTCCTATGTTTAACAAGATGAGAAACATTCCTAGCAAATACAAAAAAGAATTTCCAAAGAGGAAATCACTACAAAAATTAAAAACAAAACCCTAGCAAGACACACTCTGTGTCAACCCATCAAGAATCCCTGAGGACTTCTTGTCTTCCAGACTGGAACCTCCACTGTAGGAGAGATCCAAGTGACCAAAGAGGAAGAGAGGGACAGTTCACAGACAGAGAGCTAATGTTGCAAACGGGGCTTTCCCTTAACATAGAAGTTAAGAATATCATTCTTAACCTCCTCCCATAACTCAAGAAAGTCTTCTGTCTTTGGGTGAAAGTTGATAACAACATCAAAGAAGAGGTCTGACTTGAGAGGTATTAGGAGAGCCATCCCGAGATATGCAGAGATCTGTCGCCTTTGAGTCATAGATCTTCAACAGGCTTAGGGTGAACGCTAGGTTTGAGCTAGGATTTTTTAAAAAAATTGTTTGAGCAAGAGACGAAAAAAGAGAGAAAAAAAACAAAAAAAAAAAAACTTGATGAGGAATGCAAAGAGATAGAGAGAGATGAGAGAGAAAGAGAAGAGATTGAAGAGTATTTAAAAGAAATAAAATGAAGCGAATGATGAAAAGCATTTAATGTTACGTGACGTGAGGAGATGTCATACCCCAAAATTTTCCCATACTATTTCTCTTGTACAAATGCAAATCAAAGTTCAAAGCTTCATAGACACTTTCTCCTATACAAAGGCTCTGAACTAGGGTTTGGATCTTTCAAAAGAAAAACACTGAATCAATGGCTCCAAGACATCTCACATGGCTCAATATATTCCACATCACCTCCATGACAAGTATCAAGGCCTATCTCAAAGTTCTGGTCATTCAAAAGCTCAGAAGGTCAACAGTCGACTAGTTGACCTAAAAAGTCAACTGTGGTCAAAGTAAAGTCAAAACCCCTGATTTTTTTGTCAAGATCCTCATAGTGAAGTATCATTCACCATTTTATCAAGAATTGATCATGGTTCATCAAGGAAAGATCAGAAATCAACGAAACCTAAAGTTTCCAAATTAGGGTTTTCTAGGAGAAAGTCAACCCAACTTTGACCAGCCATAACTTTCACATGGGACATCAGAAATTTCTTATCCAAATCTCATTTTGAAGGAAATTGAATTCTCTACAACTTTGTCTCTCACATGCCAAGTCTAAAAGCGCTTCATTTGAGAGATATGGATCAAAACATTACAGGTCCTTCTAGAAGCTCGTAAAAAAGCTGTTTTGTGTTAGGAGCTATATCGTCAAGATAAAATCCTCAAATGGGGAAAAGTTTCCAAAGTGGCTTATAGAGGACATGTTGAGGTTTCCAAAAAGTCCTAGAACACCTCCATACAGTAAATATTGAAGGAGTTACGACTTGTCAAAGTCGAACAAATTTCGAGAAAATGCATGAAGACCAAAGTGGTGAATTTAAATTCTTTTGACTAAATGGGCCCAAATAATTGATCCCAAACTTGATTAATGGACCATCCATGATCCATAGGCCATTTCATTTATTTTTAGTGTTTATTATTTATTTTTAATTTGGATTTAATCATTTAAATTCAAATTAAATTAAATAAAATACTAGAAATAATCAAAGATTATTTTATTCTAAAAACTTGGTCCAATATCTCATCATAAATCAAGGCAAATATTCTGGATTTCGTTTAAGGTGTGGTTGGAAAGATTTGATACTAATCCAGCAAATTTTCAATCAAACTCTAATCAAGAATATATCACATCTCAATCTTCACAATTTGAAAAGATTGGATCCAGAATTCTTAACCTAATTTGTTGCCATATAAGACCAGAGGATGCTGAAGCAAAAGGGAGAATTTTAGGGGACGGAATTTGAAGCTAAAAAACCGAGTCAGGTTCTTAAAATCCTCATAGAAGGCGAAATCGTTTTTTGATTGGCAGCAAGAGTTCAAGCTTTCTGAAGGTCTAACACGTATCCTTGGTGTTTCTGGAACCTGATTCATTCTTCCCGAACGTCCAATAAGCTCAGAACCGCCGCATACACATCACGGTTTGTTCAAGAATTTCCAAATTTCGATTTCAATAATTCGCACATATTTAACATAATTCGATGGCATAGTTGTGTTCCTGGTGTTATTTCGAAACTGTCTGTATGGTTTAATTCAAGTTTGAGTGCAGGTACAAAGATTTGCCATTGCTAGGTTTTCAAAATCTTCAAATTAGGAACCATGGATATAGGCAAAATTGGACTTAATGGACAGAACCATTGAAACCGGAACACGAATTCCAATCGAACCATGAACTTCCTTGGAATTTATACCGCATATTCTTGATTTTGGAAATTTGCAGGTGTTATAGTGACAGGCTGAACCGTCACTATTGGCTCCGTTGGTAAAAGTCTGATAACAAATGCAATTGGGGAAGACGATAGGCTTAGCGCGCGCTTCCAATTCGAATCTTAAATAAAGCTATGTTTTATACTTGTATGGTTTTGTGCATTAGATTATCAGCGTAGAACATTGGCAGAGATGGCTGAACACGCTGTTGGTAATCAAATAGACATGGGTTCAATACCCAGGTCATGCGTGTTATTTGTTTTTTTTACTTATGACATTGCAGATCCCATATGCGCTCGCAGCAAAGGATTAGAGTACATCCTCACGCAGCCACCATCGGATCCATCATCCAGCAAATCCAACGCACCAGGATTGAGGATCCACCATACACTCCAGGGACCATACCACACTGGATAAAAGCTGAGCACTTCTAATTTTTTTTGTTTTATTTTAATTATACAACATTATTTTTATTTGGTTTATATATATTTTTTCTTCCAAAATTCATTTTAATAAAAATCATTCTATTTCTTTTTTCCCTTTTTCATACAAAACATAAAATATAAAAATGTTTATTATTACTAGTAATTTTATTTAAATCTAATTGTTTAATTATTATTATTTTTTTTTATTATTATTGATTAAGTTATTAGGGTTAGATAATTAACTCAAAAAAAATGTATTTTACCGATTAAATTAATTAGGTTGAAAACCAACAATTAATTAGTTCGATATTGGTTATTCTATTAATCATGGTTAACTTGTTAGGGTTTGCGAGAATTAGGCATACACTGAAAAATGTTTCTTTGTGTATTTCCTTTTTCAGGGTTTATTTTCAGATGCCTTCCGACGACGCGCCACGTCAAAAGAACGAAGCTAAGTTCTAAACCTTTCTTTTATTATTATTTATTTTATGTGATTAGGGTTTAGTTTCCTCGTCAATGGAACTCCTCCTACACTTACTTCTTTTTCTATTGTCAATGTTTCAATGGTCAGGGTCAGTGCTTCATGCTACCTCCAATTATCAACCTTCAAAAACCCGAAGCTAAGTGTTCGATTCTGAAATTCAAAATCTATTTTATTTTCTTTTATTAGGGTTTGCTTCTTTTAAATGAATATTGCCTACATTCAATTTTTCTTTTTCTGCCTTGCTCTTTTCAGGGTTAACCTTAAGGCATCCTCCGACTATCAATTACGTCAGATCAAATGCAAAAAGCTAAGTGCCCTTCATTTAATTACTCATTTCAAACTATTGTCCCGACCTTCTTATTTTAGGGTTAGAAACGTTCGCCTCTGAATTAGCCATACACTCACCCTATTTTTGGTTTGTTTGCCTTTTCAGGGTTCGTTGATTGCCAAAGCTACGAGTTTGGTATCCCTAAACTCTAATCTTTTATTCTTTCTGTTCTATTATTACTTATGTCAAACCCCATTGGGGATCCGTTGGTTTCATTGTCCCCTTCCCCTTTATTGCTTTATATTATTGCGTGGTTAGTAATCTTAGGGAGTGCAAGCCTCAAACTGAATTAGAATAACTAATTAAAAGATAAATATCTGAATTAACCACGTGATTGTTGCACACACGCACCCTTTTGGGGTAACCTCTCTGTTGCCTTGTTGCCTGTTGCCTGTTGCCTTCGTGTTTTTTTTGCAGAATAAGCCAAGTCCCTCGAATACGAGGATACCTCAGCCATGTTGCCTCGATAAAAAGGTCACGACCCTAAATGATGCTGCCTTCGATACACAAATGACCTCGACCCTCGGAAGTTGCCTACGAAAAAAGGCTGAGGTATCTTCTGGCTGCCTACGAAATGGCTTATTCTGATCCTTGCCTTAGACTACCTGCCCTTCTATGGCATGGGACAGTCTTATGGCAAAGGATGCTTCGATGACCCTTCAACCTCCAAACGAAAGGCTTCCTGCCCTCTTATGGCAAGGATAGACCCTTTCATTCTGAAAGGCAAAAAGAGACCTATCATCTGAGTTTAAGGTAATTGCCCCTAATTGCCTTGCAATGCTCAAACCTTTTTATTATATTCTTTCTCATAATTTTTCAAAAGGGCAACGCTCATTTACGAGCTAAAGTCCCTATCTCTTTCATCTACTTTTTCTAAACAAACGAGCAAGCAAAGCAATTAAGAGCCCATGGAAAACCATGGATGCAAAGGATGCCTTACACCTTCCCTTTGCATAAATTACCCCCCGAACTTAGATTTCTTTAAAAAGGTTTTTTTCTGTTTCTTTTTGCCTTTCTGATTTGGTTTGGATAAAATAAAAGTCGGTGGCGACTCTTGCTTAACCGCGACATTCCGATCGATAAAAAGTCAGTTCACCGTATTACAGAACTGGCGACTCTGCTGGGGATTTTTCGATAAAAGAGGGGTTACCTTAAAAGTTTAGGAATCACTTAAATGTTTTCTATTGTTTGCTTTGCTTGTTTTATTTTTCAGGGTTGTTTTGGGAAAATTGAAGGACGAATCCTATTCCCGGATTCAAGAACACTTAAGATTAGGAGCGGCATAGTCATGGAGACCCCCCTTGTGCATGCTTGGGGTTGGTCAAAATGAAGTTCGCGCTTGAGTTAGGCCTCCACTGGTTATTGTGTACCTCTTTTGCATGAGAGAGGTTTATGCATGTATCTTTGGGTGCGTCGGAGCTCAAGGACCTTTAGTCACCTTTAACCCATCCTGACTTTTAGGAACGTAGTGGGAGGGCTATTCTTGGTGCATGCCAAGTTATGGTCGCTACCCGATACTACAGCTCAGATAGGTTTCTTCCTAAAGTATCATTGCGTGGTATGCATGTACCATGTTCGAGGGTGCTTTAGAGGGGGCTGACAATTCTGAGTCACTTGGTAGAACCCGTTGCGAAAATCTCCTTATCCATAGAAATACCCTTGGGAAGGACACCTGATCATACTCCATGCAAGCCTTAAGCCAAAAATTGTGTGACTTATGTGACCTGCGTGACTTGTCTTTGTTTGCTACTAACCTTCGTTTCCTTGCAGGTTTTGTTAAAAGGACTTGTTTGCCCTCGCTATCTCACACTAAGTCTAATAAACCGCGTTCGCATAACATCATGGCATCATGACATCATAAGCATAACATAATTAACTAACCCTTTCAAGGATCTTAGGAATTTAGGGCGCGCAATTTCAGGTGCTCTTATTAAGGACTGAATACCTATCAAGGGGCAAGAGGATTTATTTTCCTCTAGCCATGTATCTTCAAAATTCAGAAGTATCCCGAATCAGAGGCGATGACCCACTCGATATGGTGAGCTTGGTTCTCAAAGAAAGACGTTCAGAGACAAAATTCAGAATTCTTCAAACGAAGATGCGCCCAAATCATTTCTAATGTTGCTAACTAAATTCCCAAAGATCCTTGAAAACATTGCATCTGCATTCATAACCTCGCATAACAGGTTTCTTACAATGAGTCTCTCATCCGTCCTCGCTATTTATTTCAGCATCATGAATCTCGAACAATCAGTTAAGGATCTCCAAGCTCAAAATGCTGAATTCCAAGCCTTGATCCTGAATTTGTCCAAGGGGCAAGATGAGTTGAAATCCCTTCTGACTAAGAAGGAAAAGAAGACCAAGAAACCTAAAGGTGTTCTCAATCTGGGAAGAAGGTTCAAAGGCCCTCTCAAAAAGGTTGAAGAAACTGAAACTCCCAAAGAGGGTAAGAAGACTCGAGTGAAAAAGCTTAGACCGATCTTGCAACTCAGGGATGCTGAAACCTCTGAAGACAGTGATGAGGATGAGCAAGATGATGATGCTAGTGTCAAAACTGATGCAAAAAGTAACCACGATTCTGCCAAACTCTCTGAAGAAGAAGGGGACTATTACCATGAGGACGAACATCCCGATGACAAATACAAGATGTTAGAAGAGCGTCTGAGAAGCGTGGAAATTCAGAAGGTACCTGGGCTGGATTTTGAAGAGCTTGGACTCGTTCCTGGGGTCGTTATTCCTCCAAAATTCAAAACTCCCGCCTTTTGTAAGTATGATGGAGTCTCCTGTCCTAAACTACACTTGAGGTCTTATGTAAGGAAGATTCAACCCCATACTGCTGATAAGAAGCTCTGGATCCACTTTTTCCAAGAGAGCTTATCTGGAACTCAACTCGAATGGTACTATCAACTGGAGAGTACCCACATCCGTACCTGGGAAGATTTGGTTGTTGCTTTCTATAAGCAATATCAATATAATTCTGACCTCGCACCAACTCGCATGCAACTACAAAGCATGTCTATGGGACCCAAGGAAAGTTTCAAGGAGTATGCTCAGAAATGGAGAGATCTTGCTGGAAGAGTCAAACCTTCCTTGGCCGACAGAGAGATGGTAGATATGTTCATGAATACACTGACTGGCCCTTTCTATAGTCATTTGCTGGGAAGTTCATCATCTGGATTCACTGAGCTTATACTGACTGGAGAACGTGTTGAAAGTGGTATCCGAAGCGGAAAAATTCAGGTGGCTACTTCTTCCGGTACTATAAAAAAGTCATACAATGGGAGGAATGAATCTGACACTGTTGGGGCAATTTTGGTCTCTAATCAAGCATCGATACAACAACAAAACAACCAACGTAAACAAAGCGCATCCAAAAGACAATTCACAAAGATCAACATGTCTTTGACTCAAGCGCTGCAACACTTGTTGAAAGCAGAGTTACTTATACAGATAGCTCCTCATCCAAATCCCAACACTTCCTCCCCTCGCTATAATCCCAACGCGAGGTGTGCATATCACTCCGATAGTCCTGGACATGACACTGACAACTGCTGGACATTGAAGAATAAGATCCAAGACATGATCGATGCCGGGGAAATCAAGTTCGATCCTCCTGCAACTCCTAACGTGATCACTGCTCCCATGACTAATCACAACAAGAGTGCTAATACTGTGGATGGCTAGAAGGATGAACTTTTTAGATCATTAGATTTACCTTCATTTGCGATTTCTTTTCCTGTTTGTTTAAACATTGAAATTATGATAGACATTATCTGTTTTAATAATCATTATCAGTGCATTGCATATGTTTGTCTTGAATAAATTATTTCGTTATCACTCATTTTAAATTATGTTTTTACTTTGCATGTGTTTTGTGATATTCAACTCCTGCTAAAGCTGTAAGCCTTTTAAGGGAGGATGACGAAAACGATACCGCAACCTCATACAGTATGCTTTTGAACGGACTATGCTGACGATGTACAGGCATTTGTTCAATTCCTAAACAATGGAGATATAAGGATGTTAATCCCTCGTCAACCCCCTTGAGCCTAAGAAGTAGAAGTTTCTTTTTTGTACTAAAACCCTTTGTCATAACCTGGGGCAGGGTAGTTCTCAGTTAATTTGGTCGTGCATTCTATTTTAAGAAAATCATTCAGTACACCTTTCAACAAAGGTTTCAATCACAAGCGCTCATCCGCACACATCAAAGAAGTGTTGGAGATGCCAATCAAAAGCCAATGATGGTTCATCAATCATCAAGCAAGGCAGTCAATATCTTTCAAAAAGAAAAAAAATGATAAAACATATACACCAAGAAAAGCCTGCTAAGTCAAAAAATCAAAAGATGACTTAGGCAAAAAATCAAGGCATCCCGCTGACTGTAAGCTCAAAATAGACAGTTTAGGCAAAAGTTAGGGATATCAAAAAGATGAAAAAAGAAGTCAATATATTCTTGAACAACTCAAAATTGTGACTACCAAAAGGAAGAAGTGACTGCCATCTCCAAAGTTCTCTCTGCTTGTGAACCATCATCATTATCAAAGGTGCAAATCCAAAAGTCTCTTGGAACCCGAATGCATAAGTTGAATTAACTAAGCTTAGGACTGAAGATCATCACGAAGAGGGGTGGGTACAAATAAATTTTGAGCCTTTATCCTTTGTTTCTTAAACCGTGAACCAAGCCACGTTACAACCCTTGAAAGTCCTAATTGAAGCATGGTTAGTTCGAAAGCATACTGTAACCAAAAGGTATCCTGACTCCTTAAGGTTTATCACAAATGCTGAGTTGGTATTTCTTTTTTTTACAAATATCATGTTTTTACAAATATCACGCTGTTACATCTCATGTTTTAAATGTTCTCAAAAACTCAAGACAAACGTATGCATTGCATCTCATGAATTTATTATTAAACAAATTCTGCTACATAATTTCAAACGTTAGCAACAGAAAGAATTTGCACAGGGTACAACTAATGACTGAAAGTTATCCCGACAGACAAAATTACTCCAAGAAGCAATGTCTCCTAGGTATACAAGGGGGCATGGCACGCTTTGCCCAATCAATCTGGGGAAATCAAGTCAAGATTCCAAGAATCTCCCAAACGCCAAACAGTTAAAGGTATACATCCCAAGTGGACTTCAGACTCTTTCCCGATCAATCAGGGGCATGCATCCAAGTAGATCTGAAGCAACTTCCCAATAAACATGGGGCATTGTCCTAGGCCTACGATTACTAGGGGCAAGTCGCCCATAGTGCACACCTCATAAAGTCCTCGCGAGACGAATCTTTCCAAAGTCCCTACTAGCAGGGGCAAATCTATGCAAGTCCAATTTTATATCTTTACCAAATACTCAGTGGCGTGTTCTAATCAAATCCAGGAATGGTAGTACTATAATACTGGGGGCAATGTTCAAGGCATCCATGTGTTCCCGTGATTCCAATTTCATAAGATCATATACCCACAGAGTAATCATTAAGAAGATACCTTCAAACACTCTCGACAAGGAAATGGCTCCCCAACAAAGTTTACATCTTCAGCACTGCTGGTTCTCCAACACTTTGTTCTTCTCCAACATGGTTTATTAATATTTCTTATCCCCAGTCAGGGTACATCAAGTTATTGATCGTCCCCAAGCAGAAATCATAAATTCCCAGCTGAGCATCTTCAAAACAAGATCAGACATCAAAATCACAAAGGCATAGAGATTTATTTTCTCAATCAAGACAACATAAATCATGTTCACATATCATATGTCATAAACATATTCATATATTGCATGCATTACCTCATAAAAAATTCATATATAACATACAAGTTTCTCATTTATTTTGAGAGACTCGTCACATAAATACATGCATCATGGCATTGCATGCTGCTAACGTTGTCTTTCATGTAAGTTCCCAAGCAGACGAGTATCATCAACAAATCATTCCAATCAGATATACATTCCGGAAGCTCGAACCCCGAACATTCTGAAAATTCCAATCAGATGAACATTCTGGAAGCGTGACCCCCAGACTTCTGAAAAATTCCAATCAGATGAACATTCTGGAAGCGTGACCCCCAGACTTCTGAAACATTCCAATCAGATATACATTCTGGAAGCTCGAACCCCGGACATTCTGAAAATTCCAATCAGATGAACATTCTGGAAGCGTGACCCCCAGACTTCTGAAACATTCCAATCAGATATACATTCCGGAAGCTCGAACCCCGGACATTCTGAAAATTCCAATCAGATGAACATTCTGGAAGCGTGACCCCCAGACTTCTGAAACATTCTTATAACTCCCATCTTTTGACACTCATTCAAGACGCAATTCAGAAACAATCCAAGATCTAATTCAGTTACTACGAACGGTGCTGACACGATCAATCTCCAACAAATACTTCCAAGTGGATTCAGTCTAACGTACGACTCATCCTAAGTATATTCTTCAGATACGGTCTAACTACGACGTATTCTAATTCTCAGGTCTATCAAGCCGGATGGCATCTTGAAGCCCATCTCCGACAAAAGTCCCTACTTCAGCTAGGGCAAATTTCTGGGTATTCTAGTGTTCAATCATCTTCCACCTTCAGATACCGAGTGGCATACAAACCACTCTACATCTTCAGGTTTAAGATAATTGAACAGGGGCAGCTGTCATACCCCAAAATTTTCCCATACTATTTCTCTTGTACAAATGCAAATCAAAGTTCAAAGCTTCATAGACACTTTCTCCTATACAAAGGCTCTGAACTAGGGTTTGGATCTTTCAAAAGAAAAACACTGAATCAATGGCTCCAAGACATCTCACATGGCTCAATATATTCCACATCACCTCCATGACAAGTATCAAGGCCTATCTCAAAGTTCTGGTCATTCAAAAGCTCAGAAGGTCAACAGTCGACTAGTTGACCTAAAAAGTCAACTGTGGTCAAAGTAAAGTCAAAACCCCTGATTTTTTTTGTCAAGATCCTCATAGTGAAGTATCATTCACCATTTTATCAAGAATTGATCATGGTTCATCAAGGAAAGATCAGAAATCAACGAAACCTAAAGTTTCCAAATTAGGGTTTTCTAGGAGAAAGTCAACCCAACTTTGACCAGCCATAACTTTCACATGGGACATCAGAAATTTCTTATCCAAATCTCATTTTGAAGGAAATTGAATTCTCTACAACTTTGTCTCTCACATGCCAAGTCTAAAAGCGCTTCATTTGAGAGATATGGATCAAAACATTACAGGTCCTTCTAGAAGCTCGTAAAAAAGCTGTTTTGTGTTAGGAGCTATATCGTCAAGATAAAATCCTCAAATGGGGAAAAGTTTCCAAAGTGGCTTATAGAGGACATGTTGAGGTTTCCAAAAAGTCCTAGAACACCTCCATACAGTAAATATTGAAGGAGTTACGACTTGTCAAAGTCGAACAAATTTCGAGAAAATGCATGAAGACCAAAGTGGTGAATTTAAATTCTTTTGACTAAATGGGCCCAAATAATTGATCCCAAACTTGATTAATGGACCATCCATGATCCATAGGCCATTTCATTTATTTTTAGTGTTTATTATTTATTTTTAATTTGGATTTAATCATTTAAATTCAAATTAAATTAAATAAAATACTAGAAATAATCAAAGATTATTTTATTCTAAAAACTTGGTCCAATATCTCATCATAAATCAAGGCAAATATTCTGGATTTCGTTTAAGGTGTGGTTGGAAAGATTTGATACTAATCCAGCAAATTTTCAATCAAACTCTAATCAAGAATATATCACATCTCAATCTTCACAATTTGAAAAGATTGGATCCAGAATTCTTAACCTAATTTGTTGCCATATAAGACCAGAGGATGCTGAAGCAAAAGGGAGAATTTTAGGGGACGGAATTTGAAGCTAAAAAACCGAGTCAGGTTCTTAAAATCCTCATAGAAGGCGAAATCGTTTTTTGATTGGCAGCAAGAGTTCAAGCTTTCTGAAGGTCTAACACGTATCCTTGGTGTTTCTGGAACCTGATTCATTCTTCCCGAACGTCCAATAAGCTCAGAACCGCCGCATACACATCACGGTTTGTTCAAGAATTTCCAAATTTCGATTTCAATAATTCGCACATATTTAACATAATTCGATGGCATAGTTGTGTTCCTGGTGTTATTTCGAAACTGTCTGTATGGTTTAATTCAAGTTTGAGTGCAGGTACAAAGATTTGCCATTGCTAGGTTTTCAAAATCTTCAAATTAGGAACCATGGATATAGGCAAAATTGGACTTAATGGACAGAACCATTGAAACCGGAACACGAATTCCAATCGAACCATGAACTTCCTTGGAATTTATACCGCATATTCTTGATTTTGGAAATTTGCAGGTGTTATAGTGACAGGCTGAACCGTCACTATTGGCTCCGTTGGTAAAAGTCTGATAACAAATGCAATTGGGGAAGACGATAGGCTTAGCGCGCGCTTCCAATTCGAATCTTAAATAAAGCTATGTTTTATACTTGTATGGTTTTGTGCATTAGATTATCAGCGTAGAACATTGGCAGAGATGGCTGAACACGCTGTTGGTAATCAAATAGACATGGGTTCAATACCCAGGTCATGCGTGTTATTTGTTTTTTTTACTTATGACATTGCAGATCCCATATGCGCTCGCAGCAAAGGATTAGAGTACATCCTCACGCAGCCACCATCGGATCCATCATCCAGCAAATCCAACGCACCAGGATTGAGGATCCACCATACACTCCAGGGACCATACCACACTGGATAAAAGCTGAGCACTTCTAATTTTTTTTGTTTTATTTTAATTATACAACATTATTTTTATTTGGTTTATATATATTTTTTCTTCCAAAATTCATTTTAATAAAAATCATTCTATTTCTTTTTTCCCTTTTTCATACAAAACATAAAATATAAAAATGTTTATTATTACTAGTAATTTTATTTAAATCTAATTGTTTAATTATTATTATTTTTTTTTATTATTATTGATTAAGTTATTAGGGTTAGATAATTAACTCAAAAAAAATGTATTTTACCGATTAAATTAATTAGGTTGAAAACCAACAATTAATTAGTTCGATATTGGTTATTCTATTAATCATGGTTAACTTGTTAGGGTTTGCGAGAATTAGGCATACACTGAAAAATGTTTCTTTGTGTATTTCCTTTTTCAGGGTTTATTTTCAGATGCCTTCCGACGACGCGCCACGTCAAAAGAACGAAGCTAAGTTCTAAACCTTTCTTTTATTATTATTTATTTTATGTGATTAGGGTTTAGTTTCCTCGTCAATGGAACTCCTCCTACACTTACTTCTTTTTCTATTGTCAATGTTTCAATGGTCAGGGTCAGTGCTTCATGCTACCTCCAATTATCAACCTTCAAAAACCCGAAGCTAAGTGTTCGATTCTGAAATTCAAAATCTATTTTATTTTCTTTTATTAGGGTTTGCTTCTTTTAAATGAATATTGCCTACATTCAATTTTTCTTTTTCTGCCTTGCTCTTTTCAGGGTTAACCTTAAGGCATCCTCCGACTATCAATTACGTCAGATCAAATGCAAAAAGCTAAGTGCCCTTCATTTAATTACTCATTTCAAACTATTGTCCCGACCTTCTTATTTTAGGGTTAGAAACGTTCGCCTCTGAATTAGCCATACACTCACCCTATTTTTGGTTTGTTTGCCTTTTCAGGGTTCGTTGATTGCCAAAGCTACGAGTTTGGTATCCCTAAACTCTAATCTTTTATTCTTTCTGTTCTATTATTACTTATGTCAAACCCCATTGGGGATCCGTTGGTTTCATTGTCCCCTTCCCCTTTATTGCTTTATATTATTGCGTGGTTAGTAATCTTAGGGAGTGCAAGCCTCAAACTGAATTAGAATAACTAATTAAAAGATAAATATCTGAATTAACCACGTGATTGTTGCACACACGCACCCTTTTGGGGTAACCTCTCTGTTGCCTTGTTGCCTGTTGCCTGTTGCCTTCGTGTTTTTTTTGCAGAATAAGCCAAGTCCCTCGAATACGAGGATACCTCAGCCATGTTGCCTCGATAAAAAGGTCACGACCCTAAATGATGCTGCCTTCGATACACAAATGACCTCGACCCTCGGAAGTTGCCTACGAAAAAAGGCTGAGGTATCTTCTGGCTGCCTACGAAATGGCTTATTCTGATCCTTGCCTTAGACTACCTGCCCTTCTATGGCATGGGACAGTCTTATGGCAAAGGATGCTTCGATGACCCTTCAACCTCCAAACGAAAGGCTTCATGCCCTCTTATGGCAAGGATAGACCCTTTCATTCTGAAAGGCAAAAAGAGACCTATCATCTGAGTTTAAGGTAATTGCCCCTAATTGCCTTGCAATGCTCAAACCTTTTTATTATATTCTTTCTCATAATTTTTCAAAAGGGCAACGCTCATTTACGAGCTAAAGTCCCTATCTCTTTCATCTACTTTTTCTAAACAAACGAGCAAGCAAAGCAATTAAGAGCCCATGGAAAACCATGGATGCAAAGGATGCCTTACACCTTCCCTTTGCATAAATTACCCCCCGAACTTAGATTTCTTTAAAAAGGTTTTTTTCTGTTTCTTTTTGCCTTTCTGATTTGGTTTGGATAAAATAAAAGTCGGTGGCGACTCTTGCTTAACCGCGACATTCCGATCGATAAAAAGTCAGTTCACCGTATTACAGGAGAGATAATAAAGACAAATGAGGTGACTAGCACAGTTACCTATGGTCGGTGTCCCTTCAACTGCACGCACGTTTATCCATGAATAGTAACGACAGGTTTACCATCCCGAGATAAAAACGTAACAGCTGTTTTACTTTAAAAGAGGTTCTGAATCAACTTAGACAATGAAACGTTAATAATAACCGAATCATAATTTCTAAAAGATTTCAATCAGAACTTCTGATATATAAAAAATAATCCATTTTCATTTCAGAAGATACTCATACATGAGAACTTCTCATCTTCTCATTCTGGGCATAAATCCATACTGATGTTCTTCAGAATGAACTTAAACCTATCTTCAGCCAGGGGTTTTGTAAAGATATCAGCCCATTGATGGTCTGTATCAACAAAGTTTAAAGATATAACACCCTTCTGAACATAGTCCCTTATGAAATGATGTTTAATCTCAATATGTTTAGCTTTTGAATGAAGAATAGGATTCTTAGATAAACATATAGCAGAAGTATTATCACAGAATATAGGAATGTTACTCTCAAATATCTGATAATCTTCTAACTGACTTTTCATCCAGAGCATCTGTGTACTACAACCAGCAGCAGCGACATATTCTGCTTCTGTTGTTGATAGAGCAATAGTTGCTTGCTTCTTGCTGTACCAGGAGATCAAATGACTTCCAAGAAATTGGCAACTTCCTGAAGTACTTTTTCTTTCAATTCTGTCTCCAGCATAGTCAGCATCGCAGAATCCTACTAAGTTGTATTCTTTAGATTTTCTGTAAACTAAGCCAACATTAGTAGTACCTTTCAGATACCTTAGAATTCTCTTAACAGCAGTTAAATGAGATTCTCTAGGATCTGATTGGAATCTAGCACACAAACAAACACTGAACAGAATGTCAGGTCTAGAAGCAGTCAGATATAGAAGAGATCCAATCATACCTCTGTATAACTTCTGATCTACCTTCTTACTTACCTCATCCTTACCTAGGATGCATGTTGGATGCATAGGAGTTTTGGCTTCTTTGCAGTCTAGAAGATTAAACTTCTTCAGAAGTTCCTTCACATACTTGGTTTGGTGAACATACGTTCCTTCTGATGTTTGATTTATTTGTATTCCGAGGAAATACTTGAGTTCTCCCATCATGCTCATTTCAAACTCAGCCTGCATAGACTCAGCAAACTCCTTTCCAAGTGTAGCATTAGATGTTCCAAAAATAATATCATCTACATATATTTGACAAATTAAAATATCCCTTTTAAAGGTTTTACAAAAGAGAGTAGTGTCCACTTTTCCTCTAGTGAAACCATTATCCAGAAGGAAAGAACTTAAGCGTTCATACCAAGCTCTGGGAGCCTGTTTCAATCCATACAATGATTTCTTAAGTTTAAAAACATGATTAGGAGACATAGAGTCTTCAAAACCAGGAGGTTGATGGACATAAACTTCTTCATCTATATAACCATTTAAGAAGGCACTCTTAACATCCATCTGATAAAGAGTGATGTTATGTTGAGTGGCAAAAGAAATTAATAGACGAATAGATTCTAACCTGGCCACTGGTGCAAAGGTTTCTGTGTAGTCAATCCCTTCTTGCTGACTATAACCCTGAGCCACCAGTCTGGCTTTGTTTCTTACCACTTCACCTTTCTCACTGAGCTTGTTTCTGAAGACCCATTTTGTACCAATTATATTGAATCCATCTGGTCTAGGAACAAGATCCCAAACATCATTCCTTGTAAACTGATTCAGTTCTTCTTGCATAGCAATTATCCAGTCTGGATCTTCTAGAGCATGATCAACAGAAGTTGGCTCGATCAAAGATACAAGACCTAATTGACAATCTGCATTGTTCTTAAGGAATGCTCTTGTTCTGATTGGATCATCCTTCTTTCCAAGAATGACATCTTCTGAGTGACCAGAGATGAGTCTGGATGATCTTCTGACAGATGGTTCTTCAGAAATGCTTAGATCCTCCAGAGAAGCTGATACTTGATCTTCAGATTCTTTGCTTCTGAGGAGCTCTGCTTCTGATGCGTTGCTTCTTGGCTCAACAACTTCTGATATATCAATATCACAATCTGCAAAATTATCAAACTGCTTTGGTTTTTCAGAACCAAGCTTATCATCAAACCTGATATTGATTGATTCTTCTACAATCAATGTTTCAGTATTGTATACTCTGTAGCCTTTTGAGCGTTCAGAATATCCAAGAAGGAAACATTTCTGTGCTTTGGAATCAAACTTACCAAGATAATCTTTAGTGTTCAGAATAAAGCATACACATCCAAAAGGATGGAAATATGAAATGTTGGGCTTTCTATTCTTCCACAATTCATAAGGAGTCTTATTTAGAATAGGTCTGATAGAGATTCTATTCTGAATATAGCATGCAGTGTTTATTGCTTCTGCCCAGAAATGCTTAGCCATATTGGTTTCATTGATCATGGTTCTGGCCATTTCTTGCAGAGTCCTATTCTTTCGTTCTACAACCCCATTTTGCTGTGGAGTTCTAGGACAAGAGAAATCATGGGCAATACCATTTTCTTTGAAGAACTCTTCAAAGGATCTGTTCTCAAATTCACCACCATGATCACTTCTAACCTTTATGATTTTACACTCTTTTTCAGATTGAATCTGAATGCAGAAATCAAAGAACACTGAATGAGTCTCATCCTTGTGTTTCAAGAATTTTACCCATGTCCAGCGGCTATAATCATCTACGATGACTAATCCATATTTCTTCCCTCTGACAGATGCTGTTTTGACTGGGCCAAACAGATCAATGTGCAAGAGTTCTAATGGCCTTGAGGTAGAAACAACATTCTTGGACTTGAATGCAGGTTTGGAGAACTTGCCCTTCTGACATGCTTCACAAAGAGCATCTGATTTGAATTTCAGATTAGGGAGTCCTCTGACCAGATTCAGTTTGTTAATCTGAGAAATCTTTCTCAAACTAGCATGACCTAATCTTCTGTGCCAGACCCACTGCTCTTCAGAAACAGACATAAGACAAGTCACCTTCTGACTCATAAGATCTTGCAGATCTGTCTTATAAATGTTGTTCTTCCTCTTGCCTGTAAATAGGATTGAGCCATCCTTCTGATTTACAGCCTTGCAAGACTCTTGATTAAAGATTATATCATAACCATTGTCACTCAATTGACTGATAGATAAGAGGTTATGTGTTAATCCTTCTACAAGAAGTACATTAGAAATGGAAGGAGAGTTACCAGACTTTATAGTTCCAGAGCCAATTATCTTGCCCTTCTGATCTCCTCCAAACTTGACTTCTCCTCCAGACTTAAGCACCAGGTCTTGGAACATAGACCTTCTTCCTGTCATGTGTCGCGAGCATCCAGAGTCCAGGTACCATGACATGTTGTGCTTTGTCCTTTTTGCAGTCAAGGATATCTGCAATAGGAATAATCTTATCCTTAGGTACCCACATTTTCTTGGGTCCTTTCTTGTTAGATTTTCTCAAGTTCTGATTGAACTTGGGTTTAACATTGTAAGCAATAGGAGGAACAGCATGATAATTTTTAATGTGAGTTTCATGATATTTCCTAGGTTGTGTCACATGCTTTTTGGTGTGTGTTATGTGAAAACTTTGAGCATGTGAAGTGTGCCTAATATCATGGGAGTGGCCATACTTGAACTGATCATACAATGGCTTGTATGTGATTTTCATTTCATCAACAGGTTCAAGTTTGTATGGGGTTTCACCCTCAAAACCAATGCCGACTCTTTTGTTTCCAGACACAGCATATATCATAGAAGCTAGCTGACTTCTGCCAATACTTCTAGATAAGAACTTCCTGAAACTTAAATCATATTCTTTCAGAATATGGTTTAGACTAGGAGTGGATTTTTCTGAATCAGAAGGGGATCCAACATTATTGGATAATTTTAAAAGTTTTTCTTTTAATTCAGAATTCTCCAACTCAAGCTTCTTTGTTTCAAATTCAAATTGCTTTTTCAGCTTTTTGTATTTGAGACTAATCTGAGACTTGAGTTCCAGTAGTTCAGTTAGACCGGAAACTAACTCATCTCTAGTAAGTTCAGAAAATACCTCTTCAGAATCTGATTCTGATGTAGATTCTGATCCGTCATCTTCTGTCGCCATCAGCGCACAGTTAGCCTGCTCATCTTCAGAGTCTGAATCATCTTCTGACTCATCCCAGGTTGCCATAAGACTTTTCTTCTTATGAAACTTCTTCTTGGGATTTTCCTTCTGAAGATTTGGACATTCATTCTTGTAGTGTCCAGGCTCATTGCATTCATAGCACATGACCTTCTTCTTGTCAAATCTTCTATCATCAGAAGATTCTCCACGTTCAAATTTCTTTGAACTTCTGAAGCCTCTGAACTTCCTTTGCTTGGTCTTCCAGAGTTGATTTAGCCTTCTGGAGATCAGGGACAGTTCATCTTCTTCTTCAGATTCTGATTCTTCAGGATCTTCTTCTCTGGCCTGAAAAGCGTTAGTGCATTTCTTGATATTAGATTTTAATGCAATAGACTTACCTTTCTTTTGAGGCTCATTTGCGTCCAGCTCTATTTCATGACTTCTCAAGGCACTGATGAGCTCTTCCAGAGAAACTTCATTCAGATTCTTTGCAATCTTGAATGCAGTCACCATAGGACCCCATCTTCTGGGTAAGCTTCTGATGATCTTCTTTACGTGATCAGCCTTGGTGTATCCCTTGTCAAGAACTCTCAATCCAGCAGTAAGAGTTTGAAATCTTGAAAACATCTTCTCAATGTCTTCATCATCCTCCATCTTGAAGGCTTCATACTTCTGGATTAAAGCTAGAGCTTTAGTCTCCTTGACTTGAGCATTTCCTTCATGAGTCATTTTCAAGGACTCATATATGTCATAGGCCGTTTCCCTGTTAGATATCTTCTCATACTCAGCATGAGAGATAGCATTCAGCAAAACAGTTCTGCATTTATGATGATTCCTGAAAAGCTTTTTCTGATCATCATCCATTTCTTGCCTTGTTAGCTTTACGCCTCTGGCATTTACAGGATGTTTGTAACCATCCATCAGAAGATCCCATAGATCACCATCTAGACCCAGAAAGTAACTTTCCAGTTTATCTTTCCAGTATTCAAAGTTTTCACCATCAAATACCGGCGGTCTAGTATAACCATTGTTACCGTTGTATTGCTCAGCAGAGCCAGATGTAGATGCAGGTGTAGGTGTAGTCTTTTCACTTTCATCAACCATCTTTTACTGAAGCGTTTTTCTCTTCCTGAATCTTTTCTAAACACGGTTAAGTGCTTGCACCTTAGAACCGGCGCTCTGATGCCAATTGAAGGATAGAAAAACACTTAGAAAGGGGGGGTTTGAATAAGTGTAGCTTTAAAAACTTGACAGATAAAAATAAATTGCACAGTTATTTTTATCCTGGTTCGTTGTTAACTAAACTACTCCAGTCCACCCCCGCAGAGATGATTTACCTCAACTGAGGATTTAATCCACTAATCGCACGGATTACAATGGTTTTCCACTTAGTCCGCAACTAAGTCTTCCAGAGTCTTCTGATCACACACTGATCACTCCAGGAACAACTGCTTAGATACCCTCTAAGACTTTTCTAGAGTCTACTGATCAACACGATCACTCTAGTTACAATCTGCTTAGTTCACTCCTAAGACTTCCTAGAGTATTCTGATTAACACGATCACTCTAGTTCCTTACAACTTAATGTAATCAATTCTAAGAGTTTACAAATGCTTCTTAAAAGCGATAATCACAACTGTGATATTTCTCTTAATCGTTTAAGCTTAATCTCACTAAAATATTACAAAAGCAATGTAGTGAGCTTTGATGAAGATGAAGATTCTGAGTTTAGATTTGAACAGCGTTTCAGCAAGTTTGATATAAGTTGTTTTGGTGCAGAATCGTTAACCTTGCTTCTCATCAGAACTTCATATTTATAGGCGTTGGAGAAGATGACCGTTGAATGCATTTAATGCTTTGCGTGTTCCGTACAGCATCGCATTTAATGTTATACGCTTTTGTCAACTACCTCGAGCCTTGTTCACGCTGTGTCTACTGACGTAGCCTTTAATAGCTTTTAACGTTCCTTTTGTCAGTCAGCGTAGCTTGCCACTTGTACTTCCTTCTGATCTGATGTTTGTGAATACAACGTTTGAATATCATCAGAGTCAAACAGCTTGGTGCATAGCATCTTCTGATCTTCTGACCTTGAAGTGCTTCTGAGCGTGATACCATCTTCTGAGCTTCAGTGCTTCTGATCTCTTGTTCTTCTGATGCTTCCATAGACCCATGTTCTGATTCTGCTTCGACCATCTTCTGATGTCTTGCCAGACCATGTTCTGATGTTGCATGCTGAACCCTTTGAGACAAAGCTTCTGAGCGCTGAATTATGCGTACTCTTTATATATTTCCTGAAAGGGAAATTGCATTGGATTAGAGTACCATATTATCTTAAGCAAAATTCATATTATTGTTATCATCAAAACTAAGATAATTGATCAGAACAAATCTTGTTCTAACAGCAAGTATCTCACGAACATACACCGATGCTGCCTGCATGCGAGGACATAATTTCTTACTGAAGAACGCAATGGGGTGACCTTCTTGAGATAAAACAGCACCAATTGCAACCCCTGATGCATCTGTGTCTATGTTGAAATGTTTTGTAAAGTTAGGTAGAGCCAAGACCGGCATGTCGGTCATTTTATTCTTGAGCTTTGTAAAGGTTAAATTAGCCTCTGTACTCCATGTAAACTTAGTGGAGCGTAACAAATCGGTGAGAGGAGCGGCGAGAGTGGCGTAATTCTGAACAAATCGACGATAAAATCCGGTGAGCCCTAAAAAACCACGGAGTGCCGAGAGTGAACGTGGTTGTGGCCAGTCTAGAATAGCTTTTACTTTTTCTGGGTCGGGTGCAACACCACTCGCTGAAATCACGTGTCCTAAGAAGTCAATTTGACTAGCTGCAAACACACACTTAGACAACTTCACAAAAAATTTGTTATCAGCTAATAATTGGAAAATAACATGCAAGTGTTTAATATGTTCACTAAAACTGGGACTATAAATTAAAATGTCATAAAAAAAAACTAGGACGAAACTTCTAAGATGAGGCCTTAAAAGATCGTTCATTGCTGATTGAAAAGTAGAAGGACCGTTAGTTAGCCCAAAGGGCATCACTAAGAATTCGTAATGTCCGTCAAAAGTGCGAAAAGCTGTTTTATACGTGTCTTTCGATGCAACCCTGATCTGATGATATCCTGAACACAAGTCTATCTTGGTAAAAATGGTAGCTGATCCCAACTCGTCTAAGAGTTCATCAATAATGGGAATGGGAAATCGATCTTTAACAGTTACTGCATTTAAAGCTCGGTAATCCACACAAAAACGCCACGTCCCATCCTTTTTTTTTAACTAGTAACATGGGTGAGGAGAACGGGCTAGTACTAGGAATAATGGTCCCATCTTCCAACATTTGTTGTATTAAGGTAGTCATGGCGTCTTTCTTTGAGTGAGGATAACGGTAAGGTTTGACATTGACTGGGGAAGTGTTAGGTATGAGGGTAATATGATGATCATGGGAGCATTGTGGGGGTAGGCCTTTTGGGGATTGGAAAATGTGTTGATAATCTGTTAGTAATTTGGTAATCTGTGATGGCAAAGGTGCAGGGTCAAAGGATTCTGGTGCAGGTTGGTTTTGTGGTGGGGAAGGGTCGATGGGTTCCATGAGCAATAGATGAAAAGAAGCAATTGCGTTAGTATGGATAAGCTGTTTTAGTTGATGGAAGGAAGTATGGGTTGGGAAAGAGTTTGTGTCACCTGTTAAAGTAATAGGTTTGTTGAGGTGTTGAAAGGTAATGGAGGGAATAGAAAAGTCAGCTTGAATTGGGCCTAAAGTTCTAAGCCAGGCCATGCCCAAGACAATATCCGCCCCTTCAATAGGTAGTAGGTAAAAAGGTAAAGTAAAAGGTTTGTCTTGAAGCATGATCTCAACCTTATCACAAGTACCTTCACATTGTAAATGAGATCCATTGCCCACCATTACTGAAAAATGATTGATAGGTGTAGTCTTGAGATTTAAATGATGAGCGATACGTGGTTGCATAATGTTGTGAGTACTGCTAGTATCTACAAGTACCATTACCGGCAAACCTGCGATAGACCCTTGGAATTTGAGTGTTTGTGGGGAGAATTGCCCGGTGACCGCTTGGGTGGAGAGTTGAAAATAAGTGTCTACTAAATCAGGTTCAATTGACACGTCTTCCTTGTCTTCGTCTAGCAATTCAGTATTAGTGTCATCATCAGCCACAAGAATAAAAAATCTGCTAGTTGTGCATTTATGACCGGTATAAAACTTTTCATCACAATTAAAGCAAAGGCCTTGTGCACGCCTTTCTTGGAGTTGGGCTTGAGTTAATTTTCGAATGGGAATTTTAGGTTGTTGTGTGTTGGGAGGTTTTTGAATTGTTGTTTGAAAATGGGTGGGATTTTGGGCCCTGAAAGGCTGGGGTAATGGATTGGGAGGTGCTGGTTTTTGGTAGGTCGTTGAAAAAGGCTTTGTAAAACGAGATTTAGATTCTTTAATTTTCGCTTCTATGAGTTTGGCGAGACCAATAGCTTGGGATATAGAAGTGGGTTTATGAATAACCAATTCATGTTGAATATCATGCTGTAGCCCATAAATGAAACAGTTTAAGATTGCGTCGGCTGGCAACCCAACAACTTTGTTACCCAACTGTTCAAACTTAGTTTGATATTCCATAACAGACCCCATTTGCTTTAGTTTAAACAATTCAGCTTGATGGTTCTCAAACGATGATGGACCAAATCTCAATTCTAAAGCACGAGTAAACGAATTCCAATCAGATAATAAATGATTTTGGTACATCCATTTAAACCACCCTAAAGCATCTCCTTTCATATAAAATGAAGTAAGAGATAAACGATTTTCAGGCGGTAGATTATAGAAACCAAAAAATTGTTCAGCTTGGAATAACCACTCTAATGGGTTTGACCCATCAAATAAGGGTAATTCCAATTTGGGGGTTCTTAATGGGGGTAAAGGGGGAATATGGTGGGGCTGGTGAAACAGATCTGGCTGTGGAAATGGGTTATTAAAAGTTTGATTGGGAAGGAAAACCGAATGGGGGGTAAAAAATGTGGGTAAGGGTGAAAAGGACTAGTAGTGTTCGTTGCTGGGTGGCCTGCTGGTATAGTGAAAGCAGATTGTGTGGACATAGGGTTTGGCTGTGTGGTTGTTAGGATAGCAGGAATAGTATAGGCGGACTGGGTGGTCACATGTGGTGGTTGTGTGGTTGTTAGGGCAGTAGGAATTTGGTAGGCAGATTGGGTGGTGACATGGGGTGGTTGTGAGGTTGTTCTTAAGGCAGATGTGGTAGTTGTTCTAGCAGGAGAATTGGTAGGTGTAAACACATGGGTGAAAGGTGGAGAGCCAAAAGAAATGGAAGAAGATGAGGGATTAGTACCTGAAGAGCTTGCTGTAAGGGTAGCAGCAGCGGAAGGTTTAGTAGGGGGGTCACGTTGAAGGGCTTTTTCAAGGGTAGCCATGACAGCATCAAACCGAGAATTCTCCACATCCTTTTCCTTATCCAGCCGAGAGTGAATTTCGTCCACTTTTTGAGTAAAAACTTCCGACATATGAGCAAATCGTTCATCTAGTTGTTCTTGATTTTCCGCCATAGCATGATTCAGTTGCAAGGTAGAAATTTGGATAGCTTGTTCCAAAATCTCCTTGGAAGATGGATTGGGAGGCTTTGGAGGAGCCATGGGAGGGTTAGAGAAGGATCAATGAGAGCACCAATGAGAGCACCAATGATAGTCTTGTGTTAGAAATCTAGATCTAGAGTACATAAAAAGACAATAAAATAAAACAAACTTTTCTTCTTGATTTCTAAAGGAGGCAGCATACACTTATATATTAGGGTTTCATCTACTAACTGGGCCATGGGCCATACAACTCAACTTAAAATAATAAAACATATTCTAAAAATACTACTTTTGTACTCCCTTAATTAAGCACAAAATCCTTAAATAAACTGGGTTGTCTTTTAATTCTGTTGGGCCTTGTGTTTTGCATAACACATACCATAGTGTTGTTATATGTGTTGTACATGTAACAGTGGGTATGTCTTTGGTTTTGATAATGAGAAAAACAATAAAGCAAAATAATCATGAGCATCATCAAGGAAGAAAAATATTGAAGTAAATCAAAAGGTAAAGCTAGAAGGTTATGGTGTTGCATAAAGAAAGTTGAATGCAAAGAGTAACATCAAAGGAGTTAAAGTCTTTGAAAGCTCGCATGTGATAATTTGTCTTAGTTGTTTTAATATTTTTAAGATAATTTATGTGTAATAAGTGTTGGTAGATCTCAGAGTACTAAAGTAATGTTCACACACACTTCAAATGTTTTACAAAATTCATTTGATTTCAAAATGATTCTTAAAATCAGTTATGGCCTAAAGGTAATCCATTAGGAAGAAAAAATATGCTCTCTAATCAATTATAATGTGTGTCTAATTGTTTATGGAACAAACTCGCCTCCTAGTCAATTAAGAACCTTCTTAATCGATAAGGATATGAACCTGAATGCTTTCTTTCCTAAAAAGCTAGGTCTAATCGATTAGCGATGCAACTATTTGATTAGAGAGTGATCCCGACCTATTTTTCTTTCCTATTTTGACTAGATTTTTTTCTATAAAATGATGACTTGTGTTAACTTCTAAAAACACCAAAAATTTGATATTCTACTATTCCCTCTTACTCACTATATTCTAAAAATATTTTTTTGGGGGAAATAATCAAATAATCAAAATATTTTTCAAACGGAATAATTTCCCAAACCAGTGCAATGTAAACAGACAACCAGGAGAACAAATTTAAAAGCACAATAATAATAAAAAGTAAAATAAAATAGCAAGAACACCAAATTTTTAACGTGGAAAACTTCCCTCAACATGAGAGAATAAATACCATGGGACCAAGTCCAATAAAACCTTCCACTATATCAATATTGGATATACAAAAGTCTTCTTAGTAACAGTAGGGAATAACAATCTTCACCGATAAAAAATAAAGGAGAGAAATACACTACAAACAACTCCTCTACAAAATGTAGTTATACCAGAACAACTCTAAGAGAAGGTAAAACTACCCAACAAGAATATAAATAAAATTAACTAAGTGATAGGAACAATATATTGAATTTATTGCTAAAAATGATAAGAAATTTTCTCTTCTTTTCTCATAACCGTCGTCGTGTGTTTTCCTCTTCTCTATTGAAGTTCTCTAGAACATTTGTTTAGTTTCTTATTTATTGTTGTGCTTTAGGGTTAAAAATTCCCTTTTAACTAGTTGCCAAATGGGTTTGGCCCAAATAAAAAATACGCATAAATTTTTTTTTCTTTTATTATTTTTCTCCTTTTTTTTATATAAATGATGGGACCCACTTTAAGAGTGAACGCACCTTACAAATATCCCCCTCACGACTCAAGTGGGAAGGAGCTTCTCCAACATGTTTGTCTTCTTTATGAAGTTAATGATCTTTGTCACAAGCAAAGTCTTTGTCATCATATGTGTACCATTATCGTTAGTATGAATCTTCTTAAGTGAAAACAATTTTTTCTCCAATGTCTCTTGTATCTAATGATACCGCACCTCAATGTATTTTTATCTGGAATGAAATATTGGGTTCTTACCAAGATGAATAGCACTCTGACTGTCAGAGAACAACACAAACTTCTCTTGCTCAACACCCAACTTTTGTAGGAGTTTATTCATCCACAGGGCTGGCCCTGGGCCCGAGCAAGCAGGCCCACAGCCCAGAGCCTCAAAAAAATGAGGGCCTCAATATGTAGGGTATGTTAAAAAATTATAATGATATCATAAAATATATACTTAGTAGCGAAAGGAATGAACAAGTTATTGTTTGCAGTGTAGCGGTTAACTCTATGCCATTGTATGTTACTTGTCACAAGTTTGAAACCTAGCTTCTATTTTATTTTTAATTGTCATTTGTTTTAATTTTTCATTGCAATGAGTAAATAAAGATGGAGGTAAAGTGGCCGTAATTATCATTTCATTAAATTCTTTCATTGCAAGTAAATAAAGATGGAGGTAAAGTGACAGGTAGTGCCAACTAATTACACAGTTTTGAAAATTAATATTTCTTATAATTTTATTTTAGTATAAATTTTATAAATTATTTATATGTTATAATTAAATATTTAAAAGTTTATGATACAATTAACTTATTTATTATCAAATTTTTATAATGAAATTAAATTCATTATCATTTGTACTGTGATTTATTATTTTTTTAATCATAGAAATAAATTTTTTATCAGTCAGGTAAATCTGTGTATTAGGGCTAAGACATGGTTTAGGCTTACTCCTATATTTCTTAGTCGTATGATTTCATTTTCCGCAACTAAAGTAAGAGAAAACACCATTTTTATTTGAGATAATGTTTGTTGCCTAAAAATTGTAGCAATTAAGGTCCTTAAAAGATTCTCATTCTTAATTTAGTCAATCATATTGTGATTTTGAATTCTTTAATAATTTACCTATGACTTCTTGTCCGTGTTGAAATTATTTTTGTTGTTAAAAACAACCGAGACTTTATTTTTTGATTTTGTCTTCGGAATTCTTTTTTATTTTGGAGGCGAATAAAAAATCAATTTTTTGTTAGGGGTCCATTTTTTTTGTTTGCCCAGGGCCTCTTAAAAGTCGGGACCGACCCTGTTCATCCATAAAAGTTCTTTACATGCTTCAGTTGGTGCAATATACTTAACCTCAAAGTAACACACTTTTTCAACCTCAATTCCAAGACACGGACCCTTGCAAAAGTCATCATGATCCAGAAGTAGATTTTCTAGAATCAATATCACCAGCCATATATGCATTTGTGTTGCCATCTAACACAAGATCACTGCTCCTAAAACATAAGCACACTTTGAAAGTACCTCTAAAATATATGAAAATCCACTTCATTACTTGCCAATGATCTTTACCAAAACTATAGAGGAACCAACTAACAACATTATAAGTGCCAAAATATCGTTATTTTGTATATGTAAATTGGGGCACTCATCGATACTTTTTGTTAATATCGTTTGAATAATCTCCACTTTGTGTGTAAAATTGTATAGTTTGTGTATTATTACGTTTTCGTGTAATTGTGTACCATTTGATAGTTTTTATGTCTTTTTGTAGGTAATAAGGTGTATTGGAGCCTCGAGCAATAAAGTGTCAAAGGCACGACTTCGATTATGCAAGTTTTGGAGCAATAAAGGAAGATTTCTACTGTCAAGCTCGCCAAGCGAAAGTTGTAGCGCGCTATGGCCTATTTTTATTTCCCTTGGCAGTAGTTGAAGCTTCGTAAGCTCGCTTAGCGAGACCCGTCTCGCTTAGCGAGATCTTTTTTACTATACTAGATATTTTCAATAAACATGGACTAGATTGGCGAGACCCGTCTCGCTTAGCGAGGTCTGCGTAATTTTGCCTTTATATTTCTCATTTGAGACATTTTCTAGGTCATGGTTTTGCGGGTTTTTTGTCCCAAATTCATTACTCTCATTTTTAGGATAGATTAGCTTAGAAAATAATATTGGGTAGTGCATTTGGATGATCGGAGGTGGATTGCTCATCAATCAGAGCTGACAACCCGTGAGATTTGTGGTTATCTCTTCTCCTATTTGTGTATTTATTTTGTGTTGAGTTTGTATGTTTATTTATTTTGAAGTCATGTATATTTGTTACTCTATTTGGATAAAGTTTTCTTTACAAATCTTTATCAGTGTTTCCTTGATCTTTTTGCTTAAATGCTTCAGATTTGTGTTGTTGTAGAAATAGACATCACGAATCTTGATTAGGGGGATATCTGTTAGCTTTTGATTCCAAAAATAGGGTTGGGGTTAACATCCACATAATATCGGAGTTTAATGCCTCTGTGTTGTTCGATTGGTTGAGACATCACCGAAAGGGCAGTATGGTTGAACTCTCGTCGGTGTTGTAGAAATGGACATTGATGTGAGGGGTGTCTGGTGATTTTGACGAGTATTGTGAGTTGAGTGCAACAGAGGGATAGGTTTAAGTTTGTGATGAGTGGAGTATATTTGCACGCCTGATAAGTTAATTATTTCCAAAGAATGTATTCATTTTATGTTCATATGTTTTATTTTCCGCTATTACTTAAAACTCATTTTAACCCGATCTCAAAAACTTAAAAATCATTGAATGGCATTTTATGATCATCTTTATGGACACGATAAATTCCCTGAGTAATACTTCCAAATCTTTTGTTGCTTGCCGCTATTTCGCTTCAACACAACACCAAAAACACGAGCAATATTGGGTCTTATTCATACCATAACATACATCGAACTACCATCTGCAGATGCATAAGGAACATTCTTCATATCTTTTTTGTTTTCTTCAC